>NC_056515.1:19579707-19581801 GCF_014905685.2 Nematolebias whitei
TATATATATATATGAGTTCTCAATACCTCAACTGAAATTTGAGGCTGAAAAATGAATTGTTAAAGTTAAAACAAGCAGAACAGGATAAATGTAAGCTAAAATTAGCAAAACTGTAGCTTACTGTTGAAAAACAATGGCTAAAATCTCAAGTTAGCAAGACAGTAGCTAAAACTGATAAGAAGTAAATGAGGACAAAATAGAACAAGTATGCTGAAATTGATTTCAGTGAACAATGTTTTTGTATGAATTTGGGAGATCTCAATGTATTTATACAGGGATTAAAAAAATAAAGTTAAATATTTAAAAATATATACATAAGTGAAAAACACTAAAAGTCAGTATTCCTGATAGAGCTGAACATTTTGATACACAATCATTAACAACAGCTCAAAAGCACAAAGTATGCAGAAGTAGTTTGATTGCAAAAAGAAACATACATAAGAAACTAAACGGGAAAAGAGATGCTGTGATCACTTTTTGGGTCTTGTGAAGCTCTTCAGCAACATTTTGAAGCTTTTTTTGGCTCTTGATTTGTAGCGTGTGCTTTCAGCCACTCCCGTAGAACAATTTAGCCTTTTTACGACTGAATCTGCCTACAGTCTGTTTGCTCTCAGATATGAGGTCTAAAACATGGTCACATCATGATGGTGTAATTCTGTCCAGCTGTGTTAGTGTGCAGTGTGCCATAGCAGACGTTTTGTGGACATTTGTCTGTTTTCTGTCACTGCTGCACTGATAAGAGGGAGGTTTAGACCTTGTTATTATGCTAGTGTGCACAAGCTGCTGCAGTGTGAGAAATTCCACTGTTGTGCAACGTGCCTCGACATGCTGTAAAGGTTGTAATGGCAAAACAAGCGGATTGCCCCAGCGTAAACTCCAATCAAAGCCACGCAACGAGAGAGTTGTTTGCTGAGCCATGCATCCATAATGGATGATGCTTATATATTTATCTAACATGGCTAACTTTTTAGAAAGCATTTAAGCCTCTTTTTGTTATTTTCTTGTTTACAAACCTCCTAAAAATATTCCAGGAGATGATTTCTTCACAGATTTATAGTGACTGGTGAGTGAAAGTGTCATTTTTACATCCCTGTGCCTAGGTTCAGACATCCAAACAACATGCGGGCCGGCGTTTGGAGGTTGCCAGCCAAAGTGGCGTCTGCTCCATGCAGATTTTATCAGCTCTCATTAAAAATGAGCTCAAGGCGTCAGTTTTCTAAACCAATGTCTGGATGAGCTTTGTCATGTTTCCAGCCAGTTTGTAAGAGAGCCATGGACCAGGACCTCCGACAGTGAGGAAAATAAGTATTTGAACACCCTGCGACTTTGCAAGTTCCCCAACTTAGAAATCATGGAGGGGTCTGAAATTTTCATCTTAGGTGCATGTGCACTGTGAGAGACATAATCTAAAAAAAAATAAAAAATCCAGAAATCACAATGTATGATTTTTTAAATAATTTATTTGTGTGTTACTTCTGCAAATAAGTATTTGCACACCTGCCAATCAGCAACAATTCTGGTCCTCAAAGACCTGTTAGTCCGCCTCTAAAAAGTCCACCTCCACTCCACTTATCATTCTAAATTAGAAGCACCTGTTTGAGGTCAGTAGCTGCATAAAGACACCGGTCCATCCCACACAATCAGTAAGACTCCAACTACTAACATGGCTAAGACCAAAGAGCTGTCCAAAGACACCAGATACAAAATCCACAAGGCTGGAAAGGGCTACAGGGCAATTGCCAAGCAGCTTGGTGAAAAAAGATCAACTGTTGGAGCAATTATTAGAAAATGGAAGAAGCTAAACATGACTGTCACTCTCCCTCGGACTGGGGCTCCATGCAAGATCTCACCTCGTGGCGTATCAGTGATCCTAAGAAAGGTGAGGAATCAGCCCAGAACTACACGGGAGGAGCTGGTCAATGTCCTGAAGAGAGCTGGCACCACTGTTTCCAAGGTTACTGCGGGTAATACACTAAGACATCATAGTTGAAAGTCATGCATGGCACGGAAGGTTCCCCTGCTTAAATCAGCACAGGTCCAGGCCCGTCTTAAGTTTGCCCATGACCATTTGGATGATCCAGAGGAGTCATGGGA
>NC_056515.1:19581901-19590938 GCF_014905685.2 Nematolebias whitei
TGGGGGTGGAAGCATCGTGTTTTGGGGGTGTTTTTCTGCACATGGGACAGGACGACTGCACTGTATTAAGGAGAGGATGACCGGGGCCATGTAGTGAGAGATTTTGGGAAACAACCTCCTTCCCTCAGTTAGAATATGTATTGGAGATGACTCTCAGCTACCACCACACCACATTTTATCTCCGTAGCTATAAAATTGAGTTATATCTACTTTTTTGTTGGTTAAGATCAATTAGCTGCCTTCTTGAATTGGGTTGACTCCAAATGTTAATCAGTTGTAAATGTACATGTTGATTACTTTTTGGAGGTTCTGTTAAAATGCTTTCTCTGATTCATAAGTTATTTTGCTAACAGACAGACAAAGATACACACTCAAAGAGGTACAAGAACTGGTCAGCCATCTTTCATTGCAGTGGGTGACACTAAAACTGAAGGTCCCATCAAAAAGATTGTTGTTTAGTAACGTAACAGACTTTGCTGCAAAAATGTTTCGCATTTTATTTTTAAAATACTGTTTAAAAACCTTAAGTTTGGCAAAAACTATCATTTTGTAGATCAAATGTTAGGGTTATAACTTTATAATACACATCGAAAGTGAGGTTGACACTCTGGTTCAGCTTTGTTTTTGTATTCTACCACTAAAAATTATTATTATTATTAAAGGAGACAACGTGCTTTCCAAATTTTGTGTCATTTTTTTGCTTTTAGTCTCATTCTTAGGAGTCCAGATTAATACTAAATTATTTCTGCTTTTGTGAAGTTTATTAACACAAACTGTCAGCTGTCGCTTAGAATCAGTGTCTCATTGTGTTCATGCCGAGTTCTGCAGCAGCCTAAGACGCCTCTTCATACATAATAATGTAAAATATGTGCTGTAAATATATACTTTATTCTCATATATTCCTCTTTATTACTTTCTTCTAACTGTTATTTTTTTTAAATCCCTATTTAAGCCTCTGTCTCCACTTTTCAATGAAAAATAATAGCTTCCAGAGATCATAAAGCTGGATGTCATTTTTTCATTAGCATCAATATTCTGTAGCTGCATCATTATATTAGTATGACAATACAAACAATACGTAAAAACACTATTGCCAGCTGCAGTAATTTTAATATAACCCTCTTTGTTGATAGTGCAACACACACCATGCCTCTTTAAACGTTCAAAAAGGTTTCTGTTTGCAGCTCTCTGTTGGATAATGAGCTCAGCGCAGGGTTGACAAAGGTTAGCCAACAGAAGCCCATGATTATAATAACATTTTATACCACCTACAAAAAGATATAGAGATCAGAAGAAAACAATAGAAGTCATGACCATTAATCAAATTAAAAATGGACAATGGTATGATCATGAGAGACCAAGTGAGCCTCTGATGCACTCATTGCCTCATTTCCAATGGACGCATTCTACTTTGTTGGACTGAAAGCAGAGCACATGCAGAGTGCATATTTTTATTGATCCTGTCTCCGAAAGAAATGCTTAAAGAATTTTGCAATTGTGGGGTGTGTCTGTAGTGGGCAGGAAACTGAGTACAGGATACTAGTGAATTGTTTTTAGGCAACCAATCATCGTATCCTGAACAGAACAAAAGAGAGATTAGGGATTTTAGGAGGAATTGGAGTAAGACAAAAATAATTATCCCTCTGGGAGAAGAGGTGGATATATAAGCTATGATGATGGACTAGAGATGCCTGGGCATTCACCTGAAGAACACATTAGACAGGGAGTGCAGCTGACACTGTTTACGAGAAGAGGGACTCCGATTCAGGAGGAAACTTGATAGTTTGCAGCAACATGCTCTATATCATTATCAGAATCAGCTTTATTGTCATTGCACCGAAGTGCAACAAAATTACATTTCAGTACAGCCCGTCCGAGAGAAACAAACATGGGGAGACGGAGGTGACTGAGGCCCCCAACCTTGAGAGGCACAGCCTTTTTTTCAAATAAGGAAAAGAAACATGAGGGGGGAGTGTAGGTGTAAAAAAATCAAATCTCACACTGTGTTCTAGACGGGACACAGTGTGAAAGTTAAAAAAAAAATTACCTCAGCACATAAAACAGCAACATACTGATAACATCATAACACATTTATGCATGAGGAGGCCGACGAGGGCAGTGAGTTGTTCGTAGACACTACCAGAAAGTTCCATAGTCCTGATAAAGATGGGATAGTGTTTATCAGCTGGCTCAACTCTGACACAGGTCCACAGATGTCCTTGGGAGGGGAGCAATAGGTGTGGGGGGGGGGGGGGGGGGGGCACAGAACTTCTCGTTCACATAAACAACCAGGAAAAGTTGTGGCAGCTGGCCAATTAAAGGCCGAGTGGGGAAGCCAAATTCAGATAACACAGTTATTTTGGGTCAGACAGCCACTGCTTGATATCCATGTCTGCCTTCATAGTTCTTCTGGTATGTCTCACTGGTGATTCCAAATAGCCAAACTTTGTGGTCACACCTCCGGACCAAGCTTGCAGCCGTCTCCAACGTTGATTCCTTCCTGCCAGTGAGTCCCAGGAGCCACAAGTGACTATTCTCAAAAATCGCATCCAGCTTACGGTTCAACTCATGCAGCGTCTGAGTCTGAGAGCTTACTGCTCGGTACATTCCTTCATAAAAGGCAGGCAGCCTCACAATTGCCAGAACCGCTGCCGTCGTCTTTCGAATTTGTTGATATGCCAGATACCCACCAACTCCAAAAAGCAGAAATCCAGTTATCATAAATCCAATTATGTATGCATCTTCTACATCCTCAACGGACAATACGGTCAGACACACCATCTTACACTGACCCCAGGAATCCATAGTGTATCCTGCTGCGAGTGTCCCTTCAGGGCATGAGGGCTCTCCTTCGCCCTGTCTTCTCGTCGAGAAAATTTTATCAATTGCGTTGAGAGACCAGCTGACCAGAGGCATAATTTACAACTCGGAAGATATGTAGTGAGAGGCTCCGATAGGAATCACAGCACAAAGAGCAAAGCAGAAGGGAGGCAGGAGCAGGAGGGAAAAGTGTCCGTCCTCATCGAGAGCAAGCAGGAAAAAATAACATGATGTCTGGAGTGGAAACAGAAAATGTAGCTACCTGTAGAAGCAGCAAGATCACAACCAGAGATTTAAAAAAGTGTGTGGGGGTTCCTTGTAAATGTTTTGGAGCAGCTAGAGCTGATAGACAGATAAACGTTGCACAAGCTGGTGGGCACACCTTCTCAACACAACAAACAGAATAGAGGGAAAGTAAATAGAAAATATTTGGTGTGGTAGCAGCTGAGCATTATCCCCATTAGATACTCCAAACACTGAACTTGGCACAATATTGTTGCTTAAAACATTGGCATTAACTCTTGGTGTGAACCCTGTTTGTCTGTTAGCCAAATATCTCATGAACCACTAAATTAATTTTACCAAACCACTTAGAAAATATTCATTAGATGTACGTCTACAATTGATCAAAGTTTGGAATGAACTTAATTCAAGATGGTCACCACAGCTAATTGACTTCAGCCAACATAAAAACGTTTTTAACTCAAACAAATGTAAAGATATTGAGCTAACACCTACTGCGGTAATAGCTGAGAGTTCTCCTTCAAACAAACTACGAGGACTTATGGATGTCATAATATTGTTTGAGGTTGCACATATCATTTATACGGTTTAACCAAAACGGCTTTGAATCCACCCCTTCTCATCAAGGGATGATTTTAGTTGAATACAATATCATAAAAGGCAGCAGGCAGCATACATTATTTCAATGAACTTGTTTATTACTAGCATGTGGAAGCTACGCAGGACAATTTAAAAGTTAGAAACCAATGTTCATGTGCTCCAAGAGCAAAATGCCTCCATCACCTCCAAATTGACATCTGCATATTTTCACAAAAAAAAAAACGTCATGCTGAGTCAGACTTATCTCTATCTGTCTGAGTCTCATCCAGACCTGAAGCTCCAACTGGTGAACAAAGGCATACTTGTGTGAGGCAGCAAATAAAAGAGAATAATGAGCTCCTGCCTTTGGTGAGACAGGTGCAAATTCCTGTACGATTAATGGGAAATTATGTGTCTTTACAAGCCTGCAGTGAGCCATCGTGAGTCCATCAAAAAGACAACCTGCTCTGTTAAGACGACAAAAAGTCTCTGGCAGCTCGATGGCAAAACTAAACACTTCTACAAGTTACCAGAAGAACTTGAACCTTCAGAACACTAATAAACACTGCACGCTGTAAGCAAATGCTGCGCATGCTTCGACGGGGACAGTATGTGGTAAGAACCTCTTACGCAATTTGTCTGAGGGAAGCAGCAATGGAAAGAAACTGAAAAACAGTTGCTGGGCCTACCTTGTTGTGTTCATACTTGTAGGGGATCTGTAATGTGTTCATGGCTTGGATCATGGCCTGCATAGCTGTAAAGATGTTTTGGTAGACCAGTCTGGTGAAGGCTCTTCTGTCCTCATCTGAGTATCCCCGGCCATGGATGATCCTCATCTGTTTGATGAAGGTGCTCTTCCCGCTTTCGCCCGTCCCTGGCCATCAAACCAAAACATGACATTGTTTTGCATCCACACTGCACCAGCTCAAAGCCACCATGAAATGAATAAACACATGGCCTTTGTGTATCTATCAAAACAGGCTGTCTGAACCTTGAAGAATTCAATTGCTAATGACACCGATGACCTCGTAAGGAACTTACAACATAACTTCCTTTAAAATGCAAGAATTGCTTAAAAAGGTGTTGAATTAGCCTATACTCTAATATAAAGAATCATGTTAGTTGGAAAAATTTTGTAGCAGCAGGTACAAGATACACTGGTGGCCATGTAGTATTATCTATTAACTGTTCAAAAAGTAAATTCAGCATATAGATGTCTAAACTTTATTCTTAAATAAGAGAAGAAATGTGCTGTCGAAACACAAATTAGAAATGTTTTTCGTTTTCTTTTCCTCTCCTTTAGATTAATGTAATCTATGGACTTTTGATGCTCTTCTCTTTAGATCATACCTCCACCTCTCTAGGCTCTCTTCCACCTGCTCCATACTCTCACTGCAGATCTGCAAACACCATAGAGACTCCTGTCTGGCCTCATCTGTAAACCTGTCCATCACCATGAAAGAAGGGAATCAGTGCTGTTCCCTGACTTAATTCCCCACCTTAAACCCATCTGTCTCCTACCACACTTCTTATCACCGCCTCACTATCCTCATATATTCACAGCACTACCCTCACATACTCACATACTCACACAGTGCGACTCCTCCTGACCTTCCCTGTACTTCTCCATAAATTCTATTGAAGCAAACATCAGCTCTGTAACTCTTTCTTGGCATAAAACTATATTGCTGTTCACTGATCCTCACCCACCTCATATCTTAACCTGATAACCATGCTTTCATGGTGTGGTTCACCAACTTCATCCTTGATCCTTATGTTCTTGAAAATCCACACCACTCCATTTCTCAGGCATTTTCTCAATCTCTAAGATTGTGTTCCACAATTTGGATTAAAAAAGTCTGCTGCACACCTTGACATCTCCATACTTCTGCTGGAGTGGTCCTTAATCCTGGTCTTTCGAGGGATGCAATCCTACATGTTTTAGTTGTTTCCCTGCTCTTCCATGGGTCTTTCTGTTCTGAAGAAGCCTAATCATTCAATAAAACTGGGTGTGTTGGAGCAGGAAAATATCTCAAACATGCAGCATAGTGGTCCTCAAGGAGCAGGACTGGGGAATACTGTTCTACGGATATGCCATCTGTATCAACCATCCTTGTCCACTCTTCATACCTGCCCTGACTTCCTCTTTACTAATCCTCCATCTGTCCATTGCTCTCATTTTATTCATTCTATCACTTCAGCCCAAAACAATCAATGCAACATAAAATTTTATAAAGTAATTTGTTGTTTTTACCTGATAAAGATGCTATAAAACTTTACTTGCAATATTAGAGGAAAAACTTCCTCAGCATTCTGTGACTATAAACATGGCACAAAAAGTATGGATATTTGTGTTTGGTTGATTATTTCTTATTGTATTCATGCTTCTTGGTAATACATCTTTTGGAAGGCTTGCATATATCCCTTTAAATAGTTTTGTTTATAAGAAAAATGCATCTGTAGGTTGAGCAGCTGAGTTTAGTATGTGGGTTGCACCCATGAAAAACTTGCCAAATCATGTCTGCTACAGCAAAACATGTTCCTGATAAATGGGGCACCTTAAAGGTGAATAAACCGGCTTTCGAAAAGTATGAGTCTTATTGTAAAGAAGCATTATTAAAACAAAAGATAATCAACCACACAAATTTCCTTAGTTGTTATGCTAATTTCATGTTGCAAAAATTTGGTTAAACCACAATTAAGTGGCACAATCGTAGCAATTACTCTTTTTTTATGCAGAAGATAGGCATATTGAATTTGAATGTTAAGAGTTGGAGAGATTTGTCTGTTTCTTCAAGTCAGAGTTTGATTTGAGGAAACTGCAATGGATCGAACTGACGTGGTCTGCAATGTCAGCTTTTCAGTTCACTGCTTGAAAAAGAAATTCATGTTCACATCAAGATGAACTGGGCCCACTTTGCTAATCCATCCAGCAGCTTTAAACACTTTATCCTTTTTAGAGCCACGGGGGTGCTGAAGCCTTTTCCAGGTGACTTTGGGCACACAGTGTGCAGATCACTAGTCCGTCACATGAACAAATCAGAGACACTCTGACACATTTAGAATCACATATCTAACATGCGTGTCCTTGGACTGTGGGAGGAATGCGGGCATCAAGGGAGTTTATCCCAAACATTAAGGTACAAACTGAAATGAAGCTTCAAACCCAGAACCTTCATATAAACACAATTGAGGATTTTAATCTACGAGTCAATATCTGCAGAGCTGACTGCACTCCCATCCATTAGGATGAAAATTATAGCATGTCTGCAAGTCAATACCTGCTTCGCATCAGCATGTTAGAACCATTACCGTTGGCTATATGGTATGCTGATATATTGCATTTAGCTCAGAACACCACAATGATTCAGCACAACTTTACTAGAGGTGGCTTTCAAGAACAGTTGATCTACATGAACAGATCACCTTATTTTATTAGATGCAAGAAAATCTTTTGTTTCCAGTCAGTCTTACGCAATCCTAGACTTCCCCTAATTACTCAAGTCTGTTTTGAACCAGAAAATTGAATCTTTATTTTTGCCAACACTTAAAGAACAAACATGAGGGGAAATAACAAAACGGTATAGTGTAAGGTAGACGTTGCTGATCTGCGAGACATCAAATCAAGTGGACTTCCTCTGAAGAATACAGACTTCTGAACCCAAATACAAGACCGCAGATTCAGCCTGAGTCAGTCTTTCTAGAAAACAGAAGCAGGACTGCCTTACAGCTTACACACACACACACACACACACACACACACCTCCCAGGTTGATGCTACAGTTGTTTATCATCCTGCTCAAGGTAAATTGAAATATCTGCATTTTCAACACCAGGTTAGCTGATAATAGTTCTTATTGACCTTCTGACTAAAGTAGTGTTGTCTGAAAAAACCAACACATTATTAACAAATGCAACTTTTTTTGTAGCTCTCTTTGGATATTTTAGGCTACATTTTGTTGTTTTTTTACTTTTACTTTAAAAACAATTTGCAAATTTTAACAATTGTCCTCAAGATGACAACTTTATGTAGTATTTCACACTGAAAGTTTAACGCGTCTTTAGGAGATAGCTTCATTTTATCACCATAAGCTTAGACTGGACATGATGGAAGCGTACTTCACCAGTTGTGTTAATATTAGAAATCCCAGATGAGGTTCTTGCAAACATTCAGTTTAATTGCCTGATCTCGTTTTTATGTACATATTTTTTATTTGCATTAAAACAACTGAACTCTGCAAATAAATACATCATCAACACAAGAACACATCATTCATGTTCTGATGTCAAATTTGAGCAAATTCAGTCAAATAAAAAAAAAAAAAGAAATTATTTTGTATTCTGTCTTTGCACTTATTACACTCCTGTCATTTTGACAGTTTTTAAATGACAACCAAAACCAGTTAGACTTAATTAAGGTCTGAATTATACATGTAGACATTAATGTTAATATTTATGCAAGTTTTGACTCAGGTTGGTCCTGAAGTTTTTTTGTGCGTTTTGGAGGAGTGGATGCATGCAGCCACTTTTGCTTTTAGAAATATTGCCTATAAATAAAAGTTGCCTATAAGTAAATGTTGCCTATGAATAAAAGTTGCCTATAAATACAAGTTGCCCGCAGGTTTCTTGGTTTTTGCCCTCACCCAGCATCAGGAGCTTAAATTCCCGATGGGACTGCTTCTCGTCCTTTCGGAGCTGCCTCTCGATCTCATCGTTGATCCTCCGAGCCTCCTTGGCCTCCGGGCTGAGGCAGCAAGCCCCCACAGAGCTCAGCGTCATTATTAATAATAATAATAATAATAATAACAATAATAATAATAAACTCCTGGACAAAACGCTTCACATCAACAAGGCAGAAACACGCGCGCAAAAAGCAGCGTCTTTTTATGGCCGCATTTGTTTGAGGAAGTGCGGCAGAGAAGTTGCAGCAATGAGGAAACGAGCGCAACTTTTCAGCAGCGACTCCTTCCAACCCTGGAGGAGGTGCTCTCTGAGGGGTGGGGGTCTGATCCGAAGCGTGGGGGGAGTCAAAGCTGTTCTCTCGTCCTGGATGAGAACCAACTGTGTCTGTGCGCCACGTACCGGAGGAGGGGGAGGAGGGCAGTGATGGGAAACCATGTGGGCTTTATTACATTATGGGAACCGATTTCCGGTGTTAACGAGACCAGCACGGATGTATATGAGAGCAGCAGGCTGACACTTCACCTGCACTGTTCCAAGAAATGAGCAGGCAAAGCGCTCAAACACAAAGTTTCAAGTTTAAACACGAAGGCTGCACGCGCCTTACATGGATGCAGAAATCAGCTCAACATCTGGGATTACAATTGGCAAAAAAAAAAAAGAACACAAAAAAACCCAAATATGTGTAAATACACCAGTTACCTTGAAAAAAAAA
>NC_056515.1:19591038-19592106 GCF_014905685.2 Nematolebias whitei
ACGACCATTGACACTTTGCACAAGGACGGCAAGACACAAGGTCATTGTTAAAGAGGCTGGCTGTTCACAGAGCTCTGTGTCCAAGCACATTAATAAAGAGGTGAAGGGAAGGAAACGATGTGGTAGAAAAAAGTGTATAAGCAATAAGGATAACTGCTGTTAGGCCAATTTAATATCCTTTCAATACTTTTTAAATAAATATGCCACACAGGAGAGGTAGATATATTTTTTTAAATCCCAGGTTTAATCTTGCAAGATGAAGCAGAGGTGAAATACAGGCCAAAATGTTTACATGTTGCTCCGTCTGAAGTCTGCTCACTGAGAGCCTAAGAGTGTCTTTTATAATGGTTATCAGACAAAGGCAAGGTCAGATGTCTCTTGCAGCCTCCTTTCTTGTTTATTCAAGTGAAAGGCTCCATATTTATGCAACACTGATCCAGACAAAAACAACTCTTTAACAAACACAAATGGTAATAGGAGTTATAACATTTGATTTTAGTAAGTGAAAAAAAAATGTGACCTTTCACATCTCCATCACCGCACCCTGGAGAGGATTGTGAAACAAAACTCCAAAATGGGGGGGAGATTCACAAAGAGTGGACTGCAGCTGGAGTCAGTGCTTCAAGAACCACCACGCACAGAAGTATGCAAGACATGGGTTTCAGCTGTCACATTCCTTGTGTCAAGCCACTCTTGAACAAGAGACCGCGTCAGAAGCGTCTTGCCTGGAACTGCTGCTGAGTGGTCCAAAGTTATGTTCTCTGATGAAAGTAAATTTTACATTTCCTTTGGAAATTAAGGTCCCAGAGTCTGAAGGAAGAGAGGAGAGGCACAGAATCCATGTTGCTTGAGGTCCAATGTCAAGTTTCCACAGTCAGTGATGGTTTGGGAGGCCATGTCATGTTGGTTCACTGTGTTTTCTGAGGTCCAAGGTCAACACAGCATTTACCAGGAAGTTTTAGAACACTTAATGCTTCCTGCTGCTGACCAACTTTATGGAGATGCAGATTTCATTTTCCAACAGGACTTGGCACCTGCACACAGTGCCAAACCTACCAGTACCTGGTT
>NC_056515.1:19592206-19596300 GCF_014905685.2 Nematolebias whitei
ACCGAGCTACCACAGCCCTCTGTGTGGAGCAGAGAGCTGCTGTTTAGGGTGTCCAGAGGAGCAGATGGTGGGGGTTAAGAGCCTTGCTCAAGGACCCATTTACAAATGAGAGTGGAGGCAGGTGTGGGTGCTTGACCTTTACCACCCATATTTTAAAGTTGGCGGTCCAGGGGGGCTGTACCAGCGACCTTCTGATCACAGGCTCACCTTCTCTAGCTTCTGTGCCACCACTCCCTAACTCATGTTGTGAGCATGATAACTTGAAAAATAAGCAACGTGCCAACTTCAGTTTTTCTTTAAATTTGCAAAAATGTCTACATTTTTGTTTTTTTTATGTCAAGATAGGGTGTTGAGTGTATGTTAATGAGAAATATAATGAACTTTTTTTATTTTAGCAAAAGGCTGCACTGAAGCATAGAGTGAAATATTTAAAGGGGTCTGAATACTTTCTGTACCCACTATATATTTGACCACCAATCATTTGAGGAAACTATGCTTTCTAATTTGTATGTTGTTTAAAAGTATAGTTTCCTCAAATGCTTTTGGTAGCCTGAGGGGAGTGCATTCACTGTGTGATCTCGATGCTGATGGTAGATTTGCCTCTTTTGAATAGCTGGTACAGAAGTTTAATATTCACAAGTCACAGTTTTTTTGATATATCTGCAGCTGAGACATTTTGTGAGATCTAACTCTTGTTGTTTTCCTTTGTGCCCTTCTAAACATTATGTGGCTAAGATTTTATAGTGCAGGTCTGATACCAAGGGGGGCCTTAGCAAGATTTATACATTGCTCAGCTCATACCATGAGTCCAGTTTGGAATCCCTTAAACTGAAATGGGAAACAGACTTGGAGTGATCCATATCAGACTCAATCTGGTAAATTAAGAACATTTAATCATCTTCAATTTGTCTGAGACATGCTGTAATTCATTTCACGGTACTGCACCAGCTGCACTGGTCCAAAGACAAGCTGTCCGGGATCAAAGCCAACCTGGACCCCGCATGTAATCGTTGCAAACAGCTACACTCTTGCATACATTTTGGAACTATCCCAAACTGCAGACCTTTTGGCAATCTATTTTTGACATCTTCTCTGGGATATGTGGAAAAACTGTACACCCATCACCACTCACCTCACTGTTTGGGGTGTGGAGACGTCCTTCAGCAAGTATGAAAAGGATGTGATTGTTGTTGACTCTCTGCTGGCCAGGAGGCAAATTTTGTGCAATTGGAAGGACCCACACCCCCCAGCCTGTATATACAATGGATAAGAGGGGTCATGTACCATATCCATCTGGAAAAAAATCAGATACACCCTGAAGGGTTCTGCAGGAAGATTCTTGGACACCTGGCAGCCTTTTCTGACATTTGTTGAGAACTTGTGAATGCCTGTATAGATTATTTGTGTGTGTTTGGCTACTCCAGTGTGGGAGGGGATTTTGTTCTGTTTTCTTTTTGTTTGTATTCTAAAAAGTAAAACCAAAAAAAAAACCAACTTTGTTTAAAAAAATATGATGGGGTAGTCCTTGTAGTGGCCGAAGATTAATCTATTGTACTTTGTAAAAATAAATATATAAATAAAGGGTAAATGAAAAAAATAAAATAAAATTGACCCCTCCACTCGACAGGATCTGTCACACTGTGTTGCCTCAGACAAGGAAAAACAAAACAAAAAAAATCTTCCTCTATTCTTATACGTTCTGCACCAGTTTTTCAAACTCTAATTGTAAAAAGGTAAACATACACTGAAAAATATCAGTCTTCTATTAGCTTTAAAAAAAGCTCTCTTAATGCCTTTTTTCAAAATTACAAAAGAAAAATGGCATATTTTATTCTGGTAATTTGTTGCTCCTTTTACTGGTGGTGTGATTGCAAGCTCCTGTCACATGCCATCCTATCTTGAAATGGCTTTTATTAGGTTTTATTTGTTATGGTTGTGACTCAAGTTGATTCTGACCATTGTCACTCCCACACCATTGTTACTCCCACACCATTGTTACTCCCACACCATTGTTACTCCCACAGGGCCTCCTTGTGATGCTAAATTAACCATCCAAAAATTGAGAAAAAAATACATTGACCTCCATACTGAGCATCATCCATGTTTAATGCCAAATAAGTGTTGGGGACATGCTGCTAGTCTGTAAGTAGCTAAATGTTTTTAGTCTACACAGTTACAAACTACTCTGGACTTTACAGAGAGTCTCTAAGCAGACGTAATATGGCCTGAGGACCAAAAAATGGCCTTGGACGATCTCCATTTGGTCCACAATATCCTTAACTGAAAAGAAAACAACTGGTGGTGTTGCTGCTGCAGCTGAGGTTGTCATTCAGGTGCACACCCAAGTACTTGTAGCTGGAGACCACTTCCACCACAGATCCTCCTATGTTCAGGGGGTGGGGGTGTAGGTGTGTTTATTCCTTCTGAAGTCCACGACCATCCCCTTCATCTTATTCACACTGATGTGACGGTTGTTCATCCTGCTCCAGATGTTCCATACACAGCAGACCATACAGATACATGTTTGCTCTATCGCCTCTGTGTATACGACCTGACCATTAGTTGGTGACATTTTGTACCAGACAGTTCCTCTCCTTATACCTAATGACTGCTGGGAAAGGCACCAGTTCTTTGTGGCCTTAAACTGGATTTGGGGGTACAGAGAATACAAATAAATGGGTGTACGTGACAGTAAAAAAAAAAAAAAAAAAAAAATACAATAAAACCAATTCATCAAAATTGACCAAAGAAACAAACAAAAAAAACAATTATTCATTACTTTAGGCAATAAATTAATAAATAAAGAGTTGATTCCTATTGTTTCGTGTTCATCAGCTGTGCATAGAGAAAATGGCATTAGTTACAGTTTTGTGGAGGAAATAAATGCAGCCGATCCAGCTTTTCAGCTTTGTGAAAAGGTACATCCTGCAGGGAAACACAGGGCCTGTTTGTACATTTTCACCATAAGGGTTTATCATTTCATCATTTTAATGGGGATGATAAACGTTTAATGTGAAAAGCAGCTGATCAAAGCTTTTATTTCCACTTGTTTTTAGACATTCACCAGCCTTAAACGTGTTTATTTCCCTATCAAAAAGTAAAATCAAATAAAAATCAGCTGCTTGTGAGCATTGGGCCCTGAAGGCAGAAACTCAGGTGATTGAGCCTCTGCAAGAGTGGAATGCACCTGAACTGGATCCTACATGAGGAAGAATGAGTGCAAGAAAACTCACCAACAACCACCCTACAGGAGTGACAAAATCAGCACCCATTCATTTCACTAATCCCTGTCAGCTGTGGCAGAGTGAAACGAACAGAAGCCGGTAAACTTGGACAGAGATGGACTCGTGCTGCTTGTCTGCTGAGGACGAGGAGAGGCTGAGGATACACAAAGAAATAGAGAGACAACTCCGTCAGGATAAACTAAAGCTTAAACGAGAGCTGAAGCTACTGCTTTTAGGTGGGTCTTGCTCGTGGTAAATTTGACTAACAATCATCTTTGTTCATTTGCAACACAACGATGCAACTTTTAAAAAATAATTTATTATTTAAAATGTGAATCCTATTATTTGCTGTTTAGAGTTCAACATCAGAAACTACATCAAGGATCATCAGCAATTTTCTTGTAAAACAATCGCAGAGTGCAAGGGCCAGCCTTTGATTGGCAACATTTCCGACCATTATCGCCTCTATGTGTGTGTATGTGCTGGTTATTGTTAAGTTTCATGTCTTTTCTGCTATAATCATCTTTTCTTTGTTTGGACTTGTAGTCCTTATAAGAACCAAAACCCACTGTGCTGTTTGTGGATGTGTGTGCTTTTATTTAATTTTAGCTGAAACAGAACATTTACTGTGATACTTTTCAAAGGCTTTGAAGTAATGGTTGAATTTAATTGTGGTGTTTCATGAAGTTGTCTGCAGTTTTTTTATTTTATTTTTATATACGAGTCAAGCTAACGGTGAGTTTGAGCAGGCAAAGCTCGTGGACAGATATTCTAAACCTTCTCACCAATCTCAATTGTTTTAAATAGCAGTTTATGGTTATTTACAATAAAGACTGAGTCCGTTTAAAGTCCATTAACAGTGAAACCAAT
>NC_056515.1:19596400-19602794 GCF_014905685.2 Nematolebias whitei
AGGACAAGCGGCCATCTGCTTCGACCAGCTGGGTTTGAGAGGAACAGATACACAATGGCAGGTCAAGAATCACGTTAAGATAGAAATAGTATCAAATGAAAACTATTCAGTTTTAACAATTAATTTAAGGAAATTAGGTCAATTTCTCCTCCAGTAGTCTAAGCCTATAGCAGCATAACAACAAGCCAACCCTAACTATAGGATTTATCAAAAAGGAAAGTCTTAAGCCCAGTCTTAAAACTGGACAATGTGTCGGCCTCACAGACAGAAACTGGAAGTTGGTTCCACAAGAGAGGAGCCTGATAACTGAAAGATCTTCCTCCCATTCTGCTTTTGGAAACTCTAGGAACTGTGAGTAAACCTGCAGCCTGAGAGCAAAGTGCTCTGTTAGAAAAATATGGAAGAATAAGATCTGTAATATAAGATGGAGCTAGGCTGTTGAGAGCTTTGTAGGTTAGAAGTAAGATTTTTTATTAAATTCTGGATTTGACAGGAAGCCAATGGAGAGAAGTAAAAACTGGAAAGATGTGATCTCTCCCACTAACTCCAGTTAAGACCCTGGCAGCAGCATTTTGGATTAACTGAAAACTTTTTAAATAAGTATTTGGACACCCAGATAACAAACCATTGCAAATGTCCAGTCTAGATGTGACAAATGCATGAACATAAAGTAAAATAAAATAAAATAGTTTCACAACAAAACATTGGATTAACACAGTCTGAACAGCATCTGATCACTGCGCCTCTTATAGCACAATTTACATAATCAAATCTTGTCTTTTCAGAGCCTAAATCAAATGTTTGCAGAACAGATAAATGTTTTCAGAATGATGTCTGCTGACTTTAAGATTTAAAACGCTGAACTTTAACCTTTAATGAAGAATTCCCATGCTTCTTTCTATCAGTCTGACATAGATAACGACCTGGTTGGAGACTCCTGTGACACAAACCAAGACAGGTAACAACACTGTCACACCTGCACTGCTGGGATCTTTTTAAAGATGTAACCAGATGTTATTGTGTCCTTTTCCCTTGTAGTGATGGTGACGGTCACCAGGACACCAAGGACAACTGTCCTCTGGTGATCAACAGCTCCCAGCTGGACAGTGACAAAGACGGGCTGGGAGACGAGTGTGACGATGACGATGACAACGATGGGATCCCGGATATTTTACCACCAGGACCAGACAACTGCAGGCTGGTGCCAAACCCTGAACAGATTGATGACAACAGTGAGTTTCTACACAATACAAAGAAAACGACTTATTGTTTTGCTCATGAGACATTTGTCTGCCAAGAAAACTAGTTGTTTTTATCCCCAAGAAAAAAAAAATCATCTGACTTGTCCTCATTCTGCCTGAACATTTTCTGTCGTTTTATTTATTTATTTATTCCCGGGCTGCAGCTTTCTACCCACACAGATCAAGCGCTTTAAGTTAAAGCCCATTTTTTTGTGCTTGAGTTTGTTCTTTGGCACTTTTGAAAGTCATGGTGGCATTACTTAGTTTAAAAGGTCTCCCAGGGAAGCTGGCACTCAGTTCAAAATAAGTGGATCAACAACGTTCTTGTTGGTAAATTTCTGTCCAACAGTCTGAGAGTTTGACGGTGGCTCAAAAATGGACTAAAAGTTGTATATCCCCTTGAATCCTGACGACGTTTTCTCAATTTCTATTGAATAAAAAGGAAAAAATGCTAATGCTCAAACAGCTGCACATCAACACATTCACAAATGTATCAACTTTATTTGTATAAGACAACAAGATCAGGAAAGACTCAAGTTGTGAAGCATGTAAAATCAATCTGATTGCACAAAACAAATAGCTCACAAACTGCTGTGTGTCCTGTTATTGCTCAGTGCACTGCTGCACTTTTCTTTTAGGGGCTGTGTTCTGGTAAATTATTTTATGTTCTGCACCTTTGGATCCCCTTAGCTGCTTATCTCTTCTGCTCCCCCCACTCTGAAAATATTGTTGTTCAAAATCAGAAGTGCAGAAACTGATTGCCTTCAGCTTGTTTGGACGGGCCTTTAAGGCTGAGTCATGTGTTAGAGGTAAAAAAAAAAAAAAAGAACATTAAAAGGCTGATTATTAATAAGTTTTATATTCTACTTGTTTTATTGCATAATGAACATCCAGCCAATTCTCATTCATACTTTAGGAACTAATTTATTAATTACTATGGACAGACTTAAAACTGCATCTTGCAAACTCAAGCACTGAGGTCAGCTATAAAAACACAAAACTACACAAATCATAGTATGGACAGCGAAGAGCTTAAATTCAAGTTTTTCTTTCTGAATTCAACTCCATCTTTTATCAGATGACGGCATTGGAGATATTTGTGAGTCGGACTTCGACCAGGACAAAGTGATTGACAGGATTGACAACTGTCCTGAGAATGCAGAAGTTACTCTGACTGACTTCAGGGCTTATCAGACGGTGGTCCTGGACCCTGAAGGCGATGCTCAGATTGACCCTAACTGGGTTGTCCTGAACCAGGTGAGGTTCAGATGTGATGTATATTTGAATGTGTGTGGATTTGTTTTTGTTGTTTGTTCTTTTGCCATTTTTTACTTCTTTTCTTTCTTCTTTATGTGCAGTTTGCAGACTTTTATCCAGCATGTGGCTATTGTTTATTGAGTATGCTCCTTTACTGGTCTATCTGCTCAGTTTTTAGCCTGTGAACAAACTAAAGGATTCAGTATCTGCAAGATAAACGTGGCATAAGAGCTGAGCAATGCACTGCTTTTTGCTGCTATGGTTGTTGCAGTGTATTTATCTAAAACCAGAGGTTTAAAATTTACTAAGATTTATTGTCATTTCTCTCTTTTGTTTTCAAACAGGGGATGGAAATTGTTCAGACTATGAATAGTGACCCAGGACTTGCTGTTGGTAAGAAGCACATACCTTCTGGGTTAAGAAAATGTCCACCTTCTCCACAAAGCCCAACCCTATATGACTTTATATGACGTCAGGTTACACTGCATTCAGTGGAGTTGACTTTGAGGGGACGTTCCATGTGAACACGGTTACCGACGACGACTACGCCGGCTTCATCTTTGGCTACCAGGACTCGTCCTCCTTCTATGTGGTGATGTGGAAACAGACTGAACAAACCTACTGGCAGGCAACGCCTTTCAGAGCTGTGGCTGAACCCGGCATTCAACTCAAGGTGAAACACAAGTGATGCTGAAAAAGGCATTAATGCAAAATCCTACAGCTTTTCATACATTTCTGGGTTTTTTTTCTTTTTTTACTTTCAGGCTGTGAAATCTAAATCAGGTCCAGGGGAACACTTAAGAAACTCACTGTGGCACACAGGAGACACCAACGACCAGGTGCGCCTGCTATGGAAGGACCAAAGAAATGTCGGCTGGAAGGATAAAGTGTCCTACCGCTGGTACCTGCAGCACCGCCCCCAAATTGGATACATCAGGTAGGAGAAATAGTAAAAAGTAATTGCTAATTTATGCTTCTTTCTGCATCTTTAGCTACTATTAAGCTGTTTTTGAGAAATTTCTGCTTTTTTCATATAATTTCCACTTTTGTGCTCATTTCTGTTTCTTTCAGCCTAACTAAACAAACTTGTGCTCTTTTTTGCTTCTTTTTGATAATTTAAGCTTCTTTCTGCTTCTTTAGCTACTATTCAGCTGTTTTTGATAAATTTCTGCTTTTTTTAGGTCATTTCCACTTTTTGCGTTCATTTCTCCTTCATTCAGCCAAATTAGGCACAATTGTGCTCTTTCTGCTAACTTAAGTATCTTTCTGCTATTTTAGCTACTTTTCAGCTGTTTTCTGCTTATTTCTGCTTTCTTCAGATAATCCCCACCTTTCTGTGCTAATTTCTGCTTCTTTCAGCCTAATTGGACAAACTTGTGCTCTCTCTGCTTCCTTCTGCTAATTAAAGCTTCTTTCTGCTTCTTTAGCTACTTTTCAGCTGTTTTGGAAAATTTCTGCTTTTTCAGATAATTTCAACTTTTTTGTACTCTTTTCTGCTTCTTTTAGCCTGATTAGGCCCAATTGTAGTCTTTCTGCTTCCTTCTGCTAATTTTCGCTTCTTTCTGCTTCTTTAGCTACTATTCAGCTGTTTTCTGTAAAATCTGCAGCAATAAGCATTCACACTGCATTTCACAGGAAATGCAATTTCTCTAGAAAATGAAATGAAAAAAAAAATGAAGACTACTTTCTCATCTGTCAACCAGAAATTTAAAGCATAAATTAAAAACTGATCAAAGTATATTTTGTGTGTCCTGTTCAGAGTACGGTTCTACGAGGGAACCGAACTGGTTGCGGACTCTGGTGTGACCATTGACACGACCATGCGGGGAGGACGACTCGGCGTGTTTTGTTTCTCCCAAGAAAACATCATCTGGTCTAACCTGAAGTATCGCTGCAACGGTACAGAAACACAATTTTACCTTCTTTATATCGCCTGCCATCATGAAAGACAAATGATGGTGCGATTCCCTGTGTGTGTTCCTTTTTTTCTGTTTGTCTGTTAGCAAAATATTTCAGGAACCACTACAAAATATATTATTGAAACTCCTAAAACATTAATAATTGTATGTGAATGAGACTCTTCACCATCACATAAGCAGAGCACTAATAGGAGAGATTTGGTTAAAAATTTATTATACCATTTATGGGCAATATGCCTTCTTTTAAGAAATATTTTATTGTTATTTTTTTCATGTTTTAACGTGATAAAAACTTACAAACTACAAAGCAGAACTTCAACCTCTTGGTGTAAAAGAACAACACTCTAATCAATCATTTCAGCAACACTTCCTCCATAACCCGAGCTCTTTTTTTCAACTGAGAAAGAATTGTTTCATCTTGTTTCATAAAGAGCTGCGAGGTGAAAACCTTTGACCTGACTGTTTCCATTTTTCTCATAATACCTGCTTTGTCATTTGTCTATTTTATTTTATTTTTTAGACACCATCCCCGACGACTTCCAGGAGTTCAGCACCCAGCACACCATCGACTCAATCGTCTACTGATGCGTGACATCAGCTCTGCAAACGATGCATCTCTGTGTGGATGTGTGTGTATATATATGTGTGTGGGGGGTGGTATTTTTGTGTGTGTTTGTGTTTTGTACGTGCCATTACAGTAACATATATGACCTCAGTCATGTTCTGTATGTGCATCAGTGTTGTTTTTTTAAACCAAAATGTGTTTTCTTCTGTAATCATCTTTGAAAACACCCAGCTGAGATGTGTATTTTTTAAGTTATACTGATTTCCATCAAGCGCAAATAACAAAGTAACTATGAATGCAATCAAATGACATTACAGCTTGCAAGGAGCACTATATTTGTTGAATACTAAGAAAATAAAGATGTACTTAATCTGAAAAATCAAAAAACAGACGTGCAACAAAAACAGTTTTGACCCACAAAAAAAAAAAAATGCTGTAAATTCAAATAAAAAAAAACTGGTTTTATTGAACCCTATAGTTCAGCAACACCCACATCTAAATGAGTTTATCTTTGTCCCCCACAGAGATCAAAAGAGGTCTTTGTGCCTGAAAAGAGAGCAAAAGCACATTTGCCTGCTTCTCCAATGTGCTTGCAATAATTTACAACATTATAGATGTGTTTTCCTCGGGTCTCTGTTCAAAATCTAACAAAACAAGTTGAAGAAATAATAAAATCCTGCTGGTGCCACTGAACTCCCCTTGGTTTTATTGTGCTGCCTACACACTGCAAAAGCATTTATTTTAATGGACAATAATCAGTTTGTGGTCTGTTTTATATGAGGGAAAATGTTTTTCCGCAAAAGTTGATTTCCTTATAAACTATCTAGTATTAAGGATGTTCAAGTTTACTTTTTTCTGCGTTAGTAAAACCTGCTGAGTTTCTGCTGGTTGGTTTCTAGGCTTTTGTTTTGTAAAAAGCTCAAAAGTTATAACTCCTAATGCAGAGGTGCACTAGAAAACACTACCGGAAAAATATATTTGACATTTAACACGATCACTATGTGGTTTTATTCATAGTTTTAATTTTTTATTAATTTAGGAAATAATATTGTTGGAGGTTTAAAATGTCTAAATGGATTCAAGTGAAGGAAACCTCAGATTTTTATTTTACACTTTTAATTTTCATGGCAATACAGTACATTGACATAGCCTATATCCCTCAGAATTCAGCCAGAAATATTTTTTATTTTTCAGATAAAATTGTATAAGTTTTGTGATAAAAAACAGGAAGCTTCCTAAGATATCTGCTTTGATCGCTCCTTGAAAATAAATCAACTAGATAAAGGCTAACCATCTCATCCTCCCATAAAATTGATGCAGCGTCTTGTGCAGAGATTTAGATTTCAGATCACACTTCTCTGCAGGACTCGTTTCCACCTCAAGTTGCAAAAAGGGACTCATTCTCACACTGA
>NC_056515.1:19602894-19606438 GCF_014905685.2 Nematolebias whitei
GCAGCAGCAGCTAGCTAAAGCATGATGGAGACTGGAGTTAAAGAAGCAGTCCACTTGTCCTTCACCCCGCTCAAACAAGCCGATAGCTTTTTAATCCAGTCAGAATTAAAGTGAAGTCAGTGAAAGAGCTATATTACGCAACAAGTAAAACATTATTTGTTCATAACTTTCCCACAGGGCTCCTCTTCAAAAGATCTAAAATACCCATTTAACATTTATTGCAGCATGCCTGTGCCACATAAGTAGCTCATAAAAGCACTACAAACATTTCCTTTGAGGACAACCTTTTCTTATTTCCTTAGAGGTCCTGCCAACCTCCACACTTATTTACTGAAGTCCAAAGCTCTGAGTAAATTATTGACTAGGTCTATATTAAGACGCCATACTAACATTCCAGACCCAGACAAACTGCAGGCACACAGGAAGCTACTTTTTAAAGTTAGTAGCTAAGTTTTAGGCTAACTAAAGTACCCGAGTCGGCACAAACGTGTAGGCCTGTCGCAATGAACAATAAATCAATTAATCGCATGATAAATGAAATTATCAACCTCATTTTCATTTATCGTCTTTATCGTTTCTTCGTGTCTCTTTCTACTGAAGACACTGGATGACAAAAGGCTCAACTCCGGTGCTCTTCACTGACCCCTCCCTTTCGCTTTAAAATCCATTTTAACCGTTCAAAATTGCGTTTCTGGATCGCTAAAAGCAGCCAAACTGAGAAGCTAAGCTAAGAGCTAAGCTAACAGGCCGACCTCGGGAAAGACATCCGTCTTGTCGAAGCTCCAAAATTCACAGTTGAAACTTGTTCCTTCGTCTAAAAAGTTGTTTTTCTCTGCAAAAAGAAGCTGAGAACTTGTTTACTAATTTTTAATTAAAAGCTTTGTGTGACAAATCCTATGCTAAAGAGCTCAAACCAAACCGAGCGTCTGCCATCTTAAGAACCGAACAAAGGAAGTAGAGACAGCCCATGTCACGTCACTGTGCCTCCCTCCCATTTTACTTAAAGAGACACGCTGCTCGCTCTCTCACTATCCATCCTTCGGTTCAAACAGTCTTATACTGCCACCCAGTGGTCATCAAAAGGTACTACACACAAAACAAATTAAGCAACATTTCTTTTTAAATTTGACAATAATGACTAATTATTGTAAAATTTCAACCAATATTATCGTTTATTGCAATAATTTCTGAGACAATTAATCGCCCAGCAAAATTTGCCATCGTGACAGGCCTACAAATGTGCTCCTCTATTTTTAATTTTTACTATTTAGTAGGGGTGCACCGATTGCAGTTTTCTGGCTGATCACCGATTTCTAAAAAGCCTGAGCTGCCGATATGATTTAGTTTAATAAGCGACACTGTCGGGTGTCATAAGGTCACAATGCACCTTCAATTTTCCAATATTATTTGGTTGAAAAACATACCCCTGAACAATATCCTAGAAACAATACAAACTTGTTTTAACTGGCCATGAGGTAACGCTCTGAAATATAAATGAAGTTTAGACAATTGTTGTTAAAACAAAGCAAACAACAAAACAAAACAAATCGGTAAAATCGGTTTCTCGTGCAAATATCGGCCGATTTTCCAAAACTAAGGTTTATCGGTGCACCCCGACTATTTAGTCATGCTAATTATGACAATAACATTGTAACATCAATAATCCACTATGACGAACTGGAACAAGATCAATTAGCACCCTCATTTCCATATTTTATAGTAGAGATGAACCATGAAGCTTTTAACTTTCAATGGAAACTTAACATTAGAAAATATAACATTTTAAAAACTGAAAACTTAGTTTTAGTGAAATAAAGATTATTTATCATCAGTCATAATTAAACCTTAGAATTTTAGAAGCCAGTTCATCTGGACAGAAATAATCGGAGAAGTTTCAGTCAGGGTTTAGAGCTCCTAGCTCTGGTGAAAGTTACTTTATTCTCGTGGCCTCAGACAGTACTTTTACACATGACCTGTTAAATCTCAGTGCTGCGTTTGATACAATCACAATATTTTATTATCCTATAGTTAGGCTCAGCTCAGGTTTCCTGAGCTATCTTTTAGTTTTAGTTTTGCTGCTATAAGCTTAGACCGCTGCAGGACAAACTGATCACATCTCTGCTGTCTTTACTCTCTCTACTCTCCATGTTTGTATTTTGAATTATTTCTACCATTAACATGCATTCTTCTGTCCACACAAAGTTCACCTGGGCCAGCCGTGTGTCTGTCTGTACTGCTGTCCCTCCTCTTTAACCTCAGTCAGTTGAGGAACATGGCTGCCTGTCCTGAACCTGGTTCTGCTGGAGGATTCCTCCTGTTAAAAGGGTTCCTTTCCAGCTGTTGCCAACGTGCTGCTCAGGATAGAAGATCGCTACAAAGTGAAGATTCAGCCCAATCTGCTGGCTTCCTTCGACACATAACTTTCAGTAATTAGCATTTTATAATGTAAATGTTTTATTATTGTGCCTGGTGCTTTACATACAAACTGAATTGATCTGATTTGAAGAAATGCTGCTCTCCCTCCAATCAGCATGACACCAGCAGCAACTTTTACACCCACAAAACAGCACCATGACGCCTGACTGAGTCTAGCAGCTGAAAAATAAACACTCACACTTAAAAGAAACGTATCTGTGTCTTTCTACACAGCGAAAATATTTAGTTTACCCTTTTTACCGTCACACAGGTAAATGATCTCTGGATACACGACTTGCTGTCTGACTGCTCTTCATGTGGATCTTTTTGTTTTACGTGGACACCTGACTCCACACCAGACTGTTCTGTTCTACGTTCAACATGGTGGTGTTTATTTTTTTCTGTTGCACCATCACCTGATAAGATGACAGCGAAGATGAGGGCTGACCGTACAGAGCAGCGTGGGAAAAACTTACCGTCTATGCTACGAAAGTCGAGGAGGTAGGTTCTGCTGTCCACCTGATAGAGTTGAAGGCTCATCTTGGTTTGCATTCCAGTCACGGGGTTCTTCCTCCTCACACGCAGATAATAAGGATTAACCACCTAGAAAGATTAGAAAAGAGGGAGAAATTAAAACACACGCTCCCAAATGTCAAATAAATAAATCAACGCTGCATATTCTCTACAACACATTTAACATTAAACTCAGACTTTTTTTCTCTTTTCTCCTCACATGCACTTTTATTGTGTGAATGTTTATGAAGAATTCACTCTATTGTGAGCCATTTTTCTTCTGTATGTTTGTCAACAGGATTCTTGTCTCGCAGTTTTCAAGCTATTTCAATGCATCATAAATCAAAACGTTCAGCTCTTTCAGGACAATCCTATGATTTTAAGTATTGGTGCAACTTTAGCTTTTTGAAACATTTAGCCTTTTCTGACATTTTTTTCTCAAAGAAAATGAACAGAGCTCATTTTACATCCTTCAACTCTTTAGATCTGTTTACAACCTTTTACTGCTCCTTTCACGTTTAGTTCTGGTTCAGCTTCTTTCAGCTTCCTTGTGCAAATTTAAACTTTTTTTCAGCTCTTTTTTCAGGTACGTTCAGCTCTTTTTTCAGGTACGTTC
>NC_056515.1:19606538-19610410 GCF_014905685.2 Nematolebias whitei
ACCACTCAATTAGGAGAGTGGAGAAAAAAGCTAATAATTCTAGAGTATATAAAAGTGGAGTGTGTACTGCTACTAGAAAGCAGCAGAATACTTTCTGTGCACCATAAAAAGATGAAGCTGGTAACTTCAGGAAACAAACAGGGACAGTACAGGAAATCATGAAATATACACACACACATGAATGTATGTATGTATGTGTAAATATCTATATATAGATATATACATATATATATACATACATATATATATATATATACATGTGTAAATATATATATTTATATAATATATATATACGTATATATACATGTATAAATATAAATTATATACAAATATGTATACAATTTAATATATGTATATACATATATACAGTATATACATATATGTATATCATTTATACATATACTTTATATATATATATATACATATGTGTGTGTATGTAGATTAGGTTTATGTGTGTGTGTATGTGTATATATATGTATACTGTATACATATATTCAAGGATTTAAAGTTCTTTATTTGTCATACACACCATATGTGGTACAAGTGGTTGAACATTGTGTCCACAGGGTCCCAGCTACATTCAAATCAAGTCACATTTATTTATATAGCACATTTAAAACAGTAACTGTTATCATTCAACAAAAGTATAAAATGTAAAGGAAAAACAGTAATAAGATCTGATATGAACTAAAAAAAATGTTAACTAAAAATACACTAAGCCCTAGTGGTATAAAAACAAAACGACAAACAGCAGCACACACACACACACACACACACATATATATATATATATACAGTATATATATATATGTATGTATAAACTTTCTGAAAAGTAATTTTTTGTTGTTTTACTCATCATGTTTTTACTACTGCTTCTGTACATGTTGAAATAGTTTGCAGATGTTTTATTTGAACACAGCACAGCGTCCGGACTCTTCACAACTTTGGATTTTCTTTGGCATCTTTGTGAAAAATCAGGTATAAGACAACAAGTCATCTGTTCCCATCCTGTCAGATGCAGATTTCTGCATAAGTATACATGCATCATAAATGATGTTCAGCATCATTAATCATAAGTGCACGTTGGTTGGCCTTGTCACTGTTTTAAGTGCTCTATAAATAAAATGGTATGGTATGGTAAGTATGGTATGGTGAGATTTTCTATTTGTCCAATGGTTTATGATATGTGTAATTAAGTAAGTTAATGAAATAACATAACCTTCATTGAACTCTAAAGTAGAAGTACTTAAAATACCATGTTTCATATCAGTCACTTTATCTTTAAGTATCAAATGAGAATATTTTAACATTACTGGAGTTGTTGCTTGTTTCTATTAAACTGCTTATATAGACTTGAAATAGAAAACATTGGTATAATACATTTTTACAATGAAACAAATCATATATTTTCTTCAGGTGAGAAAAAAACAAAACAAATCAAACGTTGTTTTTCTATAAAAAGTGTTTGACTTTGGCTGCAGACTTGTGAATTTCCATTCTTTTTGTATATGACGTTGCATTTTAAGGCCTACAGAGCCAACAGAGGGTGCTATGACCCATTTTGAACCATGTCAGATGAAATTATCCTTGCAATTAATTATGTAATGAATTATTAGTGGTGCCAGCACAAAGAGAGGCTCATCTTAATTATTGATGTTGGTAAAGTGTGATGCTGCAGACACTCACAGGCTTTTAGAGCTTTAAACACATGGCCGAGTTCCTTCCAGCAGCTGAGCGTTCCTCCTCTCCATCACCTCCACCTGCAAACATCATCTAAAACGAGTTGCCATTAAAACAGTTTGTGTCTCTGTCACATGACTGAACTGTTTTACTGCCGACAGACTCGTTGGGCTCCTGTGGGAGAACCTGTGACGATGATGAAAGCAGCCATTAGAGGTTTGTGTGAGATCTGTGCCCCAGGCTACAGGCCCCTCAGCCGAACGAGTCAATTATATATAACGAAGCAAAGATACAATGAAAAATATGTCATTTTAGTTCATGACGCCAAGTTTTGGGTCTTTTCTGGTGCGGATTTAGATAAAGGAGCCAAAAGTACAAGAGATAAAAGTTGTAAATCTCTCACAATGAAGCTACAAACTCCAAAAAATGTTAAGTAAAAAACAAGTGCAAACATTTAACTAAACTTTCAGGGTGCTATGACTTATTTTAACTTTTACACTTAATTTTATCTACAAATATTTTCCCTAAGAATACGTGGAGATCTTTTCAATTCTTTCAAAGCATCATTTTCTGCATCCCTGCTACAGCATACTTACTGTTTTTATTAGCTTTAAAGTCATTTCTGTTATTTTAGTTCTTATTTAAATTAGCTTGCATTTTGCTACTTATAGCCATTAGCTATGACGAGATAAGCTGTATAAAATAAACCTTTCTTTATACAGTTGTCTCATCATCATCATTATAAATAAAGTTCGAATGAAAATTAGCTACTGTATTAATTTTCACTAGCCTATTGCTACTTATAATTTTTATAGTTTCTACTACTTTAGCTACTTTTATATTTTAGCTATCATCCAGCTGCTTTTATCTTTTTATAGCATTTTGTAGCTTTAAGCAACTGTTTATGTTTTTCGTTAACCATTTGTTACTTTTAGCTTTTAGTTCCTGTTAGCCTTGACTCGCTTGAGCCAAATATGAAGCACAAATCTCGGGATGGCTTTAGATTCTGACTTTAAGTTTAATAATTAACTCTGTTCTGCAGAAAAGTTTCTTCCAGTTAAGGCAGGTAGATAAGCTTAAGTCCGTGTTGACCAGATCTGACCGTGAAAAAATAGTCCCTGCCTTCATTACTATCCAACTGGACTACTGTAATGCACTTTATGTAGGGGTGAGTCAGGTCTCCATTTCACATCTCCATCTCGTCCAAAATGCTGCAGCTCAGCTCTTAACAGGAAATCGTAGGTTTGAGCACATTTCACCAGTTTTGTCCTCCCTGCACTGGCTCCCTGTACGTATCAGAATAGATTTAAAAATTCTCCTGTTGACCTTTAAATACATTAATAGTCTTGCACCCTCATATCTCTCTGACCTACTTCAACCATATGTTCCTTCTCGGGCGCTGAGATCTGACCTGCTGCTTTTGGTTGTACCAACTGAAGCTCTGAGGAGATCAGGCCCTACACTTTGGAACAACCTGACCCCCATCATGACAGGCCACTTCACTTCCTGTTTTTAAATCTCTTTTAAAAACACATCTGTTTTCTGTGTGATTATATTTAATATTTTATTGTTTTGTGTTTTAATGTTTTTTTTTATGCTTTTAATATTTTTTTCTTTAATTAATACATTTTTGTTAAGCACTTTGGTAACAGCTGCTGTTTTAAAATGTGCTTTATAAACACATTTGACTTTACTTTTCTTTCAACATTTATTCATACAGGTTAGTCCCATTGAGCCCAACTGGATTTGATCATTTTGCACCTTTTTGTTTCTTTCTTTTTGGTAGTTTGATTCCTTTAGAACTTTAAATTCAGCTTCTTCAGCAGAGTCATTCAGATGTGATTTACTTTAAACATTTAGCCTACTTTTATTTTCGTGCAGAAAATTTAACTCTTAAAAAAAAAAAAAAAAAAAAAAATCCAAACTAGGTTTGCTGTGCACCCAAATGCACCTCCGGAGATGTTTATAACAGAAATAGCTGCTAATTTCTTCCTTTTGGCTGCAGCTCTGTCCTGCTGTCCGCAGCTTCAGCTCCCAGGAAATAGACGGATCCCGTCTCTGCCCCCCCTGAGCTGGCTGTCCTCCCAGCTCCGGCTTCCATCATGCTTTGAAACTTAGTCCCAGTGAAGGACCTGCTTTGTTTTTCTGCGCGCGCGCACACACACACACGCACGCACACACACACACACACA
>NC_056515.1:19610510-19616027 GCF_014905685.2 Nematolebias whitei
CACACACACACACACACACACACACACACACACACACACACACACACACACACACACAGAGAGGGAGGGAGTCGTCTGCAGCGTTTTTCCGCCAACAGGACGGGATTCAGAAACAGTCAGTAAGCAGGATTCACCAGTTCTGGAGGGACACAAAGGAGACCAACAGGACCGCCTGTCTTCTGGGACTTCCTAATGTGCGTGTGTGTTTTCATCTAAGAGACACTGACGTGCTGCGGGAGCCTGAAGTGTCTCTGTGTTTGTCCTTCCTGACAGACTGAGGACGGGACGGTTTGGTCATGGTCCGCATGTCCACCAGGACGTGTCTCGTGCAGCCGTGTTGGACACACACCTGGGGACTGTAGCGTCCAGGGTCACCTGGTTTAGAGGTGGACCGCGCGATGCCCGCGAGGAGCAGGTACAACCTGGTGGACGACGCGGCGGACTCCCGGCTGCCTCTGCACAACGAGGAGGCTTACCAGCATGGCATTTGTTTCCAAGCCAAGGTGAAACTCGCAGACTTGTTTTGGGGGTTCCTCAGGGTTTCACTGGGCTGCTGGAGTGTGGGCACTGTAGCTGAGATCCGGTCCAAAGTTGGACCACATGGCAGCAGCTCCCATGTGGGTGCAGGTTTATCACACTGAGGGTTGTTTTAAAATCTCATAAAAACAAACCTGTGGAAAATGATGGAGTCATCTTTTGCCTCTTCAGGTTTTGCTCAGCGGAGAGACTTGTAATCTTTTAAAGCTGTTTTAATATTTCTTAGGGCTTTCTGAAGTTATTTGGACCTTGGCTGCCTTTTCACTTATTTCTAATCCAGTGCTTGAACTACCATACGTTGTATACATATGTATGCATCTTAGTGTATATCAATCCATCCATCCATCCATCATCTTTACTCGCTTCTTCCTTTTTGCATCGTGGGGGTCACTGGTGCCCATGTCCAGCAGACACTGTGCAAGAGGCAGGGTACACCCTGGACAGGTCTCCAGTCCATCACAGGGACACACAGAGACAAACGAGACAAACAACCATTCAGTCTCTCACTCACACCTAGGGACAGAGTTACCAATCAGCCTAACATGAATGTGTTTGGTCTGTGGGAGGAAACTGGAGTGCCTGGAGAAAACCCACACATGCACGGAGAGAACATGCAAACTCCACCCAGAAAGACCCCTGGACCGGGATTTGAACCACGGCAACCTGCTCGCTGAGAGGCAGCAGCTCTACTGTGCCACTGTGCTGCCCCTTAGTGTATATCTTAGATCATTATTTACTGTTGTTCTTATGATCTATATTTTGCTATTTTGGGGAGTAACTGGGACCCTGTGTACATAATTTCGTTCCACCAAATGTACCACGTGTGTTGGAAACGACATAAAGTTGACTTGAACTTGAACTTAAACCTTTTCAGAAAAAGGTTGCCAGATCGAATCCTGACCAGGGTCCTTTCTAGGTGGAGTTTGCATGTTCTCTCCATGCATGCGTTGTTTTTCTCCTGGTACAGTACTCCAGTTTCCTCCCACAGACCAAAAACTTGCTTGTTAGACTGATTGGTAACTCTAAATTGTCCCTAGGTGTGAGTGAGAGAGTGAATGGTTGTTTGTTTCGTTTGTCTCTATGAGTCCCTGTGATGGACTGGAGACCTGTCCAGGGTGTCCCCCGCCTCTCGCACAATGAATGCTGGATATGAGCACTAGCGACCCAGAGAGAAAGTAGTGGGTAAAGATAATGAATGTATGTTTTTTTTGTTCCTTGTTTGTTAGACCATTTAGGTATGACCCATTAATCATTCAGTCTTAGAAAAATGCCACCAAAGCTAAAAATAAACAAATGTTTGGAAAACACAAAACTGTATTTTTGGCTCCAACAAGGTGAGACCTAAAGAGCTAGTGGAAAACCTGATCTCACACATGCTGAGCAAAATTAGGCCCAAGTGCCAGGAGTCCACTGGCCTTTCCATAGGCTCACTGTGGTCCTACTTGGATCGACTATAGGCGTTGTGGATTCAGTCTGTCCACGGATGTTCCTACCGGCTTCCATCTTCATTCTTACCTCCTTGTCGCAGTTCCAAGCGAGCCAAGTTGAGCTGAAGGTTTAACGTCAGCAGACCGACATGGTTTGGACAGAGAGACACGTCAATCGTGAAATAGTCTCTTTCACAAGAATCAAACCTACCAATTTTAAAATCTCCCAACATTAGTATTCTATACTTATGTTAAAAAATAAATCCAATAAAATGATGACGCAAAGCAACACATGGTCTGAGAGGTGCAGAAGTTTCAATGCTAGTCGGTTGGTGACAGGAAAAACCGAGAGCTAGACCAAATGAACTCGCGTTACAGCCTCTGATCGGCAGCTTGACTCGGCTGCAAAAACTTTGGAAAGCGTGGCAGAAGACAGTGTGCGTTTTGTTACTTTATTTCCCTTATTCATCCACAGCTTTGCTGTTTGGTTCGGTAGAAGTTCGGAGCAGCTGTGTTACGAGACGAACATCGAGACGGAACAAAACCTATATGGCAAAACCACAAGACCTTGTCGACCAGCGTAGAACTGAACGAGCTGTGCTGAGGCTGGACAATGGAAAAATGATAACAATCAAAAACAAGTTATCAGAAGTTCTTATCAGAATCACTTTATTGTCATTGCACAGTAAAGTACAGCAACATTTCATTCCATACAGCCGTCTGAAGGATAGATGCAAATGTTCCAGGCTGCGGCTTCCTATGAGCGCTGCCCTTATCGCTAGACAAGAAAATGGGAAGAAAACATGAGGGGACAAGGTATAAAAAATAGATCTCACACCGTGTTCTTGACAGGGCACGGTGTAAGGTAGCAAAAAAATCTATTTCAGCAAGCAACATAGACATTATACATTTTGTAAGGGGGGGGGGGGGATGACGAGACAGTGGGATTGTCCATGAACACTTCCAGATAGTTTCCATAGTCCTGATAAAGACGTTACAGGGTCTCTCAGCCGGTCCACTCTGATAAATGTCCACAGATGTTCTCGGAGTGGGGTGGGGGGGGGAGCAGGGATGGGGGCAGACAGGACAAGAGCAAAAGCAGGAGGGGACGCAGGAAAGGGAAAGAGAGCATCCGTTTTCATCGAGAGCAACAGAGAAAAGGCCACGTTGACCACGTCTTTAACTTAAATAGGATGACACTTTTCCAGGCCCAGTTTGAAGTGAAACTTGGCACTCTGTGAAGGAATGTCCGGTTCCCCGTTGTCTTGCATGCAAAGTTTGACGCAAAGACCTTCCATGATCTGTTAGTGCTCAGAGTATGTGCTGGGTATAACTCTAAGCTACCACCACACTTGGATTTAATTCACTATGTGTAAAATTGATTGTTATAGCTGTTTTTGTGTAGGCAGAGGTCGATCACTTCAGGTTATTTTTTTGTCGATGATGTGATGTTATATCTGAAAGACCTAAACTGAGGCCATGTTTCAGATCAGTGTGCGCCTCTTCCATCCTTTTAAATCAAACCGGCCTCGGCAGAAATTGTTAACCCTCTTTTGTAACAGATGATAACAGATTTGTGTCCAATTAATGAAAACACAACTTTAATCTGATAAATTATATTAAACTTGTATAATAGAGATGCTTGGTTATGTAAAAAAATAATAATCATGATTATTTTGTTCAATAATGTAGTTATTATGACAGAAAATTATTTTAGAGCTTGGAAAGGTTGAAGTTTTTGCTCTTAAACACCTTAAATGCGAAATGCACCTTCAAACCTTTCTTGTTGAACTTTAGTTGAAAATAACCAACAAGTTATTTATTTAAATGTAGGCTTTTTGTATAAAATATAATACAATCAGCACTGCAGTACACTTCTGATATAATATAGAGTTCTATAAAAAAAATTCCACAAACATTTTATTTATTATTTTCAAATTTATTGCCTTACATTTTATTATTTTATGGCATAAAAAAATAAAATAGTTATTATTGTCGATTTTATTATATATATTGTTTGTTCGGAGCAAAAATCAAAATGAAACTACAAATTTGGTGAACTGTACAAAATAAATCGCATCAAAACAGAAATTTTTTAAATCATATTTTTGTGTTTTTGTTCAGATATTTTTCACATTTCTGTTGCTGGACTTCAGTCTCACCTCTTATCTCAGAAGTGGCAGAAAGAGTTAAACAAGGGAGTGTTTCTGCTCCAAAGTTCAACCATGAGGATGTTTGTGTTTTATTTGGCCTTATTTCATCATATTAGCAGTTTTTTTTTTAGCATTTCACAGAAAATAATATCACAGCTCAAATTATTCTGTATTTATTGAGGCTCTAAATCTCATGAATATAATAAAAACACAATGTCAGGGTGAAATAAGAAGTGGTTGGTGACTTAAATGGAACTAAACAAGTTGCTAAATACAAATCTAAAAAGTGAAAAGCCACAGATGTTTCCTTGCCGAGTCGACGGTGTAGATTTTCTGCTCCCAGTCCATTTACTGTAATCAAAATAACAGCAGCATCAAAGGCGGCGTGCTCCCCCTGGAGCTTCTCATGAATTTTAAGAGCTTCCTAATGAAGCAGAGCTGTGTCGTCTTCACCGTATGCGAAAGGGTCTGGTCTGAAATAGAAACGCCGCCGTCGCCTCGTTTTGAGTCTAAATGTTTGCAGCGCTGCACAGAAACTGGTCTGAGGGTTGGGACAGTTTGTGGGCATGTTGTGGGCGGTGTTCACCTTTAAGTAAACAGTTCTTTGTTTAAATGATCCCTCGGAGTTTCACCCAAAGGTGCCTGGGTGGTCCCCAGGGAGCCGCTGTTTATCTAGTGGTGAGTTTAAAGATGAAAATGGAGCGGGTGAAGTTTGAACCAAGGAGCTCTGAGGAGAAAGTTTAGGAATTTACACACGAGTGATCGTAGACATAATGTTGAGAAAGAAATAGTTCAGATCTGACAAAGTTGGGTTCTCTGAAAAGGTTATGAACAAGGAATATCTTACCTGTTGTAGATATACTGTAGCTCTTTGAAAGACTGAATCGATGAGCTAATCACTCGTCTGAATGGGGCCAAGTTCTAAATGGATTGCTCACATTTTTCCTACCTCAAAATTTTCATAGCATTTCATGCTAAGTACCGGTAATACGATTGTATAAGCATTTACCAGCTGTCAGCTCTACCATCTAGTTATTTACAAATAGTTTTATTGTTATTTACAATTTCAAATCGTAACTGGAGTTAGTAGGAGAGATCATCTCTCTCCGGTTTTAGCTTCTCTCCACTGGCTCCCTGTCAAATCCAGAATTTAATTCAAAGTCTTACTTCGAACCTACAAAGCTCTCAACAACCTAGCTCCATCTTATATCCAAGATCTTATTGTTCCATATTTTCCTAACAGAGCACTTTGCTCTCAGACTGCAGGTTTACTCGTTGTCCCTAGAGTTTCCAAAAGCAGAATGGGAGGAAGACCTTTCAGTTATCAGGCTCCTCTCTTGTGGAACCAACTTCCAGTTTCTGTCTGTGAATCTGACACATTGTCCAGTTTTAAGACTGGG
>NC_056515.1:19616127-19621309 GCF_014905685.2 Nematolebias whitei
TACATACATTTATATTTATACATATATATATATGTATGTATATATAAATGTATGTATATATATACATACATTTATATTTATACATATATATATATATATATATATGTATGTATGTATATATAAATGTATGTATATATATATATATATATATATATATATACAAAGTATATACACACACAAATACCGGCCGGGGAACTTTCTGGGTGGAGTGTGCATGTTCTCTCCGTGCATAGGTGTGTTTTTTCCAGATAATCTGATTTCCTCCCACAGACCAAAAACATTAATTTTAGGCTGATTGATAATTCCAAATTCATTCAACCTTTATTTATACAGGTTAATCCCAATTGTCTCTAGGTGGGAGACAGCAAATGGTTGTTTGTCTTGTTTGTCTCTGTGTCCCTGTGTGGACTTGTGACCTTGAGATGTCCCCCTCCTCTCGCACAATGACTGTTTGATATGTGCATCAGTGACCCCCCATGACCCTAAAAGGAAGAAGCTGGTAAACATAATGTATGTATGTATGTATGTATGTATGTTTTATGAATGTACGGATGTATGAATGCATGTATATATTTACAGTATTTATGAATAATTTGTTTACCAACATTTGAACATGTTTAGACAGTTAAAAATGTGTTGTGCCTGACATCACTTTAAGTTGAACATTTTGTAATTATTTCTTAAAAAAATCACAAAACTATAACTGTAATTTTGTAAAAACTATTAAAAACATCAAAATGACTGTGCAGACAAGTAAAGTCCTGATGTGTTTTGATTAAACCTTGAATGATTTTTCCACTGTCAAGAGCTACAGAGCTCTAAAGGGCTAAGTTTTCTCACTCTTTCCCCCAAAATCATATTTGTGTGTATGTAAATTTGTCCATATTGTACAGCATACTGCTAACAAAAGAACAAGCACATCACTCCACATCAAACAATATGTTTTGAAGGATTTACTTGTTGGAAAATTTCTAAAACTGGGAAATGAGTAGCAAACGGAATATTATTCCAGCAATGTAAAAGCCATCGTCAATTAATAGTGTTTAGGTTCCTTTAATGTCTGTGCATTATTATAGATTTAAAAACTAGATTTTTTTTTTTTGCAGGTAAAATCATCTGTTTTCACACAGAGATCCAGATGTTACATACATAGCTCACCACATGAGGTGACATGAAGTTAACAACTCACATCGGGTTTAAAACATTTTGCTTTTATGTCACACTCCTTGTTATTTAATGCACATTTAAAGTATAAATGAGGCGTCCAGGGGTCCAGTTGGTTTTATGTGCAAAGCAGGCCATTAGTTCTTCTTATTGACACGTTCCCTCCCATGAGAAACAGCAGGATTACATCTGCTGTCTATCTCTGATCTGTCGTAATCCACTCAATATTTCCAAGGACACCTTGACCATCTATAGTTCTATACTTTAAGTGGAGGCTTTTCAATGGATACTCTCCAAAATAGACTGTCCTGAGTCACCAGCACCCCACATTGACTCAAAATGTAAATGAGGAACAGAGGGCATGTTTAAAAGTTAAAGTAAAAAAAAACTTTATTCGGCAGGATTTCTTTTAAGTTTCCTTTCGTTTTATGTCATAAGATCTGAAAATGTAATAATAGCTCTGAGCATGACTAAACCTGATTCCCCCCTCTTCCTGTTCTCTACTTTTAATCACCTGGGAATTCAGCGCATCAGCTTCGTACAGCCAGTGTGGATCATTTCCTACGAGATGATGCAAGTGTTTTGACTCCAAGTGAAATGACAGTCCATTGTAGCTGGGTTTTTAAAAAACTCCTTTCATAAATCTTAAATGACTTCAGCTTCATTAAAAAAGAGCGACTCGAGAGCTTCTTTGTGTGCTTTTGTGTTTGACAGATTTGACAAACCCAGCTTTGCCTTTGAACAGCGCTGAAGAACAACGATCATCTTCCGGTGAGCAGCATGACACTTGAAGGACAATAAGTCACACAATGGAGATGAGGGGACGCAGATGTGCACAAATGTTTAACTGCACCTGCACATCATGTCTCAAACTGGTTTGAAAACACATCTGTGTGTTCTCCCTGATGTATCGCGCTTGCAGCGTTGCTCTGCTGGTTTGGGAACTTCACGTCCTCTTAGGTAATTAACAGTGATCAAGGGTCGTCCTGCCTGTCATAACTGCCTCATGTTACTGCCTGTTCAAAAGGATTCAAACTCGCTGGCCTGAGCTGAAAGGAAAGCTACACACAAGCTCGTGGTCACATCCAATAAGCCCCTGGTGTAAACGTGAGTCGAGGTTTTTTGAGGTGGGGGCTGGTATCTGACTTATTTAATATGAACAAGAGAAGATCAAGAGCTATCCACCCACAAGCTGCAGAGGCTTTGAAAGGGACCCAAAACATAAAACACTCTGAAAACAGTGTCATGCAGCACTGAATGACTAATGTTTAATCAGAAACTTCTCCTGAAGAAGTTGCTCACAAGTTTTGTTTTTAATTTTGCTTTTGCACATATTCATTGTTGCACTCGTTTGATTTGTTATACTGAACTACAACACGCCTATGTTTAATAAATTTATAATATTGCTATTGTTACTTTAACACTAACTTGACCAACACGTTTACCTTCAAAAATACGTGTTTGTTTTCTGTATTAGTGCACAATATTTGTTATTGTTGTCAATTTGTGAGACATTTGTATTCACTGTACTCAGTGTAATTTAAGTATAATTAAACTGTAGAAAAAGTTTGATTAAATGTCATTCATTTAATATAAGGACTTGTTTTCCTGGTAAAATTTGGAAAAGCATTTTTTTAAACAATTTTTCATAAATACACAGACATTACCTTTAGTTTTATGTTTAGAAATTAAAATGCAAAACATTAGACTGGAGATTAGGTGACTGACCATACAACCTATTTTTTTAGTTGTTTAACGACACTTTTTTAATTTTTTTATTATGTTTTTACATTTTCTCAGTCTGGAACAAGTGAATTTTAGTTTTATATGTCCAGTTGACTATTGCAGGGCTAATTTTGAACATAATTTGTAAGAAAGTCTTAGAGAGTGTAACATTTACAAAGTGAGATTGAAGAAGAATGGTGACACTCTCCACAACACTCCACTACATGTGTTTTATTTACAAAGTATTATTCATTCGTTAAAGCAGGGCACCAGCTGGTCAGTTTATTGACCAACAACAACTTAATTAACATATTCACCCTTTAATTATCAGAATTCAGTCACTGAAGTAGAATCTGTTAATTACAGGGAGTCCCATACCATAACTAATGAATATTCATCCAAATGAAGAGACCAAAGTTGTCTTTGAAATTTTATTACAAAAGTAATCAAACTAATAGACAACAACAATAATAAACAAATAAACAATAGTTAATCAATCAAGGCTTAATGCTCTTCTATCTAAGGCAACATAAACTCTTTGAATTATTTTGTTTTTTATACGCACACACATTTAGACAAAGTTTAGCTATTTTAATAAATAGTTTACTTTGGGTTTTGGTTAAAAGAAGTTACTTAATGTGACCAGATCAAGTCATTTATTATCACTGCAAGCCAGGAAACGATTCATCAAGTTGCATCAGCTAAGAATCTTAACCAGACCAAAACATCGTGTCACCAGGTTTCTGCTCCTTACCGGGTCAGTGTTGATGACACCAGATCACGCATCTTTCTGGGGTTCTGCTGGTGGATCTGACCAGGATACACCACGAGGAGGACTTGCCAGAAACTGCCCAAAGTAGTGGAAAGTCACTGTGACTGCTTCAAGGGTCTCAGCAGGTGTCTCGTCAAGGGAAAACTATCTTCTGAAAAACAGGTGAAAGAAATACGTAATGTTTCACATGATTTCATTATAATGATTGAAAACAATAATCAAAATTATTCAAGTTCACACATGTTAATCAAATCAAATAAACCTCATCAAAGATTTGTGCTTTCTTTCTTAAAGGCATAGGAAGAAAAAGGTTAACATTAATCAGACTTTAGCTGACTCTGTGTCCGAGGACGGTGAATGTGTGAAAAAAAAAAAAAAACATCAATGAAGTCAAACGTAACCTTAAGGAAAACAATTCATGGTGAGTCTGGAAGACACCCAAGGGTCAGGGGTCATAGTTAGAGGAGTGCATCTTCATGCTACAAGGGATTTCCTTTTTTTTAACTTTTCTGCAGCTTTTTTATTTACTTATTTATTTATTTGCCATGTAAAGGATAGTGAAATTATCAACATATTTGGACTGTGCAAGTCTTTTCCAAACTGTATATGTTCCAAAATGTTCTTTATTTCTCTCTCAGAATGTCCCAAATCTATTTATATGGTCAAACTAAATAATACAGTTATTGTTTTTCTTGTGGTTTTGTAAGTCTTCACTTACTTCAGGATAAAAGTATCAAAATGGAGCAACAGAAAACACTGAATCCTACACACAAAAAAAATCTGAAACACCTGCACACGGAAAAAGCTCAAATGGAGGTTTCCTCTCTTCTACAGCAGAAGTGCAAACCATCAAAACCACTCCTGCTTTTAGCACCTATCTGGTAACACTCAAAGGAGAGGGACAGAAAGATTGTGAGGAAAGAAAAAAAGTCAACAACATGGCATACCACACAATGCCACCAAAATTTAAAGCTCAACAAGACTCATTTTCAGAGGATGATATAAGTGAGATAATGGATTAATTGCTAAGATCTTCATAACAACATTAATAATATATACATTTCATGTACACTATTTTTTTTCCAAGTATTAACAAAATAAAACTAGAGCCAAACAGAGAAAATAGTTTAGAGCAAACAGTTAGACAAGGAAAAGTCTTAGATAATTAATAAATAAAATGATCATAATGAGTAATGAGTAATTTCAAATGGCTCTCAAATGTCAGATTGATTAAAAAAAAAATAATAATTTATGTGAAACATCATTTAAGATTTTGGGGAGATGGGAAGCAAGCAAAAGGATGCTCTGATCACATTTCTGAATATTTTAACCTATATAAATATGTGGTCTACAATATTTGTCACTATCTTTACACAGAAAAGCTGAGTTTGGAACTGGAGAACCTTTTGTTGTAAAGCAGCAGTGTAAATCACCAGATCAAGAATAAATTAAAAACAGTAATATGATACTGACAGGTTGCTGTCTCCCTTCATCCTTCAATAAGATTTGGAGGGAAACAAG
>NC_056515.1:19621409-19624663 GCF_014905685.2 Nematolebias whitei
TGGTCGAGAAGAAGTCCAGGTCCCCATCTGGACAACGTCGCACATAGCCCAGGTATGACATGTCAGCTTGTATCTTAGCTGAACATGATGTCTGTCAGTTCACACGGCTGAGGCAGCACAGTTCATTTAATGCAGACGCCATCAGTTTTCAGCAAAGTCACAGTTGTATCGGACCCAGATGCAGCGTCAACCCCACATGTGAGAACTTCAGAAATGGCGACTCAAAACCAGAGATTCAAGATGCAAAGTGGTCAATGCTAGTATTGAATGTAGGCATGGCATTATGTGTGATGGACATAGTGTAGACTGTGTAGTGGACTAAGCCTGATGTCAAAACTGACCATATGGGACTGAAACTGTCATTTCATTGATTTGAATCCAGAAATACAGGTTAACCCATCCTGAGACTTTCTTTCTTGAATTAGTCAAGTGGAAAAAGACAATTCTCTATGATCATTACTATTTTACAAATGTTTTGATAATCAAAGTGTTTTGGTTCAAACAATGTCTACATGTTGAAGTGAACTAATCATTTTTAATTACTTAAACAGTAGTAATGATTCTTAATCCTCAATTCAAAGTGAAATCAAGTTAGAGTACGTTACAGAGTAATGATTCAATTTCTTGATCGTCTGCTTTGAAGTGAGCAAATTTGTAAGTGTGTCAAAGTTCGAGTTTCGGTCAACTGAAAGTTTACTGAAAAGAAATGTCATGTTTAACTTTTACAGCGAGATACTTGGTGAGTGGCTCCACGAAGTCTGGTTTTTCCATGATATCTTTCTGTCTGTTCTTAAACAATCTGAATCTTTTCCTTGACTTTTAATAACACCTTACATCACAAACCACACCTCTGCTTTGGTCCATCGACCAATCAAAAGGCTTTCAAATGAACCGGAAGTAGAGCTCTTTAAAATGTGGGCACTTCCTAGTTCAAGCAGAGTTTTTGGAATTTAGAATGCAGAGAGTTCGGGAGTTCCAGAATGCAGAACGCGGGCATTCAGGATGCTGCTGAATTAGAATCAAGCTGAACCAGAGACGATTTTGGGAATTATAACTTCTGTTTGGATAACCTCACACGACTCTCGAGGTCTTTAGCTGTTCTTACGGAGACGCTGAACAGTGGCTCGAAGTGGGACTTCACGCCGGAACTGATCTATCTTCAGAAAAGGTAAAAGTCGACCTTCACCAAAAGTGTACTGTTGGGACAAGCTGATTTCCGAAGGAGCGTGCATGTTCTGGTTAAAACAGACAAATTCCCTCACACATCTCTCTGTAGACAAACTTCACTTTCCATCTTTAAACTCTCCTATCTGCTAGCAAATTAATCCAGATGTTTTCAGAAATGTCTGTGGTGAAGCAACGGAAAATCATGGCCGTGTGGTTTTCCTGGTTGTAAAGCTGATTAATTATGTCGTTATTTTTCAATTCTTGCCAATTAATGCAAATGTGTGATGTGTTAAACTTGATTCTGTTAATAAATGACCCACTCGTTTGGTGAGTCAAAGATAATTAACGTCTCACGTCCACATTTTATTAAATTCACTGCACGTATGTTACACAGTCCAGAAAAATGAAAGAACCCGTTTTAACTGTATGAATATATCTCAGGATATGTCATACTACAACTGTATAATATGCAGGGGTTGCCAGAGTTCCCTCCAGATCCAAGAACCCTCTGTGACTGGCCTGTAGAAAGAGAAATGGAATCAGTAAAATACTCCCCTCACACCAAGTCATGGACATCGTAAAACTACCCTCAGAATTCCATCCTTAGAACAACACACTCCCCAGTAAGAAGGCAGGAGATACTCTGCACACTCCCCACACCTGTCAGCTGTGTAAAACTCCCCTCCGGGAACACATCAGGAAGGTCACAGGGCCAAGGCAGTTGATAAATGTAAGGACACCCTGCTGAAAATGAAATCAGAAAACCACTCCAAGATGGTTCAAGTCATATGAACAACATATATGTAAAAGTCACTAAAGGCCCCCAGACGTAAGTTAAAATAAATATGTGAAATATGTCATCAACACTGTTCCCACCCCACCAGGCCGAGGGTAGATGAGAGCTGGAATGTAACCACAAATACAAACATCTAGATGATTGTCAAGCGTCCTGCAACAGGGAAGACATCATTATGTCAACATGTCCATAGAACACCACCTCAAAAGATCTGAACTGTCCCTTTAACCCTGAGAACGTAAAGAGAATGTTATCTTTGTAGAAATACACCAAGATGAGGAACATAATATATTGGTTAACAAAATACCATACTTATGGCAAGCCCTTTTAACATAAAATAGGATTCACCACGCTTACATTCCAGATATCTGAAACTGAGTTTTGACTAAACATATTAGTTATTTAAGATATCTTGAATTGCATTTTGACTAGTCAAGATATTTATTTAAGATATCTCTAATTACATTCTGACTAGTCATAATGACGTCAGATTTACCATTGAGTTGTATGGAGGCTTCAATTCAAGATATCTTGAACTGAATTTTGACTAGTCAAAAATACAGTTCTAGATATCTCTAAGTTAATTTTGACTAGTCATTATTTGCTTTCAAGATATCTCACTTTTAGTTCTGACTAGTCATAATTACAATTAAAGATACAGTATCTTAAATTACGTCATTATTCAAGATATCTTAAATGTATTTGTAGATATCACAAATGAAGTTTTGACTAGTGCAAATTAAATTGTAGATATCTTGATAGCAAATAACGACTAGGCAAAACTAATTTACAGATATCTAGAACTGTACTTATGACTAGTCAAAATTCCTTTTAAGATATCTCAAAATGAATTCAAGATATCTTGAATATTTTATCATGTAGACGGCTTTTCTATTCAAGATATCTTGAATTAACATCTTGACTAGTCAGAATGACGTTCAAGATATCTTGAATTGTTATTCTGACTAGTCAAAATGTCACAGATTTACGTAGCATTTTGTCGGAAAAATCATAAGGCATTGTAGCCTTTTTATTTTATAATCTGCAAAGTCAGGTCAGTCCAACACAACGCTCGTATTTTTAACATGATTTTTAGCGCGGCAGCTTGAATTATTTATTGTATCTGCAACAAGAAGACTTTTTTGCTACGTCTTTTTCACGACAACCGGAAACCGACACTTCCTGCTTTGCGAGTCTTTGCACTAAGGAGAAATGTCTCTCTTTTCAACATCTTTGCTTAATTTGCCAACCTTTTCTTTCGCTGCTGAGGAGGAAATCGCAGCGGCGAATT
>NC_056515.1:19624763-19630728 GCF_014905685.2 Nematolebias whitei
AAAAATGCGGAAGTGCTAGAACGGAAGTCCGTGGCATATAGTCTATTATGATCTTCTTTTTTTCGGCTTCCTTTTCGTCCATAGCGAGCAGAAAAGTCTGTGACAGTTCTTCTTTGGCCTTTTCCTGGTGAATTTGAGCTATTTTTAAATGCTCAATTTTCCCATGCGCTTGATTCAATTCCTTCTGCAGGGTTTGAATCAAGGCACGCTGCTTAGAATTTTCTTTACAATAATCGTCTATTTTAGTTGTATAGAAATTTACATCCGTCTTAAGCTTTTCAATGGTATTTTGACATGAAACATTTCTTGCAGCTAGTTCTGTGATTTTTTCCTTCAGGTGTTCATCTTTTACTTTAACTGGTTGTTTCAGGGGCAGCACGGTGGCACAACTGGTAGAGCTGCTGCCTCTCAGCGAGCAGGTCCCTGGTTCAAACCCCGGTCCAGGGGCCTTTCTGGGTGGAGTTTGCATGTTCTCTCCGTGCATGCGTGGGTTTTCTCTGGGTACTCCGGTTTCCTCCCACAGACCAAAAACATGCATGTTAGGCTGATTGGTAACTCTAAAATTGTCCCTAGGTGTGAGTGGGAGAGTGAATGGTTGTTTGTCTCGTTTGTCTCTATGTGTCCCTGTGATGGACTTGTGACCCGTCCAGGGTGTACCCCGCCCCTCGCACAGTGATTGCTGGACATGGGCACCAGCGACCCCCGTGACCCAAAATGGAATAAGCGGGTAAAGAAAATGGATGGATGGATGGATGGTTGTTTCAGTTTCTTTTCAGCTGCAGCTTTACGTTTGTATTTTTCAAGCTCTTTTTCAAGGCTGTGACATTTCATTTTTTGTTCATGAAAATATTGATTTATTCTTTCTGTAGTGAACTTGACCTGATGTCAAATCAATGACCTTGGGATCATGTGGTCAGAAACTGTCGTTTCATTGATCTGCATCCAGAGGTGCAGTTTGGCCCATCCTGAGACTTTCTTTCTTGAATTAATCAAGTAGAAAAGACAATTCTCTATGATCATTACTATTTTACAAATGTTTGATAATCAAATTGTGTTAGTTCAAACAATGTTTACAGGTTGAAGTGAACTACTCATTTTTATTTACTTAAACAGTAGTAATGATTTTTATTCCTCATTCAAAGAAGAAATCAGGGTAATATGCATTTCTTGATTTTTCTGTCTTCAATGAGCAAATTTGTAAGTGTGTTAAAGTTCGAGCTTCGGTCAACTAAAAAGTTTACTGAAAAGAAATGTCATGTTTAACTTTCACAGCAGATACTAGGAGGAGAGACGCCACTAAGACTGGTTTTCTCCAACAATCTTTCCGTCTGTTTTTAAACAATCCTTGACTTTCCATAACACCTTACATCACAAACCACACCTCTGTTCTGGTCCATCCACGAATCAGAAAGCTCTTAAATGAACCGTAAGTATAGCCGTTTAAATGTGGCAACTTCCCAGTTCAACAGTAGAGTTGAGAAGAGATGGGTTACAGAGTTTCAGAGTTCAAGAGTTCAGAGTTCTGAAGGAGTTCAGAGTTCTTGGAATCCAGAATGCAGAGCTGAACCAGAGACGATTTTGGGAATTATAACTTCTGTTTGGATAACCTCACACGACTCCTAAGGTTTTAGCTGTCCTCACGGAGACGCTGAAAGAGTCAAAAGGAGAGCTCTACACCGACGCTGAAGCTATCGTCTGCAAGGTAAAAGTTCTATTTCGACCAAGCGTACCGTTGGCCAAGCTGATTTCCAAAGAGCGTGCTGTTCTGGTTAAAACAGATAAATTCCCTCACACATCTCTCTGTAAGATAAATCTCAATTTTCCATCTTCAAACTCTCCTTTCTGCTAGAAAATTAATCCAGATGTTTTCATTAATGTCTGTGGTGAAGCAACGGAAAACCATGGCCGTATGGTTTTCCTGATTGATTAATTATGCTGTTGTTATTTTCATATTTTGCCAAATTAATGTAAATGTTTGATGTTAAACTTTGATTCTGTAAATAAATGACCGCATTCATTTTGATGGGTCAAAGATAAATAACGTCTCTCGTTACATTTCTGTGAAATTCAATGCACGCATGTTACACAGTTCAGAAAAATGAAGAACCCGTTTAATGTATGAATATATCTCAGCATCTGTTCATACTACATTTCATACTCTTCTGCTTTACCTTCGTATTTCACCCTTTTCCGAATTTCAGCTGCAGCAGTCGTTTCAGCACTGATTAATTCTGTTCTTGCCTTTTGTAGCTCTTCTTTCAGCTTTTCATTTTCTTGCCAACATTTTGAGTAATCCTTGGAAAGATTCTCATTCTCTTCACACTTAGAGTTTAAAAGAGCATACAGTCTCCTGACATCTAACTTGGCATTTTGAAAACGTTCGTGCTCCCTCTCTTTCTGCTCACGGTGACTTTTTTGAATGGAAACTTCATGTAAAAGCTGCTTTTTGTCACTTTCTAGAGATTTAATGTTCTCTTCAAGTACATCATTCACAGCTGCTTTTCTGACCAACTCATTTTCTAAGGCCAAGATTTTGTTTTTAGCCTTTTCCTGTTTCTGAATGAAAATACTGTTGTGCTGCTTAATGAAATCATCTCTGTCCTGTTTCCATTTCCTTTTGATGTTGTAATCTTCTTCTTTTGTCCTTTGATATTTCGTTCTGTGTATGAATTTATTTGAATGTAATATACCGTAGTTGTGATGCTGCCTTCCGTTTTATTTGCATCAGATTTTTTTTTAACACACTGCACAAGCAATAGCTGATAATAATGAAATAAAATGAATTTGGGGGTTGCCACAGCGATCAAACTTTTTGAATTTGATAAATCGATCAATTTCGTTAACGGTAGCACTGTTGCGCACGCGCACTATACTGATAGCCAAAAGGGTGACGCTAGCAGATACCAATGCACATGCATAACCTCTGGTGCTGGTAGCCATAGATATAAACGTTGGTTACGTACTGTAACCCCAGATTCTATGAGTATAGGCGTAGCCCTTTAAGGCTGTCGCTGATGAGTTTATCCCGTTATGCGAAGCATCACACTGAAAAAATTTAGTCCACTCCCACCTGCTGTGTGGGCCCCACCCGATCCGTATAAGTTACGTTAAGAGCGGGTAATCGGCTCCCAAATAGCTTTTTTTTTTTTCTTCAGCCATTTAGGAGCCAGTGAGGCCCGACGCTTAAAGGGCTACGCCTATACTCATAGAATCTGGGGTTACAGTACGTAACCATCGTTCTATTTCGTATAGGCTTCGCCCTTTAAGGCTGTCGCTGATGGGTTAAGGGCGAAGCGGATGTTGTCCTTGCCTCACTGGGTCCATTCGAACACCGTATGAGACAGAAGCTTGCCCACAAAAAACGTCTTGTCACTCAGCTCCCCATGTGCATAATTACGCATTGCGTAGTTATGTGTGCCATGCACAGACGCATGTTGTGTAACTATGCGTTCTGAAAAGCATGAACGCCCCGGAAGTTTTCAACGGGGAAGGAAGATGTTGTGAAAAGGGGGGGGCATGAACCAACTGATTCATGGCTGAATAGTATAAACAGATTAATAATATCAAGTGAACTGATTATTAATCAAATGAACTGATTGGTAACAATAGTCATGAACTGATTAGTGACAATAAAACCAAAATAACAGACACAACTTGTGACTGATAACAACATCTCACACTGTAAAGCATGCAGACAGATGTGAGCTTAAACAGGGTTCCATGAAACAACAATATTCATTAGAGATTAAGGACAGAATGTGTCATAGAACGAACTGTCACATCACGCAGATAAAAGCCAATGTATGAGCAGGGTGTTGACCACGCGGCCACAGTGCAAATGTCCTGCATTGTCATACCATTATGCAGAGCAGTCGAAGATGCGATACCCCTGGTCGAGTGTGCTCTGAGGTTGGCAGGAGGGTCTAAATCTGATGCTCTGTAGGCTTCAGAAATGGCCTCACACAGCCAGTGTGATAAACGCTGGGTGGATAACGGGCGACCTGCAGATGCATCTCTATAATGCACAAACAAATGTTGAGTTTGGCGCATTACAGCTGTGCGCGCTATGTAACATGTCAACGCCCGCACCGGACGGAAAAGATGGAAAGATGCTTCTTCTTCTGATCCGTGAGGGGAAGGGAAAAACCCCTCCAACAATATCGCTCTTGATCTAAATGAGCTCGTGATGTTTTTAGGCATAAAAGCTGGGTTTGGTCTTAAATCAGCTGAGCTGCCGTCAGCCTGAATTCTGAGACACGACGGAGCGACAGAGAGGGCAGATAAATCACTCACCCTCTTAGCGGATGTTAAAGCCAGCAGCAGGGCTGTTTTAAGAGACAAGAATTTAAGTGGAACCTGAACTAGAGGCTCAAATGGAGCTTTGATCAGGGCTCGCAAGACCAGCGTTAAATCCCACTGTGGAAAAAGTGGGCGTGAAACAGGCCTGCGTCCTCCCTCCACGGCAGTTTCCACAAGCGCCCCGACAGCAGGCGTTACAGGACTGGGAACCATGGTGCGTTCACGTGCTCGTGGGCCACCAGGAGAGCTGTCAATCCCTCCTCCTGAACTCGGTTCAGGAACCGTAAAATCAAAGGGGGTGGAGGAAACACGTACAGAAGCGTTTTGGGCCATGGGCTGTGAGCAAACGCGTCCACCCACAGTGGTGGTTCGTCTCACGGGCTCAGAGAAAACCATAGTTGACACTGAGCGTTCTCTCGTGTCGCAAACAGGTCCACAGCTGCTTTGCCAAATTTCTGCCACGTCTGAACCATTAGGTGGAGAGTCCAGTCCCCGTGATGTGGACCGCCCCTGGACATCACATCTGCCCCTTTGTTCAGAACACCGGGTATGTAAACTGCTGTGATGGAGAGCAGATTTTGGTGAGCCCAACACAGTAGCTTTTGCGCAATGTGTAACATCTGGGCTGAGCGCACACCCCCCTGCCGGTTTATGTACGCAGCAGTCACCTTGTTGTCTGTGTGAATCAAAACGTGTTGATTCTGTACCACAGGAACAAAGTGTTGAATCACGTTCAGCACCGTGCGACACTCCAAAACATTTATGTGGGCTGATGTGTGATGGGGCCACAGCGCCCCTACTGCTTGAGATAGGCATGTCCCCCCCCAGCCTGACAGCGACGTGTCCGTGAAGACTGGCACATGTGACTTGGAACTTCTGACGGGGACTCCCTCCGACAGAACCAGGGTGTTTCCCCAGTGTCGGAGGTCTGCCCTCACGGAGGGGGCAACAGTGATCATCTGTCTCTTTTGATAACAGGTTCTGTTTTAAATGTGCTCTATAAATAAAGTTGCCTTGACTTGACTTTTGTTTTACTGGGTCCACACGCAGATGCGCAAACCACCTCTGGAGGCGTCTCATGTGCAATAAACCCAGCGGAACAACTGTGTGAGCTGATGACATCGTTCCTAACAGCTTCATGACGGAGACAGCTGTTACCACTCTGCCAGGTCTTACGTGACGGAGCTGGTCTTTTAAAGTGTCTATTCTCGTTTGTGATAAACGAGCCCTCATGGTGGTTGAATTTAACTCCACTCCCAGATAAACAATTGTCTGGGCTGGGAAAATCGAGCTTTTCTCCCAATTTATGGCGAAGCCCAGATTTAACAGGTGTGATGTCAACACCTGAGCCTGCATCACTGCTTCCTGTCTGGAGCGTGACAGCAGCTGCAGGTCGTCCAGGTAAAACAAGACTCTCATCCCTGCTCTGTGCAGGGATATATATGTATATATATAATATATACATATATATATAAATACATGTACAATCAGATGCATATATATATATATATATACACATATATGTATAAATCAAAGTTCAAGAACAAAACAACGAGCAATTGGAGCCTACTCTGCTGCTCTGTTAATGCTGCTGCCGTACATCAAACAGTACCTGGTTCTGTCTGCAGACTTTCGCTGTACATGTGGGTTTTCTCTGGGAACTCCG
>NC_056515.1:19630828-19631934 GCF_014905685.2 Nematolebias whitei
AATAAGGAAAATACAGCAGAACAGAATTTTGGTGCATTTAAGCTAAACATTACAAAATAAAACTTACATATTAGATTAGAGTTTTAACTGTTCATACAATGATGAGAGCTGAAACGGTAATTACAAACACCTACATATTTAATAACACTACAACAGAGGTGTCTTGTAACAGGTTGCTAGATAATAGTTGATCAAAATGTTCCTGTTGGATCCACCTCTTGGTCTGAACGTTTGGGTTGGGGTTAGTTCCAACATCATTTTCTGTACAAATTTAGTAAAACATGTGAGACTCGTTTTGATTCATACAAGTAAAGATAGTGCTGACTCTTATTATTCATTTACAGGTTAAATCTGTTTCTAATGGACTTCTGATGATCTGTCACATCTGTGATGGAATATGATGTCTACATTAAGGAATTGCAGAATAAATTTGTTATAAATATTATATTTGAAAAGGGGGAACCTACACTTTACAGGCACAGGTCTCCGGAGCTGTGATGGACAACCAGAACTAATTTAGTGGTTTAAACTTTTTCCCCTTTGTTACAGCTGATTGAATGTTTAATGTTACAGTACAATGTTGACAATGATGTGTTAACCGAGGGAAGGGTCTCTTTCCACGCGCATGCGATTACAGTTTTACCCAACAGGTTAAAGGAAGTGAAACATGCAGCAGAGCAGAACTAATCACTAACTAACTAATATCACTAATATATGCCAAAGATTCTTCAGTACCCTTCGGCACCTCTCTAAAACGTTTGTTTTCACCGTATGTTGCAGTCACATATGAATTATTTTTATGCCTGTGAAGAAAATTGGGTTTGATACAGGAGGTTGTTAAGAAGAAAGCAGAATGTGAACGTTTTAGACGTGAGTTAATGTGAATCCATTTGTTTGTTGATGTGCATTAGTTGTGCAATGATCGATTTTTGAAAAGATGTACGAGGTTTTCCCTAATTTTCCCCAGAAATAATTAGTTTTACCCATTTAAATTCTTAGCAGTTGAATCATACAATCAGAGATGCTTCAGAAACCATAATTTAGCTGCAGCTTTGTTAATGAGTATCAGAGCAGACTAGTTGTGGATTTTACTGACAGGAGGTGTT
>NC_056515.1:19632034-19633260 GCF_014905685.2 Nematolebias whitei
TATATATATATATATATATATATATATATATATATATATGTGTGTGTATGTAATAGAATAAATAATAATGGAGGTAATAGGTTTGACAGTTTATGGAAGGACTCTTGTGATTTCTGACCTGATCAGGTTAAGTGTAGATTATGATTGTTAGTTTTCTGAGTGTTGACATATCCCTTATATCAAACATCTCTGAATAAGAGCAGTTGATGAGATTTCCTCAGTTATTAAACTTGTCAACAGAGTAGTGTAGATTTTGCTCCTTACAGATTACCTGTGGTGGCAATGATGATGATGATGATGAACACGGACCAGCCCGCCTCTGCAAAATCTCTGCAACGCCCCAAGTTATACATAAATTGCTAAGGATAAAACATGCAACATATAATTTGCATACACTAGAGGCATGAGATTTATAGAAGGGAAGATTAGGAGTTTATCTTAAAGTGTGAGCTCCGATGAAGTAAATTGTATTTTGGCATTTTTTCTTATCTGTGTTAGATATCAATATTCATGTTAGCTTATTATTAGGGTTTATATTGTTTAGGGGTGTTAATTTAGGCCTAGGAATTATAAGGGATGGGAATTGTTAGTGTTTTCCACTGTACATTAATTGTAATTACATGACACATAGCTTTTTACAGATATATTACATATAGGATTTTTGTTGACATGATTTTTATCATGTCAAAAGGGGGAACTGAAATATAATTTTATCAGATAATATATTAACTTAATGAAATGTCTAGATATATGTATCCCGTTTTGATATTTAGAATGATATTGTGTTAAAAACATGATCTGATTCCGTTTCCAGTAGAAAATGTAGTTTCAGCTATATGCCTACAACTCCCAACATTCACGCACCCACCATTATAGAACACAAGATGGCGAGATATTATTGGTTGAGAGCTGGCTCACATGATAAGAGTAGGACCTCCCATTCGCTGATGGTGATGATGACTCCAGGAGGTGTGGCCGAGCTCTGAAGAAGACGGGTTGTCTGTTTAGGTTCCGGGCCATTGTTTGTGACCGCATGGTGGAGATACAATGACCCAGGGCTGGTGATCTTGTATTTTACATGTAAAATAAACCTTTTTGAAATGGAAAACAATTGCTCCTCCTCTCCCTGCTCCAGACCAGAACACATTCTTTCAGGTCAGTGGGAAAAACCGGAGTTCACGGAGAAAACCCACATGTACAGCGAAAGTCTGCAGACATTAGAACCA
>NC_056515.1:19633360-19634411 GCF_014905685.2 Nematolebias whitei
GCTGCTCTGTTAATGCTGCTGCCGTACATCAAACAGTACCTGGTTCTAATGTCTGCAGACTTTCGCAGTACATGTGGGTTTTCTCTGGGAACTCCAGTTTTTCCCACTGACCCCCAAAAAATACTTGTTAGGTACGCTGGTCAAGATTCTCAAAAATCCAGGACGTGGTCAAATCAAAGTTCAAGAACAAAACAACGGGCAATTGCCGTCTCCTCTGCTGCTCTGTTAATGCTGCTGCCGTACATCAAACAGTACGTGGTTCTAATGTCTGCAGACTTTCGCTGTACATGCGGGTTTTCTCTGGGAACTCCAGTTTTTCCCACTGACCCCCCAAAAAATACTTGTTAGGTACGCTGGTCAAATCAAAGTTCAAGAACAAAACAACGGTCAATTGAAGTCTCCTCTGCTGCTCTGATAATGCTGCTGCCGTACATCAAACAGTACCTGGTTCTAATGTCTGCAGACTTTTGCTGTACATGTGGGTTTTCTCTGGGAACTCCAGTTTTTCCCACTGACCCCCCAAAAAATACTTGTTAGGAACGCTGGTCAAGATTCTCAAAAATCCAGGACGTGGTCAAATCAAAGTTCAAGAACAAAACAACGGGCAATTGGAGTCTCCTCTGTTAATGCTGCTGCCGTTTTCGAAGAGTTTAAAACTATAAATGTTTAAGTTTAAACTAAAAAATGAATCAGAAAAACACCCTGATTAAAATAAGCGCTTTGTTTATTTTCTTTTGCAAAAGGAGACCGTTCCTGAGAGCAGGAAGAGAAGTCTGAACCTTACAGGAAGCGAAACATCATTTATACAGTGCTACACACGAACATGGGCGTATACATTTTCAGAAAATACATTACAGTCAACTGCAGAGGGCGTGATTGTCTCATGAAGCAGAGTTTAACTTGTAGCAGAGTTTAATTTGTCAACATGTTTTTATCTGCGGTTGGAAACATCTTTTACATAGAGCAACTGTTTCACAGTTTCTGCAGAAACTGTGGTTAGGGAGATACCAGGTATCAGCAGATGTTTCCTGTTTATCTGGAACAAGTTCGT
>NC_056515.1:19634511-19635870 GCF_014905685.2 Nematolebias whitei
AGAACCAGGTACTGTTTGATGTACGGCAGCAGCATTAACAGAGCAGCAGAGGAGACGGCAATTGCCAGTTGTTTTTGTCGTGAACTTTGATTTTCCCATGTCCTGGATGATTGAAAATCTTGACCAGCGTACCTAACAAGTATTTTGTTGGGATCAGTGGGAGAAAACCGGAGTTCACGGAGAAAACCCATGCGTGCACAGAAAGACTGAACAGAGATTAGAATCAGGTTCTGTTTGATTTAAGGCAGCAGTATTAACAGAGCAACGATGCCCCCTCCGTAAGTTTGGTCAAGACGCCCCCAGCTGCTTGTCTTCTTACTTGCATGGTAATATCCTAATTGGAGGAAGTTTTGTAACCGTTCGGATTGGAGTGGTGCTTCTACATGCAGTCTCTAGTTTTGATTTGTTGGGGGCGGGTTTCAAGTCTGCTTTAATATTTTTAAATGGAGGACAGTGAAAATTGTTTGCTTTCCTCCCTTTTAAAAACTCATCAGATTTGCGGCTACTGATTTCTTTCTTAAGTTTTTCAAACTTGAACTGATGAATTTGGCCTTTTAGTCCCTTGTTTTCATCAGTGAGCTGCCAGTTTTTAGTCTGGATTAGATTTTTATCTTTCATCTCTTGACAAAGTTTTGATTTCAGTTCCTCATTTTCTTCTTTTTCTTTCAGCTTTTTGAAACCATCTTCAAACTCGTGTTGACTATCCTACTTGGGAGGTTTGGAGATTTTATTTGGAAGCGAGTAATCAATAAATTTTAGCCCCATCTGCTTACGAAGCATCTGTTCATTTTGTTTGCATACTTGATTGGTGGATTTCCTTAGTGTCAGAGTCTCCTTTTCACGCTTGAGTCCATTTATTCCCATTGTTAGAGTTTCATTTTCTTTTTCAGCCCGCATGATTTTATCTTGCAATGTGCTTTTTTCATTTCTAAGCTGGTTTATCGTTTCCGTTTTAGAAATGTCTGACTTTTTCAAATTTTCCAGCTCAATGGCATAATTTGAATTGTCTTTTCAGCCACATTCAGATTTTTTGCATGCAGCTTGTCCTTTTCATGATCTGCTGCAATTTTGCTCTTCTCTTTTTTTCACATATTCCAATTTAGCTCTGGTATTGAACAAATGGTTTTTTTAAAGAGAGATTTTCTGCCCCTAGTTGTTTTATTTTACAGCAGTTTTTGTCATAATCAACCATCAGCTTTTGACAATCACCTTCCAGTGTCTTGATTTTATCTTGAGCACAGCTGAGGTTAGTTACAGCCCTGAACAAGTTATATGAAAGAAGATTGCTTTGATTTTGGGATGCTGTTAGTTCAATAGACTATATGCCACGGGTAGTGGTGACGTACTTCCGTTAAAATT
>NC_056515.1:19635970-19640853 GCF_014905685.2 Nematolebias whitei
GCCAACCTTTTCTTTCGCTGCTGAGGAGGAAATCGCAGCGGCGAATTTTCGAACTAATAAACGTGAAAGGATAAAAGTTCTTCCATGAAGAAAATCTCCACAGCTGTCAAGGTAAGAAAAGACGTAGCTTAGCAAGCTAACCGTTAGCTACAACATATGAAGCGCATAAACATCATAATAAAGAAGCCTATTTTAGTGTGCTACATTATTTGGAGTGTTTGAGACAGACATGATATAAAATTTTTAATTATATTTTTATGAGGTTCCATTAGTGCCAAACAAATGTTTATGAGTGTATGTAGCGTGCTGTGTATACAGTATGTAAGGTGATGTGTTAAGTGAATCAATCTACAATCTATTACTTGTTTAAAGCTAAATATGTTATAACAAGTATTAATTTATATATATGTGTGTGTGTGCTAAAAACAGATCTACTTTAGATCTCACTGGGTGTTGAAAAAAGAAATGTTGGCTTATTTCTGTAGAAGTGCAGCTGGTGAAGGTTTTTGTAACCATGTAGTTGTACTTTTGTTTTTTTTTTACCAGACTGCACACTACTCCCAACTCCAGCTGCCAACTGGTCCTCCTGTACTGGCCCGCACAAGAGATTTACAAAGATGGCACAGACAAAGAACACAGGTAAAACAATAAAATAAGAGTGGAACACATTCTTTTCTGTTATATTATTTAGTATGGTTATGATTCTCATCACAATAACTGTAATAACTTTCCCACCTGTATATTATTAGTGCCATGTGAAATTTGTCATAGTCTCAATATTTCTTGGGTCAAATATATTTTTCTCTCCTAACTTGTTTAGAATTGTTTGTTTTTGTAGGTAATGAATAAATGCAGGTTCAACCTCTATGAATTAGTAATTACTAAAAATCTTAACTCTCAAATCTGCCCCACTGTGTCCTACCAAATTGCTCACTTGTCTCTTTACATTTATTTATTTATTAGTTTGACATATTTTTATGTTTATTTCTTGAAAGGGAATCCATCCTGAACCTGCCAGCGAGGTGGTGGTGGTGCGAAAGCCCAAAACTGTGGTGAAAAGATGTTTGCACTCCACGCTTTACAGAGCTTTCACAGGTATAACCTTTGGGTTAATGTTTTTATGTCCATGTTTCCTTTGTCAAAACTTATTGTGATTCTGTCACTCGTGTGTTTGTAGGACCACTTCCAGATCCTGACATCCTGGCATCGGGAGAAAAACTACACCAGCTGGAGTCCCAACCACTTATCGCACTTATCCTAGAGATGGTCTCTCAGCTTTGGAGCTGGTACCATCCAGACTTGGGCCTGTGCCACAGGGCTCACTGAGGTCTCACCAGTGCCCACCTGAGAAGTCCTGCGTAGCATCATTCTGCACCACATGGCTCCAGACCTCCTTGCTCTTCCTTCGATGCTGCATAGTCTTCCCAACATGTGTTTTGTGCCCACACTCGATCAACTTATGCATCTTCAGTCTCTGCAAGTGTCACATGAAGTACAGGCCAGAACCAGGGAGCAGTCCAGATGTCCTGCGTGGGTACAGCTTCGACAACCAAGGCTTACTGCTAGCCATTTCCGCTTTCCGTGTTGCTTACAGAGGAAGTCCGGAGGAAGAGTCTGCTGACATAGCACTGGCAGCTCAGATGATCAGGGGGTACACTAAACAATAACTGTTGAACGGTATGGTGTGATGAATGGATTGATGATTGATTGATTGATCAGATGAAGTCTAAACTGGACATGTTTTACTTCAACACCATGTGTTTATATCAATGCAGCAAGAAACATAAAATGTATAAATCCCCCTTTTGTTCCTTCATATTTTTAATCAGTCTCAAACTGTGTGAATCACTGTAAATACTATATCTTGATGCATGCTCAATGATCCAGGTAGGAAAATCTAAAAAACGTTAAGTCTGGTCCTCTGGACATTCAAAAAGCAAAACAACAAAACACACACAAAAAGTAGAAACGTTTCGTCTTTCATCCGAAAGACTTCCTCAGTCTGAGGTGCTGTATTCAGCTCAGTCTCTTAAATAGCACCTTCTCAGAGTGGATCAACCAGTTTTGCTGCTGACAACCATGTGTAAATGTGTGAACCATTTATTATTTCATTTTATGCTTATGTTTAATAAATGTTTTAATGTTAAATGGTTATTGTTGCACCGGGGTCTGAGAGAAATGTAATTTCAGTCCTGTGTATGTCCTGTACATGTTGCAGTTTTTGACAATAAAAGTGACTTTGACTTTGAGCAGCACCTCAGACTGAAGAAGCCTTTCAGATGAAAGACGAAACGTTTCTACCTTCTTTTTTTTGTTTTTGTTTTTTGAATGTCCAGAGGACCAGACTTAATTTTTTAGATGTAAATACTGTAAATAGTTATTCATGAAAAATACATAAATGTGCCAATTTATTTAATTTGAAATTACATAATTTGATAAAATATCTATAATCCACTCAATTTATAGTGTATAGTTATAAAATGTTAACTTAAATAGTTAAATGTTTTTTGTTTTTACTAGATATTGTAAATTGCACTTGTTTTCCTTGCAGTTCAACTGAATCAATCCACAAATAAAAAAAACAGTACATTATGCTGCTCAAGTGTGTTTAATTGAAGAATGTTTAAAATAATTCAAAACATTAACTATCTACCGGTAATTACGTAACACTAGAACAGTTTACATACATGTGACAAGCTTGGGTATGGATGTTATTTTTATTTTATAAACTTACTGCAACACCACCTTAGAACTTTCACCCAAGGACATCATTTATACACAGAAAAGACACTTGGGTTTGTTTACAAGTAAGCACTGTGGAACGGAACCTACACGAGACTCAACTGTCACCTTCAACCTGGAATATAAATATGAAATGAACAAAAATAAATATGAATAATACTTAAGAATTGCAAAACAAACAAACATGGGCCTCACATTCACATACAAAAAGCCAAAAGCCAGCCAATCTTCTCTCAGGTACGACACTGCCTAATTATGGTGACTCAAGCAGGCTGTGAGAGCGTAGTAAAGCATGGTAGGACAGATACGGTTGTTTTCTTGCCCCACAAGAACAACCAGGAACTGAACAAAAACAACAGCGCAGAGACTGAGCCATTTTCCTCACTGTCTAACACTAACACTATAGCCACAGGAAGATGTGGCATTTTCTAACAATGTTGTCCAGAAACCGCTAGCGCCATTGCAGCCACCCAAAATTCTGCAGGCAGCTGTTTGAACAGCTAAGTAGCAGCCGCGGGTCCTACGCGTCATTTCTTAATTCAAGTTATCTAAAAGTGTCATTCTGACTAGTCATAATTACATTCGAGATATCTTGAATTGTAATTACGGATGATTGACCCTTCAAATGACGAATCAGGTGGCGTCATTTAAGATATCTTGAATTGTTATTCTGACTAGTCAGAATGTAAATACAGATATCTTAAATTAGCATTCTGACTAGTCAAAATGTAATTGTGCCTAGTCAAAACTCAATTTAAGATATCTAGAATGTAACTACAGATAGTCAGACTACTCGATTTTATGTTAAAAGGGCTTGCCATACCATACTATAATTGTAATAACTGATCAGTGTATGTAGCAAAACAAACAAACAGTGTTGCTGATGAGCCAGGCGTGAGGAAAGATGAAGTCTGCCCATCCGTCTCTAGTGACCTACAAAACACAGCACATACCTCCAGCATTGTATGAACAAACACATGAAAACCTGTATATAATAATATAAAAAAAAATATATATAAACAGGTAAGTATAATCAAATGACATGTGAACCATGTAAAACGGGACAGGTCAGGAGTTTCCGACCAGCACAGCTGTGGAACATATGTCGAGTCCTGCAATCTGTCCAACGAGAGATAAGCAGATAAAGATTAGTTTTCACACAGAGAAACATGAAATTCAGGAAAATTTATTACAATTTCCAGGACCTAGGTATCGCTGAAAGTTTTAAAGCTGAACCGGTTATCTGTTTGTCAGGAAAATGTACAGGCCTAAATTCAATCAGATCTGTCCGAACAGGATGTTGAGAAGAACATGCACCTTGAACAACAGGATTATATGAAGGACTCATTGTCTGCCGGCTGAATTAATGATTAGAGGATGGTGACTGTGAAACATCCTCCCCCATGCTCTGGTTATCAACAGGAAAGACAGACGCACCTGGGTTGGAAAAATCTCCCATCAGTTTTTGTACATGACTCCGTAACATGTCACTATCTTATGGTGATTTAGATTGCAAAACACCCCCTGTAATCAGAAGTAAGTCAGAACCAGTACCAGGCAGAGCTGGTTCCTCAGACATGCATCCTCCTTCCAGAGAACGAACAGTCAATTCACTAAGAGGCATTTGTTTTTGTACGTCTGAGAGCAGTTGATTAACAGCTGCATAAGGACTTTTTGAGTCATAGGGTGGGGGGCCAACACCCCCTTCCATATGAGATAAAAAAAAAAAAATCTGTCCCTGTGCCTTTATTGATTTATAATTTGAAAAGAGACGGCTCTGTATCATGTGTATTGAATAATTTAGGTATGTGATTATTCCTGTTTTGCGTTTGCACACAAAAAGGAACCTGAAACAGTCACTGGGAGTTATGTTTCACACGCCATTTTATGTTATATACTTTTATATGTGAGGAAAATAATTCTCCCAGACAAAATTTGCAGAAATCGAGGCGTTCGTAAGACACTGTGGGAGCGCACAGACGACGTCCGCAGAGACCAAGAAACAAAAATCAAACCTTTACACAAAATCCGGAGACCCTTGCCTCTACAGAAATCATGCAACAGAACAACGCATCAATATGACATCCGGAGACACTTGCCTCTACAGAAATCACGCAACAGAACAACGCATCAATATGACA
>NC_056515.1:19640863-19647514 GCF_014905685.2 Nematolebias whitei
CTTGCCTCTACAGAAATCACGCAACAGAACAACGCATCAATATGACATCCAGAGACCCTTGCCTCTACAGAAATCACGCAACAGAACAACGCATCAATATAATTTTCGGAGACCCTGTACTCGTCTCCTCACCAAAGGTGGGAGCTCATAACTCATCCTACCTTCCGTGGACAGTACATGGACGCATGAAGCGGCTACTACAACGGGCAAACGAACCAAAAAGGCACTTACACACTCACCCTGAACCACATAAGAAGTACAAGTAATGATTGTAAATGTAAATGAAACGACACCATCTTAATCCCAACACATAAATCAGTAAGAAACACACCCAAAATGGTCGGCAGAGGGCCAGAACTGCACAGAAAAGGTCGAAACTCAGCTGCCGGTCTAAAAAAAATAATATGTAAAACAAGGCCTTCATATATAAGAAGATGTGATCCTGTACTTTGCATGCAGTCATGTATCTGCATAGCACCGGACACATGAAGTTTAGATCAAATTCTCAAACATCGCCGGAAACGAATGGTCAACCGTCATGAAAAATGGGGAAAATCATTCCACAGTCCACAACTACAATTTTTAGCATGCTCAATGTGCAGAAAGGGTAAATGAAAATATTTTCTGCCTACCTTGTTCATATTACGGTGCCGTTTGACTGCAGAGCGAAGTTCGGCCAACCGAAGCAAAAAGAAAACAACTCCCTCCCCTCTTCTGTTCCCGCTACCAGAATCACGTCGGGGTCACTAATTTGTAAGAATATGTTCTGATCTGGAGCAGGGAGAGGAGGAGTAATTGTCTTTCATTTCAGAAGGTTTATTTTACATATAAAGTACAAGATCACCAGCCCTGGGCCATTGTATCTCCACCATACGGTCACGAACAATGGCGCCGAGCGTAAACAGACAACCCATCTTCTTCAGAGCTCGGCCACACCTCCTGGAGTCATCATCACCATCAACGAATGGGAAGTCCTACTCATCGTGTGACCCAGCTCTCGACCAATAATATCTCGCCATCTTGTGTTCTATAATGGGTGGGTGCGTGAATGTTGGGAGTTGTAGGCATGTAGCTGAAACTACATTTTCTACCAGAAACGGAATCAGATCATGTTTTTAACACAATATCATTCTAAATATCAAAACGGGATACATATATCTAGACATTTCATTAAGTTAATATATTATCTGATAAAATTATATTTCATTGTGAAAAGGGAGAGGGGGGGGGGCATGAACCAACTGATTCATGGCTGAACAGTATAAACAGATTAATAATAACAAGTGAACTGATTATTAATCAAATGAACTGATTGGTAACAATAGTCATGAACTGATTAGTGACAATAGAATCAAAATAACATCTCACACTGTAAAGCATGCAGACAGATGTGAGCTTAAACAGGGTTCCATGAAACAACAATATTCATTCTGTTAGAGCATTAAGGACAGAATGTGTCATAGAACGAACTGTCACATCGCGCAGATAAAAGCGAATGTATGAGCAGGGTGTTGACCACGCGGCCGCAGTGCAAATGTCCTGCATTGTCATACCCTTATGCAAGGCAGTCGAAGATGCGATACCCCTGGTCGAGAGTGTTCTGAGGTTGGCAGGAGGCTCTAAATCTGATGCTCTGTAGGCTTCAGAAATGGCCTCACACAGCCAGTGTGACAAATGCTGGGTGGATAACGGGCGACCTGCAGATGCATCTCTATAATGCACAAACAAATGTTGAGTTTGGCGCATTACAGCTGTGCGCGCTATGTAACATGTCAACGCCCGCACCGGACAGAGAAGATGGAAAGATGCTTCTTCTTCTGATCCATGGGGGGGAGGGAAAAACCCCTCCAACAATATCACTCTTGATTTAAATGAGCTTGTGATGTTTTTAGGCATAAAAGCTGGGTTTGGTCTTAAATCAGCTGAGCTGCCATCAGCCTGAATTCTGAGACATGACGGAGCGACAGAGAGGGCAGATAAATCACTCACCCTCTTAGCGGATGTTAAAGCCAGCAGCAGGGCTGTTTTAAGAGACAAGAATTTAAGTGGAACCTGATCCAGAGGCTCAAATAGAGCTTTGATCAGGGCTCGCAAGACCAGCGTTAAATTCCACTGTGGAGCAAGTGGGCGTGAAATAGGCCTGCGTCTCTGTACACCTTTTAGAAAACGCTTAATCAGCGGATGATTAAAAGCTGTTCTGTCTCCGAACCCTTCGTGGCAGGAAGAGATGGCTGCAGCATACATTTTAATCGTGCTGAACGCCAACTTCCTGTCCATCAGCTGTTGTAGAAAAGACATCACGCTGCCTAATGGACATGAGGTGGCCTCTACACCTTTCTCTGTACACCAGCGCTGAAAAGCTGTCCACTTTGATGTGTACAGCGCTGTGGTAGATGCAGCACGTGAATCCTGGATTGTGCACACTACATCCTGTGGGAGACCCATCCTCTCTAAGCGGAACCGCTCAGCGGCCAAACCCACAGGTGCTGGCCTATTTCTGGGTAACTCCTGATCGCTCCTCCTGCCTGGAGGAGAGCATCCTCCCTCCACGGCAGTTTCCACGGGCGCCCCGACAGCAGGCGTTGCAGGACTGGGAACCATGGTGCGTTCACGCGCTCGGGGGCCACCAGGAGAGCGGTCAATCCCTCCTACTGAACTCGGTTCAGGAACTGTAAAATCAGAGGAGGTGGAGGAAACACGTACAGAAGCGTTTTGGGCCATGGGCTGTGATCAAACGCATCCACCCCCAGTGGTGGTTCGTCTCGCGGGCTCAGAGAAAACCATAGTTGACACTGAGAGTTATCTCGTGTCGCAAACAGGTCCACAGCTGCTTTGCCAAATTTCTGCCACGTCTGAGTCATCATATCCGGGTGGAGAGTCCAGTCCCCATGACGTGGACTGCCCCTGGACATCACATCTGCCCCTTTGTTCAGAACACCGGGTATGTAAACTGCTGTGATGGAGAGCAGATTTTGGTGAGCCCAACACAGTAGCTTTTGCGCAATGTGTAACATCTGGGCTGAGTGCACACACCACTGCCGGTTTATGTACGCAGCAGTCACCTTGTTGTCTGTGTGAATCAAAATGTGTTGATTCTGTACCACAGGAACAAAGTGTTGAATCACGTTCAGCACCGTGCGACACTCCAAAACATTTATGTGGGCTGATGTGTGATAGGGCCACAGCGCCCCTACTGCTTGAGATAGGCATGTCTCCCCCCCAGCCTGACAGCGACGCGTCCGTGAAGACTGGCACGTGTGACGTGGGTCTGCTGACAGGGACTCCCTCCGACAGAACCAGGGTGTTTCCCCAGTGTCGGAGGTCTGCCCTCACGGAGGGGGCAACAGTGATCATCTGTTTCTTTTGTTTTACTGGGTCCACACGCAGACGCGCAAACCACCTCTGGAGGCGTCTCATGTGCAATAAACCCAGCAGAACAACTGTGTGAGCTGATGACATCGTTCCTAACAGCTTCATGACGGAGACAGCTGTTACCACTCTGCCAGGTTTTACGTGACAGAGCTGGTCTTTTAAAGTGTTGATTCTCGTTTGTGATAAACGAGCCCTCATGGTAGTTGAATTTAACTCCACTCCCAGATAAACAATTGTCTGGGCTGGGAAAATCGAGCTTTTCTCCCAATTTATGGCGAAGCCCAGATTTAATAGGTGTGATCAACACCTGAGCCTGCATCACTGCTTCCTGTCTGGAGCGTGACAGCAGCAGCAGGTCGTCCAGGTAAAACAAGACTCTCATCCCTGCTCTGTGTAACGGATGCAGGACTGTCTCCACACACTTTGAGAACGTACGAGGCGCGAGGGAATACCCGAATGGCAGCCTGTTGTACTGATACTTCATCCCTTGAAAGGAGAAACGCAGGAATTTTCTGTGTTTTGGGATGATGGATATGTGAAAATAAGCATCTTTTAGGTCGACGGAAACAAATCAGTCGTTTCTCTGGATGTTGTCCAACAGCTGTCTGGTTGTCAACATGTGAAACGGTCTTTCCATGATCGCTTTGTTGAAAGCTGACAGATTCAAAATCGGTCTCATCCCTCCGGTCCGTTTGGGAACCAGGAAGTAACGTGAGTAAAACCCTATGTTTTCCTCTCCGTTGGGAACCCTGGAGATTACTACTTTTATCAGAAGCTATTGAACTTCTGCATTTAGGGATGAGATTTGGTCTGGTGATGACAGGACCGTCTCTAAAATTCCTCCCAACAGAGGGGGTCGGGTTGCAAATTGCAACGTGTAATCTTTGCATAACACCCTGTCCATCCATCTGTCTGGCTAGCATGTTTTTAGCCACTCCGCGTAACGTTCGTGGAGTGGACGTGCGTTTAGGTGATGCGTCATGTTTTGTACGGATGTCATCCAGTCCGCCGCCTCGACCGCCGTCATGTGTCGCGGGAATGTTTTCCGCGTGACCCAAGGCGAGGCTCCCTCGAAAGGGCTCTGAATGCGCCCGTGCGCTGCGTTCGGATCGCGGACCAACCTTCATGTCCAGGTGGACTGGTGTGTATGTTGAGGCGAAGCGTGTGAAGGCCGCGAGCCCTGCAAACCTTCCTGCAAGATCATCCGATCTGGGCGGGGGGGGGGGGGGGTAAGGGAACGGAATGGAAAGTCCCTTCATGTTAGCAGCTTCCCGGATAATGTCGGGCAACTCCGAAAGGAGTGCGCCGATGGCAGAGAGCGATGTGGCCGTTGAGACAGGAAAGCCCGGAGGGGTCGAGCATTCGCTCGGCCCTCCTCGTTCCAACACTGCGCTCCCCGGGAGGGAGTGAGCATAGGGGCTGCTGCTAACGTCACCAGTCCCAGAGGAACCATCCGATTCGCTCCGAGAGCCGGCGTCGAAGAAGTTGATCACGTCGTCCAGCAAATAATCTCCCGCCACCGACAGGCAGTCCTCGACGTTAGCCTTAAACAAGGCTGCTCTCTTCTGCCTTTCCTCTGGTGGAAGATCATCACAGAGGCGGCAGGAGGAAGCGTGGGCGACGTGGCGGGGACCCAGGCATCCCTCGCAGGTGTCGTGCCGGTCAAAGCTGAGCAAGTAACCGGTCTTGCAAGATGGACACAAGCGGATGGTGTTGGAGCTGGACATCTTGTCGAAGGTCAGTGTTATTAGCTTGCTGAAGAAAAATGGGAGCCGATTACCCGCTCTTAACGTAACTTATACGGATCGGGTGGGGCCCACACAGCAGGTGGGCGTGGACTCATTTTTTTCAGTGTAATGCTTCGCATAACGGGATAAACCCATCAGCGACAGCCTTAAAGGGCAAAGCCTATACGAAATAGAACACTAGATACAGCATTGACCGCTATCGCCTATTGGCGCTGAGGAGCTGTAGGGCCGCCATCTTGGAACGGTCGACTGCTCCAGATCCCTATAAAGAGAGAGTTGCGACACTCTTTGAACTCGCCGATACGCGGTCACGTGGTTCATGCAGCTCCCAATAGTTCCAAACAGTTCATCCCGTCAGTCAGTTTGAGCAGCTGCTGGCGCAACATAACACAAAAATCGACTTTTCTTACTCTACCTGACGTCTTTCAGTAATTATTGAGCAGTAACGAAATGATTATTGAAAATTTCACAGACTATGCATTTTATCAAAGCATTTTTAGAAGCGGCTGATACATTTATCATTAAATTTTAGAAGGAAACGAGACTGTAAACACATATTTGTTAGAAAAAAAATGTATATGCAATACAATGATCAATATAGCCATGTCAGTGTTTTATAACGCTGCACACAATAAAAAAAGATCAGAGTAACACCTGTTATAAAGCTATTTCTGATGTTCTCTGCATGAGAATGCTCCACATTGTCCTCCATGCCAGTAGTTCAGATCTGCTCCAGCTTACCTTAGATCATCTGGATGAATTCTTGATTTCTATAGAAGATATTAATTCAACCTTTATTTAAACAGGTTCGTCCCATTGAGTCATGAGGACTCATTTACAAGAGAGACCTGAATATAATTGTTGTATTTGTCGGTTTTTTATGGCAAACCAAGTACCTGGATAACTGAGTTGATTGTAGCCTGACAACTATTGTAAAATTGTAATTCATTGATTAAAATGTTAATTTAAATTAAACTGTTTCTAGTTAAAATCATAACAGATGACAAAATAAGTGTTAACTGTGCAAAAATAAATTTCCAAACAATTTATTATAAAATTTGTAAAACTTAAAACAAGCTTTAATAAAGTACTTTTACTGCCATTTATACTGTTTATTAGTGACATCATCTCAAGTCAGCAGCAGCACCATCATCATCATCACAACAACACAAAGTGAGAGCTGTAAATTTAATCTGCACAAACATTTTCAATCAGGGCTCAAAATGTTTAACTGTCAAAGAAATGTGCAAGAAAATAAACTAATGTCACTCTACAGGCACATTTAGAGAGAGGACAGTTTACAGAGAAACAGTGAGGACGTGTGAGACTGAAGGAGCTAATTTGAACTAATTTTTTGGGACAAGCATTTTGGGTTTTCATGAGCTGTATGCCATAATCATCAGTATTAAAACAATTAAAGACCTGAAATATTTCAGTTGGTGTGCAATGAATCTGAAATATGAAAGTTTCATTTTTATCATTACATTATGGAAAATAATGATCTTTATCACAATATGCTAATTTTTTGAGA
>NC_056515.1:19647614-19650869 GCF_014905685.2 Nematolebias whitei
GTAAATAAATGACCGCATTCATTTTGATGGGTCAAATCTAAATGACGCCTCACGTTTGCATTTCCTTAAATTCAATGCACGTTTTATTCAGTCCAGAAAAATGAGGAATCCGCGTTAAATGATGAATATATCTGAGCATCTGTTCATCTACACTCTGGATCTGATTATCGCCTCTCTGACCCATGGTGCTTCAGGGACCCTGCTGCTGGCCAGCTACCCGCACGCTCAGTCCATGTAAACAACAGGAGTTGTTTACCTGCGCGCCGCACAAGCCGACAAGGAGGTGCTGTACTTCAAAATCTGCGGCCTCTGGCGCGCGCTCCCCACACCACGGCTGTGTCTGCGTTGGACCCTATCAAGATGTGTTTGATCAATGCAAGATTTGTTTACAACAAGACTTTTATCCTCAATGACTTTTTTTTAAAGACGAACAGTTGGATTTTCTCTACGTCAGAGTCTTGGATATCTGATGGTGAGTCCAGCGCCTTGGTGGAATTATTACCTCCGGACTGTCTGTGTTTTAATGCCCTGCGGCCATCAGGCCGGCGTGGTGGTGGATTATTAACAGTCTTTAAACCAAACTTTGCCTGCAAACAGTTGGCCATCCCGGTGTTCTGCTCCAGCTTTGAGCTGAGCGCCTTTGAACTCAGACATTCTCCTCTGGTTCTGTGCGTGCTTGTCTACCACCCCCATCGATCCAAGGACTTCATAAGTGAATTTTCTGACTTTTTGGCTGATATCACATCGAGATACAATCATGTTTTGATTATTGGGGATTTTAATATGCACGTGTGTTGTCAGGAGAAGCCTTTAGTGAAGGACTTTCTAGATTTATTGAACTCGTAATTTAACTCAGCAGGTAAACGGTCCCACCCAAGAACACGGTCACACACTGGACCTCATTTTAACACACAATGTTTCTGTTTGTAATTTGGAAATTGGTGACAATGTTTTTCTGATCACATGCCTGTATTGTTTAACTTCACCCCCCACCCCATCCTACTGCAAAGCTGTGCGTTTTTGCACGTACCACACGCGCCATTAACCGTTTCACTGCAGCTTGTTTCACTGCTGCTTGTTTCACTGAAGCTTTTAACTCTGAGAGGATCAAACAGCTCTTGGTGTCTCTTACCACCGAGGAGCTAACCTCTCAGCTCAACTCTGTCTGTTTAAATGTTCTGGACCGTGTTGCTCCCATTAAAACCAGAAAAATGAAACTTAGATCAGAACCTTGGCTTAATGATGTCACTCAAGCCGTTAGACTGAAGTGTAGGAGAGCTGAACGCAGGTGGATGAAAGACCGGCTGCAGGTTTCTTTTCAAATGCTAAGGGAGAGTTGGCATCGTTATCAGAAAGCAGTTAAAGCTGCTAAATCTAAATTCTTCTCTGATTTAATTGTCTCCAACTCTCACAACCCTCGAGTTCTTTTTCCACCCTGAATGCAGTTATACACCTCGGTGAACCTTCACCTCTGGAAGCCTCAACTGAACTGTGTGAGAACTTCCTCCATTTCTTCTTAGAAAAAGGTGCGAACACCCGGGCAATCATTTCTCCACCAGCTCACGATCTTTCCATCCCATCTCACTGTGCAGCTGTATTTGACCACTTTGAGCCAATCTCTCTGTCTTCTATGGAGCAGGTAATGTGCAGCATGAAGCCATCTGGGTCCCCCTTTGATTCGGTCCCCCCTCGACAACTAAAGGAGGTTTTTCCTACTCTGGGTCCCTCTATTCTTGCTATTGTGAATAGCAGTTTATCCTCAGGTGTGGTGCCTAAAACTTTTAAACATGCTGCTGTCCAGCCTCTCCTGAAAAAAACAAACCTTGACCCTTCAGTCGTGTCCAACTTCCACCCTGTCTCCAGACTCCCATTCACCTCTAAACTACTGGAAAAAATAGTTGAGTCTCAGTTGAAGTGCTTCTTGGAGGATCACAATATCCTAGAGTTATTCCAATCTGGTTTCAAATCTCTCCACAGCACTGAAACTGCTCTACTGAGGGTTTTTAACAACATTTTTCTAGCCACTGATGCAGGTGATACTGTGCTCTGCTTGTCCTATTGGACCTTACATCAGCTTTCGACACCATCGACCATTTTACCCTATTTCTAGTCTAGAGCAGTAGGTGGGCATCACAGGGTCGGCCCACAATTGGTTTAGGTCCTACCACTCTGACAGAACATTTTGTGTCAGTATCAAATATTTCAGTTCAGCATCTGCAGCACTTTAGTGGGGGATACCGCAGGGGTCCATCCTCGGTCCCCTTCTCTTTTCTTTATACCTGCTGCCACTATGTGCTATTTTCCGCAATCACAACATACCATTTCATATATATATATATGTATATATATACAAACCAGATTCCAAAAAAGTTGCGACACTAAACAAATTGTGAATAAAAACTGAATGCAATGATGTGGAGGTGCCAACATCTAATATTTTATTCAGAATATAACACAAATCACAGATCAAAAGTTTAAACTGAGAGAATGAATCATTTTAAGGGAAAAATCTGTTGTTTCCAAATTTCATGGCGTCAACAAATCCCAAAAAAGTTGGGACAAGTCCATTTTTACCACTGTGTGGCATCCCCCCTTCTTCTTACAACACTCAACAGATGTCTGGGGACAGAGGAGACCAGTTTCTCAAGTTTAGAATAGGAATGCTCTCCCATTCATGTCTAATACAGGCCTCTAACTGTTCAATCGTCTTGGGTCTTCTTTTTCGCACCTTCCTCTTTATGATGCGCCAAATGTTCTCTATAGGTGAAAGATCTCTGGCCATTTCAGTACCCGGATCCTTCTCCTACGTAGCCATGATGTTGTGATTGCTGCAGAATGTGGTCTGGCATTATCGTGAAGAAAAATGCAGGGTCTTCCATGAAAGAGATGACATCTAGATGGGAGCAAATGTTGTTCTAGAACCTGAACATAGTTCTCTGCATTAATGGTGCCTTTCTAGACATGTAACCTGCCCATGCCACAAGTGCTCATGCAACCCCATACCATCAGTGATGCAGGCTTCTGAACGAAGCGTTGATAACCACTTGGGCTATCCTTGTCCTCTCTGGTCCGGATGGCATGGCGTCCCAGTGTTCCATAAAGAACTTCAATTTGTGACACATTTGACCACAGAACAGTCTTCCATTTTGCCACACTCCATTTTAAATGACCCCTGGCCCAGTGCAAACGTCTGAGCTTGTGGAGCTTGCTTAGAAATGGCTTCCTCTTTGCACTGTAGAGTTTCAGCTGGCAACG
>NC_056515.1:19650969-19652019 GCF_014905685.2 Nematolebias whitei
GTAAATAAATGACCGCATTCATTTTGATGGGTCAAATCTAAATGACGTCTCACGTTTGCATTTCCTTAAATTCAATGCACGTTTTATTCAGTCCAGAAAAATGAGGAATCCGCGTTAAATGATGAATATATCTGAGCATCTGTTCATCTACAAACTGGTGGCCCGTACGTATGTTAGCTTGAACAGCCTGTTTTCTCTCTTTCTTCTTAGGAGGAGGCGGCGAAGCACGTCGTCCTTCTAGTTCAAGAGGGAGGGGTTTAACCTTTACACTAGGAAACACTTCTATGGGCGTCTTAGCATGAGAACATGCTTCAAACACATTCACAGCACACTGTTTAATCTCACTGATGGATTTTTCTCTGAAATTTGCCATCATTTGTACTGATTTTTTAAAATCAGAGTGGAGATTTTTGCTGAAAACAAACTTAAAACCATCATCTTCCTCCATTCCGGTCTCATTTCTGTTACCAAAATAAGCTTGGAAGATTCTTTTGTAATAAACTTTTGGATGTTCATTTTTACCCTGCGTGACCTTGTCTGCAGCTGGGAAACCAGCAGGTCCCGTGCAGGGGTCGTACTCTCTGATCAAAGCTTCACACAGAAGGTTGTAATCCCTCTTCGTTGCATCAGGTAGACGCTCGATGAAGGTGAACACCTCTCTGTCCGAAGTGAGCCGCATCAGACTTATCTTATCGTCTACCGTAGCATTAGGATAAGATCTCAATCTGAACTCCAGATCTTTGAGATACGCTTTTGTTCCTGCTGACCCCATAGGTCCGGGAACAAAGCGTTGTACATATTTTGAGATTTTCTGCAAGTCATCCATTGAAGGAGACTGTATCAACGGTCTAACCTGTGTGACTGGTGGTGCAGACTGGTCAAGGCCTGCCCCTACCGCCCCTGGTGGGGGTGGGGGTGGCTGATAAGGGTTGGGAGGAGGAGGTGTATATTGGTGCAGGCCTGTCCCCACCCTCCGAGATGGGGGTGGAGGTGACTGCCTGGCGTCAGGAGGAAGAGGTGCATACCGGTGCAGGTCGAACCCCACCGCCC
>NC_056515.1:19652029-19654275 GCF_014905685.2 Nematolebias whitei
GGAGGAAGAGGTGCATACCGGTGCAGGTCGAACCCCACCGCCCGAGACGGGGGTGTTTGAACGGGGTTAAGGGGAGGAGGTGCAACAGCATCTGTCTGGGGCGGTTGTAGCTGACCCTGTTCGTGTCTGATTGTCAGACCAGCTTGCTCCATTTCAGAAATCAGGTCTGTAGCTATAGCTAAATTCTCCTCACAAGCTGTCAGACGCTCATGTGTTGACTGATTTTTACTTTGTAAAGTCAGCCAATTTCGGAGTATTATCTCCTTTTCTGCCTTGCAATCGTCCAGCTCCCTTAATGCGGCCTGCGACTGTGCTTGTAACATATTGTTATCTGCACACGCGGCTTGGTACGCTCGTTCCTTATCCGCAATCCTCTCCTCATATGACTGAGCCTGATCTGACAGCTCTTTCCTTGAGAGGTCCTTATCAGTCTTAATTTTTTGTTTCAGCAACTCAGATTCATTTATCAATTCGTCACACCTCTCCTCATGTGATTGAGCCTGTTCTGACAGCTCTTTCCTTGAGAGGTCCCTATCAGTCTCAATTTGTTGCTTCAGCAACTCAGATTCATTCATCAATTCGTCACATCTCTCCTTTTCAGACGCATATCCGTTGTACAGCAAGACATTTTGTTGAACCAGACGGTCCAATTCCGCCTTTAGAAGCAGAGAAATTTTTGCTAACCGTTCACGGCTTGATTTTGTGTCCTCCTTCACTTTAGCTGCTTTAGATAAACTCTGCAGCTCCTCACGTCTTTGATCATCATCAAGGTTTTGCAATTCCTCCAATTGTTTGCCAATAATTGAATTTGTTAAAATGTGTAAGGCTGTCTGGACCGCATCCCCGGATTGTAAGGGGTCAGTGTTTACCTCTTCGTCCTCCATTATCTGCTATTTAGAAACTAAACAGAAGATGTAAATGTTTAGGTAGTAAAATAAAATCAGAAGAGTTTCTCTCTACTGATGTATTTACGTTTATTTAGTGAGTTTACAATTAAACGTGTATTATCCTTCAAGCAAAATGAGTAAACTATTCAACTCTGTGAATATTTGTAACTGTATCTTTTTTTTTTTTTTTTTAAAGTTTCTAATTTTATTTTGTACCTTTATAAGGAATTATCAGTGAATAAAATCTTTTTGGTAAATGCTCTTTGCATAAATACCTTTTTAACTTTAAAAATGCAAGATAACAGTGTTTATTCAGCTTTGAGGAAGTTTGTTAACTCAAAAATTACCTTACAGAAAAATAAAAACATTCAATTTCACTCTTTACCTAAAAACGAAGTGAAACCTGTGATCCCACGTCTTCTCCACAAGATGTCAGTACAACCTTAATAATCTTAACTCAGACACTGTTTGTGTTGTCCACTAGGGGTGCTATAACTTCCTGTGGCGTCCGGTCGTTAGCTTGTCATTGGTGATTTCAGTCACGTGACCCGGATATGGAAACTCGTTTTCATAGGGAATAAAATCTGCTTTTTAACGCTGAAAAGCGCATTAAAACTGTGTTCTGAAACGCTGTTTAAATTCTTCGATGTCTAATCGCTGAAATTTGGCCACGTTAGGGTTTAAAATCCGTCATCAAATGATGTTTTGAACAACGCTAGCGATGCTAAATTTTAAGCTACAACTACGCAGGTTGTTAGAAACTTTGAAACACACTGACACGGGAACCCAACCAGGAGCACTTTGCAGTAATGTAATTCCCATTACATCTGAGGGCGCGAATGACAACATAACAGGTGTCGGTGGAACACACCAGGACATAACTGTTGTTGCCTCAAACAACCCCTCATCAGAGAAAGGGGGGGTAAACACACACACGAACGATGACGAGTCATCGCAGGCTGAACACTCAGAAACAGCTTCTGCTGTGCTGACGGTTCAGACAAACCAAGATTACACAGATAAGGCTGAACGCGTGAAAAAGCGTCAGAAAAAACCCAAGAGGTTTCTGTGTAACTTTATCAGAAAGGGGGTCGCCAAAAAGGCGTACCTGTCAGTAACACTCGAAGGTGTCCTCACACACGAAGCACTCTTGGACGGTGGGGCAGACATAACAATCATGTCAGCTAAACTGTTCGAGGAGCTGAGGACGGCCGCTGCCAGTGTTAACAGGATAATACCTCTCTCTGAATGTGCTATAGAAATGCAGGGTCTCTCAGAAATGAAAACAACCCTGACAGCTATAGCAATGGTTCACATGCAGATTGGCAATATGACACTGTACCACCCGGTACACGTGAC
>NC_056515.1:19654375-19661181 GCF_014905685.2 Nematolebias whitei
TTCCGGTTCACTTTTGGGAGTATCCCCATTGGTCAGAAACAACCAGACGGGGTGTGTTTTGTGACGTAAGAGGTTAGACGAAAAGCAAGAATTGTTATGGAAAGATCAGAAATGTTCTCACAGACAGAGAGAGTTTTGTTTTGGCGCGTTTCAGAAACAGGTGCCAAAACTTCTATATTTACGTCTGAGAGGATTCTAAAAACATGACAGTTTTAACATAACAACTTGTTTTGCGTTTGACTCCAACCTTGGACCAACTTACACTTGCTCATTCAAAAGCAGAAATCAGAAAAGGCATAATTACCCTGTAACAGCTTTGACATGAGAATAAAAATCATTACTCAGTTAATAAAATTGATTAGTTCACTGCAACATCTAAAATGGTTTGAACTAAGACATTTTGATTATCAACATTTGAAAAATAGTAATGATAATAAAACAGAGAGTGTTCTTTTCACTTGAATCTTCAAGAGAGAAAGTCTCAGGATGGGTGAACCTGTATTTCTGAGTTCAAATCAATGAAATGACAGTTCCTGTCCCACAAGGTTCTAAAGGTCAAGAGTTTTGACCTAAGACTCAGTTTTGACATAGGCCTAGTCCACTACAAGAGCGAGCCCCATAACTCTTGACAGAATAATCCACACGGTGCCTTAATTTCACCAGAACCCCCGCAGGCTTCCCACGACGTCTGCAACATTTCCTCCAGGGAGAAAGGCCAGGGTCACATAGAAGAAATGCATAAATCTCAGACAGAACAGGTGGAGGAGAGTGCTGACTGCTGTACAAAAATTCCGCAGGCATTTCAGCAAATGCACGGAGCTCCAAAAGTGCCCAACAATCATACTGTAAATATGATTCGGTACACTGCACAAAGCATTGTAAAAATAACAAAAATAGAAGAAAAACAGAGAGTGAGGGACAGCAAGCCCTACACACCGGCGCCATCTTGGGAAAAAAAAAACACCTGATAAACTGATTTAAAAAAATTCCCTGATAAACAGTATGCAGGAAGTCTAAAAAAGTTAAATCTGGTCCTCTGGACATTAAAAAACAACTGGGCCTAACTGGGCCTTCCTGAAAGCAGAGAAGAAAGCCAAACAGGACTCCAGTCAGCCATCAGGTGAAAAGGAGGAACCCAGACCAGTGGTCATTCCATATGCTGCGGGAGTATCAGAGAAACTGAGACGTTTATTTTCTAAACATAACGTCCCAGTGGCTTTTAAACCCCAAAATACATTACGGCAAAGACTGGTTCATCCCAAAGATCCAGTCCCCCAGCACAAACAGAGTAATGTTGTGTATGCTGTTCAGTGTCAGGAGGGCTGTGATCAGTCTTACATCGGGGAAACAAAACAGCCACTGGCCAAAAGGATGGCCCAGCACAGAAGATCAACATCATCAGGCCAGGGGTGGAGGCCTCCATGTTATTGCTAGTATCACTCAGCCCCCTGTGAATAACAAACATCCATCAGTGTGCTAATGAGCCATTGTTAGGCTGATGGTCCTCCTTGATCATGTGAGCAGCTGGTTTTGGTTGTCAGCAACAAACTGGTTGATCCACTACAAGAAGGTGCTATTTAAGAGACTGAGCTGAAAACAGCACCTCAGACTGAAGAAGTCTTTCGGATGAAAGACGAAACATTTCTACAATTTTTTTGTTTTGTTTTGTTTTTTGTTAATGTCCAGAGGACCAGATTTAACTTTTTTAGATTTTTCTACCTGGATTATTTAGCATACATCAGGATGTATGCAGGAAGACACTTGAGCTGTTTTTGGAGTGTTATTAATCTCAGATTCAGACTTTTGGAATTCGAAAAGGATTTTTTGCTTAAAGCCAATCGCACATAGGCATCGCAACCATTATATGTGAAGGGGACAAGTCCCCCCCACATTAAAAAAACATTAATTTGGAACCCCCACTTTTACTATGAAGCATTAGTTCAGGCAGAGGAGTTTCTCTTTCCTTGTGAACAAATCCATTCCACTTGATTAATAGGAGAACACTCAAACCACTAAAACTCCACTCCAGGTTTTCCTGGTTACTTCCAACTTTAAACACAGCACCCTGTTGCCACGGTCACAATATACGGTGGTTACAGAATATGGTGTAACACCTGCAGTGTTTCTGTGCGTCTCCTGCTTTGGCAGAAAACGCGCACAGGTGGAGGAGATGGAGACACCTCTGTGTTGCTCGCTCGACAGTTTAGCGAGCTTTGTGCGGGCAGTTGTTGACCGGGGGCGGGGTTGATCATCAACATATATTCATGTTAGGAGGATGTTTGAGAGGAGCGCTACATCTGTATCTTAGCTCAGCAGTAACTGTGACGCTGTAAGACGCTGCAGGTGTAAGAGACGCTGTGTGTTGAGGTGCATTAAAGTTGAAATGTCTTTAAAACCCCACACCTTATTGTCCTCAAGCTTCATGAGAAACATCATTTAGATGAGTAGTGTTGAACATAAGTAAAAAAGTCCAGTGGTGATGATTTTTATTTAGTGCCGACCTGACGCTCTTTATTAAAGTGTATTAAAGTTCAAATGTCTTTAAAACCCACAGCTGAATTTACACAAACTTGGTGAGAAACATGTTTTGAATGTGTGGAATTAAAGGAAATCTAGGTGAAATGTTGCTTTTTTTGTACACTGGTGAACACTTTTTTTTAACGCGCGCGTGCACACACTCCTACGCACATAATTGTGTCCCCCCCAGATTACGGATGCTTCTGACGCCCTTGCAATTGCATGATAAAGGAACTGTTGTGTTGCCTCATTTTCTTTCTGTTTGTACTGATCAACTCTTGGAACAGTTCTGTGCTATTCCTTTCTCCAAGATGTGACTGTAGGAATCCTGTTAACTCAGCAACTGTCATGTTATCTTTGTTAACTAACATGTCCTTGAAATCTCCCGGTTTGATGATTTTTAGCACACTCCTTACAATCTCAGATTCTGGGAATTTGTCCTTTACACTCTCCTCTATCTGCCTGCACACACTGTTGTAGCTGATATCTGATGTGTGATCTCCTATTTGGCCTCTTTGAACCTTAAACTCACGTCTTGGAATGTAAGGTAGGTCTTTGAGGGAAACTACAGGGCTGGGAGGAGGTCTAGCGCTCCCTTGTGAGGGCTGGATTTCTTGAGCTTGTTGTATTGCAGGGGTTTTTACTGTCTTTCAATATCTTACTTTTGTCCATTAATGTTTGAGCTGTATTGGACTGGCTGGACTCAAAGGACGGGGGTGGTGCGTGGTCTAGTGCTGATTTTTCCGCATTTGTCTCCACAGCACCAGTTAGATTGCTGGTGGGATGTAGATCATCTACCATGTCCTTTAGCACTAATAACTCCCCCATCCCACGGTCTTCAGCTTCTAACATTACCTCACTGTACATGAATGAGTTGATGTACTCGAAGCTTCCTTCTGCGTCCTCACATGACAGCTTTGAGGGATCCTTGCCTGTTACTGGACCCATTTTTGAAGCAATTTGGAAGAGTTGTTCCAATGTTAGTGCGAACAGGCCCTTCCTGATGTCCCACACCAGGCTCTTCCTTTCGCTGTCTGCCATGATGTCCTCCTCGTTGCTCTACGATGGTTGATTCAATGCTGGATCTCCTCTTGCGGTGAGTAGCAGCTTCTCCGCTTTACATCAGTTCTGCTTGGAGCGTTAACTCTGTAGCAGGTTTTTATAGATGTGTGAGGATCTGCTCCATTGGTTATGTGGAACCAATCCCATACGGGCCACCAAGAATCTGTAACAGACCCAGGATCTGAGCCTGTTAAACAGATAAAATGTTCCTGTAAAATGCAGGGAAATGATGAGACAGGCGACTGGTGACGTTTCTCAATGCCTTGCTTCTGCCACATTGGAGAGGGAAGGCCTATGACCGAGCTAGACTGTCTCACAGCACAATGTGCCACCTTGTGGCCTGGGGATGACTTTTTCTCTCCTTTAAACCAACACAAATACTTAATATGAATACACATTAGTGTGTCACACATACTCCTGTGAGAAAAAGTATGGTCCAGGACTTTTGTCAATAAGAAGCAGGCAAAACTACTCTGAGAACACAATGACATGATTTTCGTCAAGCAACTACCAGTACATTATGTTTTTTTGGTTAGTTTTTTTTTTTTTTGGGTAGCTTCTCTATACAAATAAAAAAGTTCAGCCAATAAATAATGGATAAACTATGCTTCCCTCTGAGACAGGGCCTTTGTAATTTTGGCAGTATAGCAGAAGTATAAACAGGGAGACATGGAGAACATTACACAGATCATAAGGTCAACCTTTGCTGTCTGCCACTCAGACATTTCTTTAACTTTCTAAATGTTTAGTTTTCCAGTTGTATAAATTTGTGCATTTTATTTGTGTACCGCTTAAAGCTCCACTCTTGCAGTTTCCACTCGGGCGTTACGTTCAGGAAAAGCAGGATTCCTCTGTTTCATTTTGTGTCAACACTAATCCACATCTGATAACTGAATGCTCACGAACAAATTAGTCATGAGTTCTCAAAGAATTAGACGACGTATGATTCAGCAAATTAAGACATTTTCGAGATAAAGACGTTCACAGTTTTTTTCACTCTGAAGACCAAACCTGAATATTTCATTTCATCCAGTTATTTAAATAATCCTTTAAACCTTCTTTATTATGAGACAGTAGTCAAGTTAGTCACCTTATATTTTTACTATTACTGTATATAATGGTTTTATGTCACATAAAAAGGCTGAAAATTATACATATTCTACTAAAATTGCATAATAATCATGCCCTAAGAAGCTATGCAGAACAGACCAGTGAGAAACACAGAGGTGTACATCTAAAGGAATCTGTGTAATTTCCCAGAACAGAAGGAAAAGAACATAACGTTGCGACAGTATGACTACACAGCATGTGATCCTATATTACAACCTGACAGGAAGTCCTGTGCAAGACGTGTCTATAAAAAAGGTGTGGTTACAACTTTATTGCTCTGCACAGAGTATTTCTGTTCAAGAGTAATGCAGAGACTTAAAGTCTAACAGAGACTCTCAAAGACTCAGAGCTCGCCTGCAGCAGTGAAGAGAAGCCATGGATGGAGGGGGGGAGCGTAACAGGGCTGTGGTGATGTCTGTGGCCTCCTTTGACTACGGAGTACCCCTGGGAAATAGGAATGGAGCCAAGAGGGACGCTAAGAAGCTCCACAGCACTCTCAGCAAGCTGGGCTTTAAGGTAGACGTGCACAATGATCTGCGCAGCGAGGAGATCTACGAGCTCTTCCTCCAAGGTAACAGCTTGTTCTGAAAACATTGCTGCTTCTTGACATCCATTTATGCATGTATGACAACTGGTTTGTGTATTTCTAAGAGGCTTGAATACTGCTATTATTTGATTTTAAGTCTTCTCAAGCCCACTGACGGGCTTTTCCCACCCACAGTGAGGTTCTGACCTTAAATTAGGAAAAAATTAGGAAGGCAGCTCAACATGAACAATTTAATAATTGCTCTATTTGCATTTTTAATGCTTTGGTTTTGTCCTGATTCGATTCAGCCTAAGGAGAGCGCTCTTACAGAGAGTTTGTGTTATCAGCTTTGCACTCTGTACGGGTCTAAAACAATTAATATGTGTACAGACCTGAGCAACATGCCAGTTCATTTTATTTACTTTACAGTTTGTTGACTGATGTCAACATTTTCAAGTCAATGTGCCAACAAACTGGGTAACACCCCGAAACCAAACCACCTCTTCAAACAAAGAAGAGGATAAAGGAGGGTCATACAGATCCTTCTGGAAGGTCAAATGCATTGATTTGCAAATTTAAGTTTGAGGACAAGTCAGAGGTCCTAAAACTTCAGGGCCCACTGCTGCTCAATCCTTAACATCTCGAGCGAATCACACACAAATGTATGTCGAAGAACTCCACTAGTTTTTCTTTGATTGACTTAGATATTGCATGCAGCTCCAAAACTTTACAAGTACAAAAAGAAAAGTCTGAAACATAAAATAAACAATAAATGGAGTTTTATTTCTATAACGTGAGGCAAAAATAAACAGAAGACTGATAAATTTTCAACAGTCAGTGTATTAGACAGGAATTTATCATATTATCATGAGTCACATTCATGGGATTTGTGCAGGTGTTCTTTGATGTCCAATGTCATATCAGGTGTTTTTAATTAATTTATTTGACCTAAAAATGACATAAATATAACATTATACAATATTTACATTGAATTATTTGGTGATTTACAAAAACAAATAGCAGCAGCAGTAGCTAGCTGTAACATTTATGTCAGGAATTTCCTTAAAATTTCTGTTTAAATATCCATTTAATGTAAAACTGACAGTAATATAACTTTTTTTTTTTTTTAAATCATGAACCACTATGAAATTTTGAGGACTCGGTTCTTTTAAGATGACAAAATCTGTTATTAATTTTTCCATGTCGGTCAAGTAAACTGGCTTCCAAAGCAGTCTTTGCTGTTTTAAAAGTCCAGTTTTGAATATTTCATAATGGTTCATGAAAATATTTTGTCAGTAACTGTGTAACACACTGTTGTACGTAGAGTTTGCATTAAAGTTTAGAGAATTTCCCTAAACTGAGGCTGTTCAAAAAGCAATTTTAACTGTTTATAACCTTGCTGACGAGTTTTAAAATGCCCCAAATATCCCTTATTTTACACTTTACATCCTCATGCTCTTCAGAATGAAAACTAGGTGGATTAAGATTTTAAATTATATGTTTTTGTCAGCCTCTGTTTTTTCAGTGCAACTTGAATTGCACATTAAATCTTAAAGATGCTATAACACCTCTGTTTGTGGCACAGGTGTGT
>NC_056515.1:19661281-19664111 GCF_014905685.2 Nematolebias whitei
TGCACGACATTACACAGTCAGAAAGATGAGGAACTCGTGAAATTGTATGCATATATACGGGGATATATTGTCATACTACAACTAGTGGCACGTACCTACGTGACCACTACACTCGTTTCCCAGTTCCCCCTGTTGTGTATAAATTAATCACTGTAAATAAAGCACATTAATTAATACGAGTCTCGGAGTCTCTCAGTCTCTCGCTGAGTATTTTGTTCAACGCTACACGCCTGACACTCACCCTGTTTAGTTGCAACACAACTTGGAATTTAAAGATCGGTGCGGAGGGAACAGGTACATCTTGCAGTTTACACAATAAAACTTTCACTTTGAAGATTATAAAAAATATTGTAAAAACAAGACTAAAATAAATGTATATGTTTCCATGAGCTTGGCTCATCTGACATTTTTGTTCATTTTTCATGACCGAACTGTCCCAGCTCCTTCAGGTTGGGTGGCGCTACGTGTCTTCAACAATCTTTAGAATCAAACCAGAGATTCTCAGTTGGACTGAGGTCTGGCTTTGACTGGACCATTCCTGGACGTTAAACCGTTTGTCCTTAAACCTCTTGTCGTCCTGCTAGAGGGAGAACATCTGCCCCAGTTTTAAATCTATTGACAGCTCCAACAGGTTTTCCTCAAGAACCTCTCCACGTTTTGCTCCATCCATTTTTTTTTTTCTTCAACTATGACCAAGTTTCCCAGTTCCTGTCGATGAAAACCGTCCCCACAACATGATGCTGCCATTAGTTTCAGTCTCATCTGATCACATCTGATCTATATGTTTAGGATATAATTTCAAATAATCTGCATTGTTTTGTCTTTGTTCTGTCTTTTTCTTGCCACTTTCGAAGAAGCCCAGCTCCGTGCACCGTATTTGTCCTACAGACGGATGCTTACCGTCCTTACAGTCTTGAGTTCTGGGGTGTTTTTTTTTATTTATTACCAACTCTGATCTGAACTTCTCCACAACTTTTCCTCTGACCTGCCTGAACAAGGCCAGGCTGATTCTGGCAGATCCTGATCATCCAGTCCGTGGTGAGTTCAGGTTGTTTCCATCTGGATGCAGGTATCTGCCCAGATGTAGAACGAACAGAGTGGAAAAACACATTCATCCCTGGAGTGATCAGGCTTCTCAATGAACACTGATGACTTCCATATTATTTTAATGTCTTGTGTAGTATGAATGTTTTATATCTCTACTGACTGTGAAACGCATTGCCCCTTGGGGATAATAACGATACATGAACAACTTGTCTTGATGATGTCTCCAGCCTGCTTTTGAACTTTTTAAACAATATTAAATCACTTTATCTCTTCTTGTTTTATTAGGTTGCATTAGTGAGACAACTGTTTTATAACAAGCTGTTGTCAGTAAAGTAGCTCTGACTGCGGTGACTGTAATTTGCAGAAATAAATTTGAATGCTGAGGAGTACAGTAGATGCCTCGGCACTGTACTCCAGAGAAGCAGCTGTTCTAATCTGAGTGTAGTGGAGGTTATTCTCACCACGCCAGGTCCAGCAGTCCTCCCTGATGAGCGATGGCAGATTTCACCCTGTTGGCAAACTGAGCTGCATCTTCACCATCCTGCTCTCAACAAACACACACACAACATGTCAAACATAGTTAAATCCACCCAAAATACTCCGTCCTCAGGCTCATACCTGTATGGTCATGGGAGGGAGATACCACACGTTGACCACTATGGCCCAGCTGGTCATCGTACGCAGAAGGTAGCTGACCATGTTGTATTTGCTGCTGTGCCAGAAAGCATCACCAAATCGAGGGTCATACTGAGACACAAACAGACAAAAAGAAGGTAAGAACAAGTCTGACTGGGTCTCCTAAAACAAAATGAAACTCTGGTTGCACTGGTGATAAAGCTGCCAGTGACACCACAGTGATGAGCCGCTGGTTCGAAATGCAACAAATGGAGCTTACCTTAATAGCGACCGGATAAATTGTCCCTCCGATTTCAAAGCTTCCTTTTTTGAACATCATGACTGAGGTGTTGTTGACGCAGGTTCCTATTAAACACAGAACCGAGTCTTATCCAACCATTCAGGTCCTCGTGGGATGATGGACAGCTGTCACGATCTGTGTGTTTTAATTACCTTTGGATTGTCTTTGTGTTTAAGGTTGGGTTTGGTTTCACTTTATGGCTCTGTATTTTGTGAATTTTAAGCTCATCTTTCCCGGTTTTCATTTCTGTTATTATTTATCTACAAGCAGTTACGTGTCTGTTCCTCTGTCAGCCCGACACTCTCGCCTGTTCTCAGTCAGCAATCAATCTCCCACACATCCTTAGTTTCAAATCTCTTTTTGTCTCCATGTCAGAAGTTCTTTATTAATCAGGTTTGTTTTTTGTTGTGTCTCTTCCATGTTCCTGATCACCCTCCTTGTAAGTTTTTGCTGCCTCATCAGCAGTTTGATTGTTAAATGAATCAGTTTAATTTTTGAGTTCTTCGTGTAGAGTCTGCATGCTGCAATAATACCAACCTTCAGGAAAGATGAGGATGGGAAGTTTGGTCTTTGCTGCGACGTGATCTCTTAGCCTGCAGACAGAGAAACATGTGTGTTTGAGCCATAATGAGATAAAACAAAAAGCTCTCTTCAGTTTGTTTCATTTAAACACATTTGATTGAATTGATCAGTCCTTGACTTGAAACAGGAGGCTCCCTCTCATGTTCAGTCTAGTTCCTTTTAATTTAACCTCTAAATTCTAATGCTTGAATAAAATTCAGTTCCATTTAACAAAGTTTATGCTCAATCATCCAGGTATCAAATCCAATCGGTTATCAGATCGGAAGAGCTGATAACCCAAGGTAT
>NC_056515.1:19664211-19668169 GCF_014905685.2 Nematolebias whitei
GACTTTCGTTTATATGTATGTATATGTATATAGGTAAACATCCCATGATGGTAAAAGTATGAAATGCTAAATTCTAAAGGTCTGGGTACCATCTAATACCCAGCATCTCTAGATGTCACATGAGTATTATCATTGTGCACATGTTTTAGTTTCTATAATGTTGCATTCATTACATGAGCATTTCAGTGTTCATAGGTTCAGGATAGGGAGTGAAGTGTTTGGCAGGAGTTTTATTGCTGCTTATCAGTCATAGATTAAATTTTACAGTCTGACAGTCATGATTAGAGGCTTTAGAAATCCAAACTAATGGAACAGGGCAGCAGGAAAAACAAGTGCTGTGTTCCTCAGTGAAGTCCTCAGCTTTGGACTTTTCAGTTTACACCCCCATGATTAAACACACGCCTCATACTTCAGTGTTTGTGAGCTGTACGTTCAAATAAACGTCAAGAAGAAAAGGTGCAGTGAGTGCACGAATGGCTGATGCTCTGTTCATTGTGTACAACATGCTTCGTGTTGCTTGACTTGCTCTGTGCGTAAGTAATTGTGACTGAGTGGAGCGTGTGAATGACTTGGTATGCCTGCGGTTGTGTCTCTGCTGCAGAGAGCCGGCGGCCTGTGAAGGACTGCTTTCTGGCCGTCCTCTCGTCTCACGGGCAGGAAGGCTGCGTGTTCGGAGCTGACGGGAAGCCAGTTCGACTGTCTCGTATCTTCAGATACTTTGACAACGACTACATGGAGAAAAAGACCAAACTGTTTTTGATACAGGTATGCAGGTATCTTAAAGTATCGGTTTTAATATTTCTATGCACAATATCTCATCTACAACTCGTTTTTCAGTCTGAGATGTGACGCTCTGTGTGCTCTCTCTACAGGCGTGTCGAGGAGACGCTCTGGATGATGGAGTGCAGGTGGATTCAGCTGATGACCAGACAGAGAGCAACAGCTTCTCACAGTATCTTTCTGTCCCAGTGGACACAGCTGTAATGTACGCCACAGCACCAGGTAAACCACAACTCTTCTGATACCACTAAACCAACGCACCACCTTTTATACTGCTTCACAATGAATCACCTCAAGAGCCATGAAAACCTCCAGACAACCAAAAGCTCCCATTGTACACAGAACCTCCTCCTGGCCATTAAAAATACCCAAACTACTTATAACATCTATTACTATAAAAAACCTGTAGACTAAATGTGGTGACTGTCAAGAATACACCGAGTATCCATGACATTTTCTTAAACTCCACCACAAATCTTGAACTGCCAAAGCCAGCAAGATCAGAACCTTCTGATTGGAACATGGGCATTAATAATAAGTGGTACTGACTCAGAAGCATCTGGTGGGAGTTTTGGAAGGCGACAATAAAAATAAGTCTTGATGAAGGCTTTTTAGTCTTTCAAGAAGACTGAAGCTGGGCTCAAGTCCCCAACGTTCACTTGACAGTCAACCACTTTTCCTCTTGAGCCACTACCTCCCTCTCACAATCAGAATCAGCCTTTATTGTCATTGCACCGAAGCACAACAAAATTAGATTTCAGGACAGCCCATTTAAGAAACACACATAGACATGGGAAGATGGAGGTGCCTGAGGCTGCAGCCTCATGAGAGGGGCTGCCTTTTTTTGTTAGATAAGGAAAAGGCAACACGAGGGAAAGAAGAGGTAAAAAAAAAAAATCACATCTCACACTGTATTCCTAACAGGACACTGTGAGGTTGCAAAAAACCACAGCACAAAAATAAAGCAACATACAGATGACACAATAAGATGCATGTGGAGTGGGTGGGGGGGGGTCCCATACACTAACACATGCCGCCCAAGAGAGCGTCACAGCCACCTGGTGCCTTGCATCCAATCTAGGTTACCGCACCGGGGGGTAAAAAGAAGGGAGGCCAGCGAAGGCGGTGGGTTGAGGGGAGTGTGTGCAAATGAGTGTATGAGTGTATACACTCTGACCATCAGGACTTGATCAAAACCCTTAACATGTTTTTAAGTTTAGTTTTTTTTTATTAAGTTTAGTTGTTTTTTTTAATTGACCACTAAACTAATTAACCATGGATCTCCTGAAGTAATGACGTGATGTATTTGTACCACAAAGTTGGAATTTTCAAGTTTCAAGTTAGAAAAATAATCGGAAGCACCCCCTCCAATTCCAATATGTCTGCCTTGCACATAAAAAAAATTATGATGGCTGCGCTGATATACAGTAGTATTTATGTTTTATGTATATTTATTTATATTTATGCATGACTCCTTCATAATGCAGAAAAAGAAATCAAAGTGGTTCGCTCACATAGCAAGGGTCAAGGGAACTTAGTCAAAAGTGAACCTTCAGGGAAACTCTGCAGGAACTTGTAAAAGGGGACAACTTCCTCAACAATGGGTAAATGGCGTCTGTAGCTGGACCAGGCAGGACCTGAGGGCTGGTCCAGGTAGAGGTTGCTGGTGAATGGTTGTACCACCCCCACAACACTGTGCTAAAGGAGTGATGGCAACGATGACTATGTTACTTCTGTCAGGACTACAATGTTTGGGGGCATAGAATGTAGATACATCCATTGTTATTGGATTAATGGTTAGTCTGGGTGCTGAGAACAACAAGTAATTTATACTACTTGTTCTTCGAGTTGCAGCTGGAACACGGTTCAGTTAAATGGGGCGTCATTCCCAAACACCAGCTCCAGTTTCTAAAGTAAATGGGATGCCGCGTAATTGCTGGATGTTCGTGATGTGCATTCCTTCTGCAACAACTCTTGAATTTTCTTACAAGAAAATTTTAACTGTGATCAACAGACATAGACGTGTAGAATGATTCTCTGCACGTACCCATAAAACCTTTCAAAGAGCCGGTGGAAGCTCTCAGGTGACCAGCTGATCTAAAGAAAATCATAAGCTTTGAATTATTGATTTCACAAAGTACAGTTGAGATATTTGGTGAACATTTAAACATTGTTTTTAATCTTCTGTGTTCTTCATCAGGCTATGGAGCATTCATGAGCCCCTTAGGCTCCATCTTCCTCCAGACTTTCTGCTCTTTATTAGAAGAGGAGGACCATCAAAACCTGGAGCTGACTCGCCTAATGACACGAATCACCCACAGCATAGCCTACAACTTCCAGGCTAAAGGTCAAATGTTCAACGGGAAGAAAGAGATGCCGTGCCTACTGACAAGACTGACAAGAGAAGTGTTTCCTTTTGCCGAGTCAGGGAAAGACAGCGGGGCCTCAGGAATGTCAGCCACATCACTGGTCGCCACCAAGAACGTCAGGACGCGGACTCCTTGTATTGTTTAAACGTTGGAATGCCAGCATGTGTTACTAACTGTGCAGAAGGACGTTATTATTACCAGGAATCTAGACACTTGATAGACAGATAACAAAAAAACCCCACTGGTTGTCATTTCATGTTTCCAGACTTTTCTTAGAAATGTTCTCAAATTTCCATAAAGGAAATAACTTGGGTTTTATGTGCATATCATATATTTAATATATATTATTTGATATATTTAAATGCGAAACTGTTTATTTTTAATTTAGTTATGTACCTTTGAGTTAATAAACAGAAAAAAGAGAAGCACGTGTCATCTTTGCCTTTTTTCAAAGAACTAGTTGCACTTTGCTCCCCATAATGAAATCTTCACATGATGCGTTGAATGGATTTTAAATTGAGCTCAACGATTCTTTCAAAGCCTTTTATTTAATTTGTCCAAGGAGTGTATGAATCACAAAGCTCTGCGCCCCATGATTAATACACGGCCATGAATCAAGGTCTCACCTCCAGATGTTCCTTAAACACAGATTTTCTGCTGCTGTTGCACCTCCACTTCACTCACAGATTCTTAAGAGAAAAGCAGATCTATTTCAAAACATATTATATATATATATATATATATATATATAAATATATATATATATATATAAATATACATATATATATATATATATATAAATATACATA
>NC_056515.1:19668269-19683445 GCF_014905685.2 Nematolebias whitei
ATATATTTATTTATTTTTATTAAAAAAATTAAATTATTATTATTTTTAATGGGCTATAATTGCTTTTGGGACTTGTTCACCCAAGGTTTTTTTTTCTTCTTTCTTTTTTCTTTCTGTTTGGATAATACAGTGATGTGGACACTCTCGCCACCTAATGGTGAGGTACAGGTGTAGCACAGAAACAAGATTATCCAGAGAAAAAAGGTTTGTAGGCTCAATCATCTGCACAGACGTGATCAATTAAACCACCCAATATTTATGATTAAAATCTTTAGATTATTAGTGGTGTCAATATATAAAAATGGTAAAAGGGTCATGAGCTGAACTGGAGACCATCGTGCTCTAAGTCCAGGTTTGACTTGACAGGAACAAAAGTGGACCTGAATGTGTTCAAAATAAAATTGATACAACTTCATAAAGATAAACAACATGACCTGCTGATTGAAGAGCTGGAAAGGTTCTTGGTATTACAAATAAAATGAGTGGTTTATTACAACAACACCTTCATACAGTCATAAAGACTGACCCTCATCCAGGCAGCTAATGGGAACCACTGATAGCGTGTGTGATGGCTGCAAGGGTTTCAAAAAGTCCTTAAAGTAGAGTATTTTTATAGTTTAGCAAATTTGAGAGTTGTTAGAGATCTGTGAGAAGATTTACACAATTTAAGATAATCTACTTATCTTCATTTTAGTCCTGACTGGCAACTAAAGCAGCTTTTCTGATTATCTAATAAGATCTAGTTGTCTGGGAAAAAAAAAAGAGGTATTGTTTATAAGGATCCTTTGGGATATCAGTTATTAAAAAATACTGAACTACAAGATTTTTTTAAGTAGGAAAAACATTTAGGGTTGGTTTTAGGAACCCAAGCTAGGTCTAAGAAGCCAATGAAAAGTAGTTTATTGTGTGGATTTACCAGAAAATGCCACTGAAGTTCCACAAGTTTTAAGAAGTGCAATTCCAAGCCAGTGCGCTCTGGAAGTGTAAATTCTTGACATGCTAGACTTTCTTCCAAACCTCACCCAGCGATCAATCAGCCACGTAACACTCAACCCCACCATTCATCCATCTCCCTCTCCAACAGTTCACAGTTGCAATGTTGTAGCTGCAAGAGTTTGGTCACTTGTGACCATATATGGACTTCCTTTCTCAGGTACAGGTGTTGTGCAACCAACTCAGAATCAACTGAATGACCCTTCACACACTGGTCATGAGTCATTGTCTGTCTTATTTGACTCAACTAGCTGATTTGTTTCTGTTCCACTCGAGGTTTTAAGTGTGTGACTAACAGGAAATGTAGATAACTTCAATAAATCAGCCGAGGAACATCACAAACTTCTGCTCGAGCACAAAGATCTACTTCTAGATGAGTTCTGACCTCCCTTCACTGGCTCCCGGTTTAATTACAAATTAACTTTAAAATCCTTCTTTGTGGTTTTAAATCTCTGAACAGTTCTGCCCCCTCTTAACTTACTGATCTGCTGCAGCCATATCTCCCACAGTGCTCAGCAGACCAGATGCTTTTACTGGTTCCAGGCACTTGTTTCAAGCTGAAAGATGACAGGGTCTTCTCTGTTTCAGGTCCAAAACTGTGGAAGGAGTTACCACTACATGTCAGGCAGGCTCCTCTTTCACTGTTTTTAAGTCATATTCAAAGACACACTTTTATTCCCTGGCTTTTGACAATGTGTGAGTTGATTTTAATTTGTCTGTATTCTATAATGCTAGTCATTTACCGGTAGTTCTTATCTCTGTGGATCTGTTTTTTTATGCTGTGTCCTTTGCTTGTTTCTGTTGTACAGCACTTTGGTTGGCCTTGTTGCTGTTTTTAAGTGCTTTATAAATAAAGTGGTATGGCATGGTATGGTTGTAATAAAAATGCTTTAAAATGTTATTTAACGATTTTTTTAAAAAGCGTTTCCTTTTGCCGTGTCGGGGAAAGACAGCAGGGCCTCAGGAATGTCAGGACATGGACTCCTTGTATTGTTTAAATTTAGAACGCCAGCATGTGTTACTAACTGTGCAGAAGGTAGTTATTATTACCAGGAATGTAGACACTTGACAGACAGATAACAAAAAAAAACAAAAACAAACTGGTTGTCTTTCATGTTTCTGGACTTTCCTTTGGAATTTCCATAAAGGAAATAACTTGAGTTTTATGTGCATATCATTTATTTAGCATATATTATTTTATATATTTAAATGTGAAACTGTTTATTTTTGATTTAGTTATGTACTTTTGAGTTGATAAACAGAAAAATGGGAAGCACGTCATCTGAACTCGTTGCTCTTTGCTCCCCATAATGAAATCTTCACATGGTGCTTTGAATGGATTTTAAATTGAGCTCAATGATTCTTTCAAAGCCTTTTATTTAATTTGTCCAAGGAGTGTATGAATCATAAAGCTCTGCGCCCCATGATTAATACACGTCCATGAATCAAGGTCTCGCCTCCAGATGTTCCTTAAACACAGATTTTCTGCTGCTGTTGCACCTTCACTCAGATTCTGAAGAGAAAAAAACATCTATTTCAAAACTCATTCCAAAGTCTTTTTTTTTCTTTGTCACTTGAATAGAAAAAAGTATATATATATATAAACTGTTTTTTCCAAGTTTACTTTGTTCCAGTACATTTTAACGGTGCTCTAAAATGATTGACATATAAAATCAGAACGGACCATAGTGCTCTAAGTCCAGATTTTATAACCTACCTGACCTGAACAAAAGTGAAAGTGGATCAGAACATGGTGAATAAAACTGATACAACTTAGGTAGGGAAAAAAAAAACATGTAATGGTTGATAGGAACCCAAACTAGGTCTGAGAAACCAATGAAAAGTATATTGTGTGGGTCTACTAGAAAATGTCACTGAAGTTCTAAGAAGTGCATTCCAAATCTTTTGAATCCGTGCGTTCTGGGAGTGTAAAGACGTGACACTCTAGACTTCCTTCCAAGCCTCACCCAGTGCTCAATCAGCCACGTAACACTCAACCCCACCATGCATCCATCAAGTCTCTCTCAGCTCACTAAAACCCAGTTTACAGGTTGTAGCTGCAAGTTTTCTCACTTGTGACCATATAAGGACTTCCTTTCTCAGGTACAGGTGTTGTGCAACCACGTCAGAATCAACTGAATCACACATTTGTTGTGAGTCATCATCGTCTGCCGTATTTGACACTGATTTGCTTCTGTTCCACTCAAGGTTGTTTTTCTACAAACGAGTGATTAAGGTCAAAAATCTGTCTTACTGATTCATATCTTAACATTCTTAAATGAAGAACAAAGATAAATACTATATTGACGTTTATGTTTTTGTATATTTGTTTTTACAAAACTTAAATGTACTAATCAATGGTCCTAAAACATTGATTCTGGATGTGTGGGGAAACTTTAGCGAGGTCAGAAGGTAGACAGCACGCGCTGATCTACTTTTACAATCACTTTACCACCATCAGCTAAATAAGAACATTCAGTTCATTGTTTTGCATAAGTTGAATTGTTTGTGCAGTGATGAGGTTTCTATAAATGATATGATTATGACTTTTTTTTTCCAGGTTTTAGAGCTTCAGCTTGAACTTTTACCTTCACTTTCACCATTTGCAGACAGAGGAGTCAAAAACAGAACTTCTTGGCCACCTGGCTCAGATCTAGTGTTTCGTCATTCTGAAATCATCCTCATAGTGAAGCATGGTGGTGGCAGCATCATAATGTGATGTTTTCAATCAGCAGATTGAGAAACGGCTCAGTTGAAGACTGATGGTACAAAATATGATTTAAACATTATTGTTCAGTAGCCAGACGTGCCAAGCCATCCACACTTTTACGATTAATTAGCATGTTTTGTCCAATGCACAAGTCAAAATACAGCTCGTGTCGAGACGCCTGCAACAAAACAGATGAGTTTGAGACGTCTGCAACTACTTTGAGAGCAAAGCTGGAGACAGGACTGCATGCTTCTGCAGCTCGAGAAAATGACAATCCATTTCGACTGTCGGAAGACATTCTGGACGCTCCCCGCATGATGCCAACTATAGCTATCCTTCGTGTAGCGCGGGGGATCTGCACACTGAAGAGAAAAACCACGAAGTAGTAATAATAGTACAAGTAGTAGTTTATTTTAGTATGTATGTATGTATGTGTATATATATATATATATATATATGCATACAGGTGCTGGTCATAAAATTAGAATATCATGAAAAAGTTGATTTATTTTAGTAATTCCATTCAAAAAGTGAAACTTGTATATTATATTCATTCATTGCACAGACTGATATATTTCAAATGTTTATTTCTTTAAATGTTGATGATTATAACAACTAATGAAAACCCCAAATTCAGTATCTCAGAAAATTAGAACATTAAGGCGAATTAAAAAAAGGATTTTTCAAAATGTGGGTGAACTGAAAAGTATGAGCATGTACAGCACTCAGTACCACACACAGCGAGGGACTACTGTATTCCCATCCCAGTGCAATACCAGCACTTTGATGAAAATAAACAGAGACCATGAACAAAGAAGCGGGACTACCTTATCGCTGTAATTCTTCAGAACTTAATTCTTATATACTTTAAAATATTTGTTTTAGTCATTCAGTTAATTTTTGCTCATTTTTATTCTAAATGTATTGTGCTGTAGTTAATCAGTTCATTTTAAAGTATTTTAATGTTCTTTCACCTCAGTTTTTAATCTTCCACATACAGCAGTGAACACGCAGCACCTGTATGATTAATGTATGGAAGGAAAATACAAATAACGACACATATTCATCTTTAATGCCGACTCAACTTCCAGCAGGCCGTACATCAGAACAGTGAATATTTGTTAACAAAGAATCAGAACATGGACACACTCATAACTACAAAGTGAAGAAAGCATTTGAACAAAAACCCTACCCCACACCTCACTTTGTTATAAAAAATTAAACCCCATCCTAAAAAAAACAGAAAAAGTTAGTTTGAAAAAAAAAAAAAAGTAAAAAAAAAAAAGACGCAGTCAAATATTGACCAATTATGTTCTTTTCAGACTAGTATAAAACATGAAAGATCTATAAAAATATACAAATAATGCTCATTTACAGCAATAAGAGGTACATTTAATGCTGTCTTTATTAAACTTGTTTTGCTCAGCAGGAGCAGATCCTCACAGCTGATTGGCTGTTCAAAGTGACAGAGACTGCAGACCAGTTAAGGCACTGTGAGAGCTCGCAGCTGATTGGTCGGAGGAGGTCGAAGGCAGGATGAGGAACGGCTGAGACAGCAGCAAAGGGGGATGAGGGGATCTGATGGAGGAGACCGTGAGGGGTGAGGAGGCAGGTGTGTCTGAGGAGGAGGAGGAGGGCGTGGAAGGACCTGGAGTGATAGTGTTGTGGTTCAGGACCTGGGTGGTCTGGTGGGGTTTGGTGGTGAGGGACAGCGGCTGCAGCTGTTCCGTGTAGGGCGAGGTGTGTCCGCCGTAGCTGTGCGACAAGTATGTGTGCTCGGTGTGTGTCGCAGCCGGGGCGGCGGGTGAGGCTAGAGCTGTGGTGGGAGTTGCCGGGGAGTCCAATGAGGAGGCGGGGCTGGCTTGAGACAGGTGGGTGTGCGTCAGGTGAGACACGGTGTGCGGCTGTGTCAGGTGGGGCCGTATGTGTGAAGTCTGGATGACTGGAGTGTGTGTGGGGGGTAGCTCCTCACGAGGTTTCTTTAGCTGTGGTGGGAAGTCGTCAGCAGAAGCTGCAGCAGCACCTGAGGAACAAAAACAAAACGTCGTCAGCACACCGACTGCAGCTTTTACATTCCAATCTTTAGATTAACCAGTGACACGTCAACAGGAAACAAACATTTTGACATCAACAGCTCGAAAGCAGGAGACATTCATGAAGAAAACCGAACCTTTCTGTTTAAAAAAAAAGTTTGCAATGTTGTACTTTGTCATTATGGAGCAACAAGTGTAGTAACATGTATCTAAAAAAGTTAAATCTGGTCCTCTGGACATTCAAAAAAACCAAAACAAAATAAATCAACAAAAAAAATGTAGAAACGTTTCGTCTCTCATCCGAGAGACTTCCTCAGTCTGAGGTGCTGTATTCAGCTCAGTCTCTTAAATAGCACCTTCTCAGAGTGGATCAACCAGTTTTGCTGCTGACAACCAAAACCAGCTGATCACATGCTCAAGAAGGACCATCAGCCTAACAATGGATCATTAGCACACTGATGGATGTTTACTATTCACAGAGGGCTGAGTGATACTAGCAATCACAGCATTGTAAGAGGGGGACAGTTGAACACTAATTTTATGATTGTCCCCCTCTTACAATGCTGTGATTGCTAGTATCACTCAGCCCTCTGTGAATAGTAAACATCCATCAGTGTGCTAATGATCCATTGTTAGGCTGATGGTCCTTCTTGAGCATGTGATCAGCTGGTTTTGGTTGTCAGCAGCAAAACTGGTTGATCCACTCTGAGAAGGTGCTATTTAAGAGACTGAGCTGAATACAGCACCTCAGACTGAGGAAGTCTCTTGGATGAGAGACGAAACGTTTCTACATTTTTTTTGTTGATTTATTTTGTTTTGGTTTTTTTTGAATGTCCAGAGGACCAGATTTAACTTTTTTTAGATTTTTCTACCTGGATTATTGAGCATGCATCAGGATGTAGTAACATGTAGTTTAAGGAAAAATATGAGGCTGCAACAAAAAATTACAACAGCAGTACCACATACAGCACAATACACATCTGGTTACAATTATTATACAACAACCTATAGAAGTGGCTCTGACATGCAAAAACCTTGTATAACCTTGGACCTTTATTTATGACCTTGACCTTAGAAAGCTGGCGTGATGAAAACTGTACGTGACGCGATGTCTGTCTAAGGGTGGTATCAATGCTTATGAAGCCTTGGAAAATTTTCTGGAGCCACCAGAAGTTCTTCCAAGAACTTCCTCAGACGGCTGAAACGAGCTGGACTGGGAAGCTCAGTCCTCACCTCCTTCTACAGGTGTGCAGTGGAGAACATCCTGTGCTCCAGCATCAACGTGTGGCATGGAGGCTGCACAGCTGCAGAAAGAAAAGCTTTGCAGAGAGTGGTGAAGGCTGCACAGAAGTCTTGGAGTCAGTCTCCCCACCATCACAGACATCTACACCTCCAGATGCAGGAAGAGAGCCACCTGCATCATGAAGGACCCCACTCACCCAGCACACACACTTTTTGTCCCGCTCCCCTCAGGAAGTAAGTTGAGGAGCATTAAGTGTAGAACCACTAGACTGAGGAACAGCTTCTACCCTGAGGCTGTTAAGACTCATGAATCTCTAACCAGAATAATCACTGTGAAAAAAAATCACATTATGTTGCTGCTGATCTGTTCCATGTTGCTGCTGATCTGTTTCATGTTGCTGCTGATCTGTTTCATGTTGCTGTGTTCATTCGTGCTCATCTGCTCACACAGACTCATGTTCGTGCTGCTGTTGGGCGTATTGTTTTAATTAGGGATGCACCGATCCACTTTTTTTTTTTTTACTTCCGATCCCGATACCTAAATCTAAATATCGGCCGATACCGATCCAATTTCGATATTATCATCATCATCATCATTGATTTTATATGAGGCTGTAATAATCTCCTCTCAAGTACAATTTGTACAAATATTTGCATGCATGTCCAAAAAGGCAACTTGAGGTAAGTTTCATTAATGTTGGATAAATTTCAAAGTTAAAATTAAATTCTGCTAACACAAAACGTGTTTCTTTTTATTCCTAGCTTTAAAGTGGATATTAAAGTGATTAATTTAAGTGATTGTTTAAAGTTATTTTATATTTTTTAAATAAGGGGCAGATATAGATTTTAGGTGGCACCCCCAGTAGTTTTCCAAGGGCATAATTCCCTGGAAATTAAAAATAATAATAATCTTCTTAAAATAATGCATTTTCCAGCCATGTGAAGAACATTTGACTAAATTCTTAGCTTGTTGGTTTTTCAGCCTCTTCTGTTCCTGCAGGAATGATTCATTTCCCAGATTCTCTGTCTTTCATGACTTGACTCTTTTCTTGGTCCATGGACTGTGGAACTAAGAGACAGACCTGCTCGTGGTTGTACCGACAGTTTAGAGCGGGGTGGGGAGAGAGACAGCTGAGCTGAGTTGTCTGTACCGACAGTTTAGAGCTGGGTGGAGAGACAGCTGAGATGCACGTTGTTTGTTTTTAGCTTTTTAGCTAGTATTGCGCGCAACTAATTAGCGTTACGCCAGTACCGACAGGTGGAGGGGGGGGGGGGTGAAGTTCGGTTCGGTCGTACGGCGCACTCGGTTCTGTTAACGGTGCGGGGCGCCCTGATGTCCCAGGGTCAAACTGTGATGATCCTCATACCCTTCAGATCCCATCATGATGTACTGGTGTGACTTTTCACGTTGAGGTTCTTTTAAACTCATCTGGAAACGAGCAGTAGTAACCTCCTGACACGTTTCGTACATCTCACCTTCAAACTGAGCGTCACCCTGCACCCTCTTCCTCTTCTTCTTCTTACCCTGCCAAGCATAAAACGGATGAGTGCAAGGTGTGAAATCAGCTTTCTGCCGTGTCATGCGTGTACTCACATAATTGTCCCTGGCGGACCAGTTTGGGTACAGCTTTGAGTGCAGGAGTCTCTCTTTGCGAGCCATTTCATAATATTTAGATTGCTCGTCTTTGGACAGAGAATGCCACTGTGGACAGACAAGGAACACACTTCACCACCACGTGCGCAGGTGTGACATGTTAATCTGTACTGTAGCCTCCCTAAGCAAATGGACTGTACTTATTATATAGCACCTTTCTATCTTATTGAGATACTCAAAGCGCTTTAACTACAATCTGTGCCTCATTTACCCATTCATACAGCACTCTGTTAGATCTCTACAAAGCTAATTGAACAAATCATTCTAAAGAGACTAATCAGAGCTTTAGATCACATTCATACACTGATGGGACACACATCAGAGGCTATGAGGGGTTCAGTGTCTTGCTCACGGACACTTCGGCACGTGACTGCTGGTGGATTCGAACCCCCAAATCTTGCATTGGAGGACGACTGCTCTAACCACGGAGCCACAGCCGCCTGAGCAGAGTTTGAGACAAACAGCTGAGAACCACATCATTTTCAACTAAATTATTAACACTTTGAATGATATTATGTTCTATTTTTAAAGGTACTGGATATTAAAATCTCAGACTCATGATTAATTTTTATTTCCAATTCCACTTCTTCTCTAGCTCTGTTGGTACTTCCATATAAATATTCTTGTTTTTCTTTCAGATTGTATATTTCTCACTTTAACAAAAACAATTATTTTTTTTTTTACTCGTATAACCGACATTGTTATTATGAATTTCGAGCATTAAAATAATTCTATGTTTTAATCAATCTGGACTATGATAATAAGCTTGGTATATTTCTAAAAAAAAAAACTAAAAAAAAAACGCACAAGTTAATAAAGTATATGAACTATTTATTGATACATCAACTTAAAAACAGAACTAGTGCAGACAGAGAAGCTGTGTAGAAAACCTGTCAGTGTTTACGAGTCATCTGCAGCTATTTGCTTTGTTATTTCCTGTAAAATTACAACTCATCACTCCAGTACAACAAACATCTTTACTACTAATTAAACAGATTTATTGGTTTGGTACTCGTTTCATTTGAATCACTTTTTTTGTTGTTGTTGTAAAATTCAGATTTTATGCTCTAAGCATTCTTGGTTGAAGTTGTAATTAAAACGTTTTTTAAATACTCACCCTCTGTCCCAGTATCTGATTGATGGTGGCGCTTTCTTTCACGTTACACTGAGCCACCACTTTGGGCCTCTCCTCCCTCATGTACAGCATGAAGGCGTTGAGCGGCTTCTTGATGTGAGGCTTCTTTTCTTCTTCTTTCTCTCGCTCCGAGTCAAACGTAGAGTTTCTGCAAGACAGCAGGTCACGGAGACAACGTGTAACAACTTGGCTGAAATTCAGCTTCTTGTTTGATGCTCTTTCTTTTGTAAACCACACAGGTCCGTGACATTAGCTGTTAGAAATGAAACATGAGGCGACTCGTTAACAGAAGTGATTTTACCCAGGCTGGCTGCAGCTAGCAGGCTCCTGCTTCACTGCTGTGGGGGCGACTGCGGAGTGGGGAGCTGACGACTGGGGGTTCGACACCAAACATGGAGAGAAGCTACTTGGCACCAGACTGTATGAAAACACAAACATTCCATTAAAAACCAAAGCTACAACAAAACATAATTGTGACAAATACATTGTGTGTGTATATATACTGCAGTATACACAATATGTATTTAATCTGCTCTGAAATTAACACTATAATTGATAAAACATTTGCATAATGATTCAAAACTTCCTTTACCTGGATCTTTTATTAGCACACAGCTGAACTTATAAATTGTTATTTTTCCTTTGTTGAGATTTTTCAAAGTTTATTAAGACAGAACACACAGCACAACAAATTCTGTGAAAAAACAAAGTTCGACTCATACTTTTTGTTTGATCAAGTTTTTTCAAAGTAAGATTGGACATGACACACAACTGGATGATTGATGGATGAGCCACACGATCAGCATGAATGTTTTTAAAAATAAATAATTTTTAATTATTTAGCACCTGTGTGCAGCCCACAGCTTGCAGAAGAAGCTTCCTCCTGCAGCGTGTCATTCAATGTACGTTATTCCTTCATGTAGATATATTTTTTTTGCAATAAAGCAGCGCCACAACTTCACCATGAAACAACAAATGGGAGAAGCTCTGATGCAGCTGCAGCTCAAAGGTAAATGTTATTTCTCATATTCTACTAAAACTTATAGACAAGTTGTACAACAAACTTTATGTAATTTGTCTTTTTAACAGGTTGAAGAGGACAGATGAGACACATCACCTGGAGCCAGTTCTAAATGATACGGTTTATAAATTATAGCTCAGAAGTTTTTGTGCAGACTTGCACAGGTTTTGAAATTTTGTTCAAGATTGACTAAATATGAATCAATATGGTTAAGACTGAAGTCTGTATATTTCATATTAGGTTAAGTTTTGAAAATATAACAAATGTTAGAGCAATATGGTTAAAATACTGTGAAGTCTGTATTTTATGTTGAGTTAAAGGTTAATGTACTATGGTAGGCTGAAGTCTGTTTACTTTTGTATTTACATATTTTGAATTATTTGTCTGTGATGGACTGGAGACATGTTGTCCCCCACCTCCACACAGTGATGGCTGATATGGGCACCAGTGAACCCCGTGACTTGTAAAGGAAGAAGTGGATAAAGATGATGGATGAATTGTTTGTTCCTAGATTTTTTTTTTTAGAAAAATTCAGGCAACTAAGCTAATACTGGTAATTTAAGTTACAGAATTTTATGCACTACTATATTTTTTTCCAATTTTTGGTATAAATATAAAATGAATAAAAAATATTTGATACAGTAAGGAACCTAAAATGATTTTTAAATAAATGTTTGATTTGTTTACATTGTTGTTTAATCTTTTCAGCTTGTCACTTACAAACCGGATTCCAAAAAAGTTGGGACACTAAACAAATTGTGAATAAAAACTGAATGCAATGATGTGGAGGTGCCAACATCTAATATTTTATTCAGAATAGAACACAAATCACAGATCAAAAGTTTAAACTGAGAGAATGTATCATTTTAAGGGAAAAATCTGTTGTTTCCAAATTTCATGGCGTCAACAAATCCCAAAAAAGTTGGGACAAGTCCATTTTTACCACTGTGTGACATCCCCCCATCTTCTTACAACACTCAACAGACGTCTGGGGACAGAGGAGACCAGTTTCTCAAGTTTAGAAATAGGAATGCTCTCCCATTCATGTCTAATACAGGTCTCTACCTGTTCAATCGTCTTGGGCCTTCTTTGTCACACCTTCCTCTTTATGATGCGCCAAATGTTCTCTATAGGTGAAAGATCTGGACTGCAGGCTGGCCATTTCAGTAACCAGATCCTTCTCCTACATAGCCATGATGTTGTGATTGCTGCAGAATGTGGTCTGGCATTATCGTGTTGAAAAATGCAGGGTCTTCCCTGAAAGAGATGACGTCTAGATGGGAGCATATGTTGTTCTAGAACCTGAACAAAGTTCTCTGCATTAATGGTGCCTTTCCAGACATGCAAGCTGCCCATGCCACAAGCGCTCATGCAACCCCATACCATCAGTGATGCAGGCTTCTGAACGGAGCGTTGATAACTTGGGCTATCCTTGTCCTCTCTGGTCCGGATGACATGGCGTCCCAGTGTTCCATAAAGAACTTCAAATCGTGACTCATCTGACCACAGAACAGTCTTCCATTTTGCCACACTCCATTTTAAATGACCCCTGGCCCAGTGCAAACGTCTGAGCTTGTGGAGCTTGCTTAGAAATGGCTTCCTCTTTGCACTGTAGAGTTTCAGCTGGCAACGGCGGATGGCACGGTGGATTGTGTTCACTGACAATGCTTTCTGTAAGTATTCCTGAGCCCATTCTGTTATTTCCTTGACAGTGGCATTCCTGTTTGAGGTGCAGTGACGTTTAAGGGCCCGGAGATCACGAGCATCCAGTAGAGTTTTACGGCCTTGACCCTTACGCACAGCGATTGTTCCAGATTCTCTGAATCTTTTGATGATGTTATGCACGGTTGATGATGATAATTTAAAAGTCTTTGCTATTTGCTATATAAAATGTGCAATGCAAACAGATAAAACCAACCTGACACCATCATAGACACAACTAACACACAACATTGTCTACATACACATTAAAGAGTAATTATTAGAAAAGTTGAACCCTTAAGGTAAACTTTACCATGTGTATTACATTTTTCAATGTCAGTAATATTTTGGTCAAGCAGGTGGAGCTGTTGGAGATCTGACTTTAATGTGAACTGTATATGGTCCTAGAATAGCTGCAAAGCAGCAATCATACTACAGATCTGTATTAAAAATAAAAATACATGACGTGGTTATTTATTTTCACAGCTGACCTGGAGGCATTCATAGCCAAAGCTGCAGGTGAGAATCCTCCAGCGATGGGATACATGGACTGTCCAGGTCTGCAAAAAGAAAGAACGTTATCGTTCTAACAGTTCCTATAATCCAAACTCAGGCTTGATGGTCAAATATTTTCTGATGCAATATGAAACAGAAAGTCAACACCACAGTTTCTCTGCATGTACATATCACAAATTACTAAATGAGACAACACAGTAGAGAAACATTGCAGCCATTTTTAACAAGGAACAAAAACAACAGCTCTTTCCTTTGTGTTGAACGTAACATCTGGAGGTCATTTTAACCCAGCTGTTTAATCCCTCTGTTTCAGAGGAACCAACAGAGATCTGCTTCTACAGTGTCAGCAGGATTTCTGCTATGGATAGCGTGTTGTCAGAGTTCAGAAACTTTTGGAACACATGTACGTACATTTAGGGAGAAAATTAAGTGGAAACATTTTCAAACTATGTGGTGTATTAAAAGCTGTTCCTGTTGAAGAAGAAAGTCTTCATTACACTCAGAAATTGATTAATTTGATGTTGACATGTCTGCAAAAATGACAAAGCTCCAGCATTCAGGGTTTTTTTTTCATTACATGTAGTGGAGAGATGTAAATGTACGGTATGCTTCACTCACAGCCATCCGAGGGAGTGTGGGATCTGAGCCATTCCTCCAGGGGAGACGGGGTAGCAGGGGGTGTGAGGGCTCCTCGACATACCTGCTTCAGGGACAGCAGCAAAAGTCACATGGGAAGAACAAAACACATCTTGTGTGTTAGAGGTAAGAGCAGACTGCTTACCTGTGTCAGGAGAAAAGCCAGGTGAGGCCCTCTGAGGAGAGAAGGCCTCGGGGCTGTAGGACAGCAGCGGGTGGAGGCGGGTCATGTGGGGGTGCTGCATCACAGGGACGTTATTGGACTGGAAACATACACACATACAGATATCATACACTGAGAATACAATTACCAGTTCAGAGATACAATAATACAAGACTATCATCTGTTGATTTAGTACTTTTTGCATTTAGAGTGAAAAATTATGTGATGTGTAAAATGTGTTTGCATCACCATGGCCAAAATGTATAAAAGTCTGAAACTAGAACATTGTTTTGTGCTCTTTCGATACTGTACAGCAGGGCGATTCTACTAACGGCCACGACTGAACTTATGCCCCTTTTCCATGTGACTGCACAGATCGGCTCAGCTCAGATCAGGTCTTGCTGAGTGGTGTGACACCAACAACCTGCTGCTCAACACTGAGAAGACTAAGAAGCTCATCGTGGACTTTAGGAGGAACGCTGACCCACATCCACCCATCTACATCAAGGGGGCGGTGGTGGAGCGTGTGAACAGCTTCAAGTTCCTGGGTGTCCACATCTCCGAGGATCTCACCTGGACGACCGGCTGTTCCAAACTGATCAAGAAAGCTCACCAGCGCCTTTTCTTTCTGAGGACTCTGAGGAAGAACCACCTGTCCTCAGACATCCTGGTGAACTTTTACCGCTGCACCATTGAGAGCATCCTGACCAACTGCATCACAGTCTGGTACGGGAGCTGCTCTGCCTCAGACCGGAAGGCGCTGCAGAGGGTGGTGAAAGCCGCCCAACACATCACCGGAGCACCACTTCCTGCCATAAAGGACATCTACAGGAAGCGGTGTCTGAAAAGGGCTGGAAAAATCATAAAAGACTTCAGCCACCCAGCACACAGACTCTTCACCCTCCTGCCCTCTGGGAGGTGCTACAGGAGACTCCGGACTAAAACCACCAGGTATCGGAACAGCTTCTTCCCCACAGCTGTCACACTCCTGAACTCTGCCTCCTGACATCTGAATAACAACAACAGTCTGTATTCTCATACACACAACAACAGCACATGGACTGTAACACCACCACCTGCACTTTCATCCGTTAGCCCACTACTGTACAAACTGTACACATAATCTACTATCCACTGTTCATAAGTACTCACATACTTATATATATATATTTTTTTTTCTTTTATATAGCTGTTTATACCCCTTCATATTATAACCTGTTCATAGTCTGTACACTCACAAACTGTATATATTTATACCTATAGCATATTCAAAGCAACTTACTGTATACTGTACTATATATATCTACCAATTTATTTTTCTTGCTAAGCACTTCTGGATAGATGCAAACTGCATTTCGTTGCTTTGTACCTG
>NC_056515.1:19683856-19695956 GCF_014905685.2 Nematolebias whitei
CTTACATCACCCATTCATGACATCATTATACAAGCGGGGCGCCTCGTCAACAGAACCGAGCACCCCGTCTACCAAACGTTTATTTATTTTTAATCTTCACTGATAAAAAAAATATAGAATGTTTAAAAAAAAAAAAACTTTTCCACCCTCCATACCGGTCCATCAATCTACCAGGGCTCAGAGTCCGGCATTTGTGAGCACGCGAGGCCGGGGTCTGGGCCCTGGCCTTTGTGAGCACGTGAAGCTGGGACCCCGGCCTCGCGTGCTTCAACGGGTCGGCAGCTCTTATGATCCTCCACGGTGACTAGCTCGCTCTGAATTTTGTCATCGGCCATCAAGCACAAAAAACGCCTGGACTTCAGCATTAGACTACGGAGTTGTCATTATTGTTTTTAAAGTATTAAAAATCAGTCCAGCCGCTGTTCCGAGTAATTGCCAATGGCAGATCGGTGAAAAGTTTTCTGAATGATCCAGTGACTCCTCCCCCTGACCAATCAGTGACCAACGGTGTTCTGACGTCACATTTTTATGCCGGCTCGGCTCGCTTGGACCCCTTGAGAAGAAGTGACAAAAAAAGGGGGCGAAACTGGTACAAAGTACTAGTGGAAAGCGCTTAAAGCTGTGGTCAACTGAGCATATGGTGGAAAAGGGGCATTAGTTCAGCCCACCAATGGGTTCATTTTGAACTAAAACTACATTTTAAACCATAAAATAAACTTGCTCTTGGCTTTCTGTAACTGTGGCCTCCTGATCAATTTAGCTGAATAGCCCTGCTGTACAGCATGGCTCAAACATGCAGTAAACTGATCTCCAGACTGACATGGCTTTCTATATTGATTAAAAACAATTACACACATTAAAACAACATGTAGCATATCACCTCCTGGAACTGTGAAAATGATTACAGCCCTTTATCCCACTTTCTGTAGGACTTTGAAACACGAGTAATTAATTATTACTGCCCTCTGCTGGCAGATCGCAGAAAGTGCAGCTGTTGTGTGGAAGTTTATAAATCTGTAATGTTTTGGTTTTAGAAGATTTCAATAAATAAAATTTATTGGAATGAAGCTACTTTAATATGTTTATTTGTCTGTGAGAATGGGAAGTTGATTTAATGAACAAGAAACGCAGAAGAAGTGAACATTATTACAAGTTCATCATAAAACTACATTTTGTATAATTTTTTAAGTGTTAGGAGTTTGAGTTGCTGATTTTATAGGTTTTTATTAGGGATGGGGCCGATCCGATCCAGTATCGGTATCGGGCTCTGATAGCAGCATAATTTACGTATCGGATTGTTCCGATCCAACCTGCCAATATTTCCGATCCATGATGCTTGTCTGTGGTTGTGATGCACGTTGGCTTCAAACTATGGAATGGATTTCCTGAACGGCGGCGTGTCTCATGAACCCAGAGTAATAAGACCCGCCTCACATTCAGGAAATCCAGTTCATAGTTTGCAGCCAGCTACAACGTGAGGACTGAGTTAGCAGCACTGTAGCTAACAGCTAACAAACTTTTCATCTAAACATGTCCGCTGTGTGGAAGTATTTTACACTAGAAACACCACAAAACAAGACGGCAACGTGCAATGTCTACAGAGCCACAGCACCACATTAAACTGTGTTAAAGTTAGTTTTACGTTGGACATTCGAGCTCCGTGGCTTCAGCGGGGCGCTGCTCTTTGCTCAACCCAAAACAGCATCTCGACCCCGGCCAGCCGCGTCCAATCTGCCCCGCTCAGTCTGCCCATCTCTGAGGAGGGACAGACTGAGCGCGGCTGCCCCAAATCAGGCTGTCTGCTTCGGACTGAACAAGAAGAAGAGATCGCTGAAACCACGGAACTCAAATGTTTACAGAGAAGTTGCTAAACTTCATCATAATTAATGACCAACCACTATCACTTGTAGAAAACGAAGGATTTCTCAGATTGATACTTGCAGCCAAGATATAGTTTACCCTGCATGAGATATTTATCAGTACAACAGTAGACGATCATAAAAAAAAAAACATATGATTTGAAAATTATATAAAAAAACAAAAACAAAACAAAAACAGCTACATTATAAAGTGATGTAAAATAATAAAAACAGGAACATGTTTGTTGGTTTATGCCACGAACTTAGCAGATGTTTGAAGCCATTTAACATTTTATTTAATTTAATTCATTTATTAATTCATTTAAAAGAAACTAAATAAAAACAAATCATCAAAAAGAAAACAGTGAATGAAAAGAGTTCAGAAAGAAGAAAAATAATCTTATATCTGCCCCTTATTTAAAAAAATATAAAATAATTTAAACAATCACTTAAATTAATCACTTTAATATCCACTTTAAAGCTATGAATAAAAAGAAACATGTTTTGTGTTAGAATTTAAGTCTAACTTTAAAACTTATCCAACATTAATAAAACTGACCTCAAGTTGCCTTTTTGGACATGCATGCATATATTTGTACAAACTGTACTTGAGAGGAGATTATTACAGCCTCATATAAAATCAACGATGATGATATCGGAGCTGGATCGGTATCGGATCGGAAGTTAAAAAAAAAAAAAAAAAAGAAGTGGATCGGTGCATCCCTAGTTTTTATATTAATGACATTATTTCATTTAAAGTTTTTGCAACAGACTGTTTAACTGTGAGACATTTTACGGAGCGTGTGCGAGAGCAGGTTTTACCAGGTGTGTAGGAGTAGAGGCGTCTCTGACAGCTGCTCTTCCTGGTACATCCAGCAGAGGCCATTGAAACGGCAGGTACTGAGGAGAGAAGTGATGGTTAATACCACGCACACGTTTCAGACAACAGCAGTCATTTTTGTTGTTTATTATACCAGTCACATAGTGTCATAATAAGACCTGCAGATACCATTAAATAAAGCAACACAGTTGTGATTGTCATCACATGTTGCTGCACGTAGCACTTCACTTTTGTTTAAAAAAAACAAAAAAAAAACACTTTTGTACTACTTGAGCCAAGTTTACTTGAAGTTTTCTTCAAACACAACCCCTTTACTAATGACAACCCACATTTACGTTCACATTCAAATCGTAAAATCCTTTGTGCCCCAAAAAATGAAATAGACAGCGACTCAGCGAGCGTTAAAAATGTACAAAATTATCTTTGAAAAAGGCACACATTTTATTATTTTTGTCATATTACTGTATTTAGTCTTTTTAAGATTTAAAATGTACTGCTACTGAATGATAAACGAATAATGTCTATAAATATTTAAGATGTTTTTGTGATTAATTTAATTGTACATATCCTGAAAAACTACATTTTTCTAATAAATAAAAAAAAAAAAAAACAAGTTTGACCAAGATTAATTTCTCAAATGATTGGGTACAAAACAATTTACCTGAAGTGATTACAATGCTTAAAGCTTGACTTTGTCCTAATCACCTTTTTATGTTCTTGTTTACAGTCTATATTTCTACAAAATGTGGGTTTTCTTTTTTAACACTCGCACCAAAGACATGTTTGGAGCTTTAAATGGCCAGTATCAGCAGGAGGAAATACTTGTATTGTAGAGGCTGAGATGAGATAGTGCTTTATCTCCCACATGTTTACATTCTCTCAGACCAAAAAGGACAAGTTGCACTCCCACAACACACACACTCATGAACAAGGAGGCAAACAGTCGACTTCCACAGGAGGAAGACGGTTGTAGATAAGATGTTTGTGCTGATGTGATGAACATTAGATGGTTGTTTGTTGTCTCAGACGCTGGGTCTTCAGGGTGGAGCTGGACAAAGAACAGAGTCCACTCCACACACTTCCACACACCAGCAGCGCCTCAAATCACCACGCCCCACTACTGACCGAGTCGTCTGAAAATGGGGAACACCCTCCCTCCTATTCTGTCAAACACGCAGAACCCCACAAATGAAAGGGTCTTTGGTGCTCGTTCAGCTGTGAGTGACGCCTACAGACTCTTAACTGTGACCTCTGACCCCAAACGAGAGGAGAACCCAAAGTAGGCAGAGCAGCAGGAGCTGTGAAATCTCGTCCAGACCACAATCAGACGTTTTTCAAGCGCTGCCTTTTCAAACCGGACATTTTCTTTTGTTAGATGGAACTTTCAAACTAAAAGTTTTAACAACCAAACAATTTATTTCAAAAATCTTATTTAAAAATAGGGTACTCATTCAAACCCTATGATTTCCTTTGAATACGACAAAACAATGGGATGTAGACATGATTTTTTTTTTATATATATATAAAAAGGAGAATTTACCAATTGGACTAGAAACTGAATTTGATCCAACTTTTGTTGTTCAGAGACCACACAACAAAAAAATAATAAATCACCACCATCTCAATAAACGGGGAAACAGTGGTAATGCTTTTTCCCCCCCCCAACTATGATTAATCTTATCTCTGAATCTACCTCAGACAAACATCCAAACACAGACACACAGAACACTTCCCCCACCTGCTGCAGAAACACCCGGACGTCTGCCCGGCCTACACAGTCTGAAACAAAAAATTCACACACAGTCGGTTCACAAAGCAGCCTGTATCCTGCCCCCATTCAGAGGCCCGAGGAAGCTCTGGCTGCGCGTTAACTAGATCCAGCTGTTTCAAATACCAGGACAGTGTGGACTCACACACAGACTCCATTACTGAGGGAAGTTGAAACTCACTGCCGGAGCACAGGGGAAACTTATTAGGTTTACTGCTGTTTACAAAACATTACAGAGCACACACACATAAGGGTTTTATGAAGAAAAAAAAAGAAACTTTTAAAGTTTACATGCTTTAAGGCTGCAGTCATTAAAACACAACCTTCAATCACTTTAGTTTTATATATTTAAATTTTAAATCGTTTTGAATAAAGCCACCAATTAAGTACAGCTGTCTAGATTTAGATAGTGTGAAACATAAAAAGCGCACTTAGTATTTAATGAACTTACAGAGAAGCATAAACGGTGTGTGAAATGTGCAAATATAAGATGTTTTAAAACAGTCTGACTAATGAGTCGAGAATAAAACATGCTGCAGGTAAATTTATCCTCCGGCTCAAATTAATAAATACAACTGCTTACTCCTGTTTACTTGACTGAAATCAAGATGTCAATAGTTTTTGCATCGTGCTGCATACATCCAGCCATCATCGATATCTGCTTCTTCCTTTCTGGGTTGTGGACGTCACCCATGCCCTTATTCCAGCCGTCCCTGTGCGAGAGGAGGGGGACACCCTGGACAGGTCACAAGTCCATCACAGCAATGTCCCCCTGGTGCCGAGGGGTTTGACTAGGGAATGTTTGTAGTCTTTGAGAGGAGTGTTTTCTGGACTGGAACTGAACAGAGAAGGTAAGTGAACCCTGGTTGGTGGAGCTGTGGGTAAAGGTCATTTTGGTAGGCAGGCGCTTGCTTCTGTCGACAGGGCGGGGTGCCCTGCTTGGATAACGATAAGAGAAACACTGCATTAAAAAAAAAAAAAATTCATGTCCGAGGCAGTTCAGAGTGACGAATCCTGGTGGGTGGAAGGAGCACCATTAGGCATAATAGAGCGAGGGGGTGGCCAATGGTGGCCACCACAGAATAATCTTCGGCCACCTCAGTCATTTGAGAAAAATCGTACTTTTAAGCAAAATAAAACTAGAAAGAATAGTTTCCTCAGATGATGGGGCAGATGTTATATATATTTGATGGTGGCCATCTCTATGACGTGGTAGTCCAAGTTTCGATAAGGACCTTTCTTATAACTAGATGCAGCCATAAGCCAAAAAGGAAGTCAGTAGCTCATTTATTTTTCCAAGTTATCCAGCTCCCAAGACAGACAGTCATTTCCAATTACTCTCTTTGCTTCGCAACAGAGTACAGGACAAACAACCATTCACTCTCTCACATAAATATGGACAATTTAGAGTTACCGATCAGTCTAACATGCAGGTTTTTGTGTGTGGGAGGAAACCGGAGTGCCTGGAGAAACCTCACTGGGACATCAATCTCCACACAGAAAGGTGTCAGACCAGGATTTGATCTGCCAACCTTCTTGCTGAAAAGCAACAGATCTACCAACTGCGCCATCGTGCTGCCAGCCCATGCAGCAACAGCTTGGGAATATATCTGGCTCAATAAAAGCATACAACAAAGCACAGTTTGATGTTGTGCACGAGTGGTCTATGAAAAAATAACAATTTGAATAAAAAATAAAAACTCCCATGTTGGCCCATCGAGCTACACATGCAATTTTCACTGACAAACAAGGCATCGTTTTCAGCTGCCTGGCCTGGAGAGTCCAGTGGACTCCGAACTGAAATTTATTATTATTATTTTTATTGTTTAAAAAAAAAAATCCTTTAGAGCATATTAACTGGGGGAAATCCATCATAATGTTCAAAGGACCTTCTGAGGGTCAAGCAACTGCTTCATGTCTGTCTCAGAAAGAATAACAAAAAAAGTGAGGTATGGATTTTAGAGATGACACTTGTGTAACAAGATCAACTGAGGGACAAGTCAGCAACTGTTTTATAGATCTATTTGTTTAGTCCCAAACTATGTGCAGCTACTTGAATTTATACTCCGATTCAACACAAACAAACTGAAGAGAGATATCTCTTTTCATGTGTTGTCATGTTTCAGCAGCTTTGTTTTATTGTTCATTATGCTTCTATTTTAGTTGTACGTACATACAATATATGTCTAGTATTTCAAGACGTTAGAAACTGTGTCCGTCAACATTCTGGGACACAGTCAGCCAAAGGGAATGACTTTAAACAAAAACTACAGCATGTATACAGACACACAAGCACATGACTGTTAGCACAGTCAGCTCTGTCAAAGTAAACAGAAAGAGAAGGTTTAAAATAAAGCTATGATCACAAACACTACGAACTTTTATCCCATGTCTTGAAGTCCCAATTACTTTGTTAATGAAAAACACCTAATTATTCAGACAATGACATAATGCTAAAACTTTTAAAAGAAAAATGGGTAATGCATTTTCCTAAACCAAGTCTCAAAAGCATTTAGCACGTAATATTTTAAAGGAAACCAGCACCAAATTAATAAATGTTGTTTAAACATCAAAAGCTTTTAAGCATTGACTAATGAACATACACTGCTTGTGTATTTGTGGAGAATGACCTCATTATTGTTTCCTGTTAGCGTTTATTATGTTAGTTTTTTTATTTATTTGCTATATTGAATATACGTTGCATTCCTTTTACTTCAGAAGAACTTGGACCTGGGAATAGTGTTATGTTCAACTTTACCCTGTTCTAGTCGAAAATTGGAATAAATATAATTTGTTAATACAAACGAGTCAAGTATTTCTCTGTCATTTTTGCATTTAAAAACTGTAGCAACATGTTTTCTGATAGTAGCTAGACATTTGTGTATGTGTTTAGCGTTCGTTTCGCATATATGTTAGTGTACACTTTAGATCCTTATACAGTTTCTTTTTGTACTTTATATTTTTGCTATTTTTGGATGTAATAACTGGGACCTTGAGGACATAATATCATTCCACCTCATGTACCACGTGACGCGAATGACAATAAAATACTTGAACTTGTATGACTGAAACACAAACTGACAGAAGTTAATCTAAAGTGGATTACTGAAGCTGGTAACTTAACTGGCAATGGTCCACTTGCGTGGGTTGTCGTGACGTCTTTCTGCTTTAAACAGCTGCTACACTTTACCAGGAGCTTCTCATTTAAATACTAGGGTGTCAAAATTGCGGTAGACCCTCCTCTTTTGAGTGACACCTCATTTGACTCATCATCTGAGTCGATCTAAGGTCTTTCCAGAGCCATTAATATAGACCGAGTCATGTGTTCTGACCGGGGACACCCTCACTGTTTTGCATACAGAACTGAGCAGTCAGCTCTGATGCTGTTCTGATGCTACAGACATGCAGCCAATCAAATTCCCGTCACATGGATATGCAATGTTCGTGGGCAAAATCTATTTGGAATTATTTTTTTTTAGCCTGAGCCAGCGTGCATCAACTAAAAGATGCAAAACGTAGTGGGTTTTGAGTCATACATATTCTACTACAATAGTAAGTGAAAATCTTTTATAAACTGCTGCTGTTTGTTTATATATTATTTTGATGTAAATACTTTTGGAAACATTTAAGAAATCATGGCTCTTTTTGTCGTGTTTTCAGTTGTGTGTGGTGCTAGGGTGGGTGTGTTTACATGCTTATAGCTGTGTGCCTCCTTACTGTTTATTCAATTTGCTCTATATTTTAATCATGTTGACAGTAAATCTGGAATCAGAATATGATTCCTGAAGTTCTTACCTTTCATTTGAGCCCAGGAGTTGTTGGTGTACTGTGTGGACATGTTGGTCTCCATTTTGACACTTTGAAATATACATACTCTCATAAATTACGTCCAGAATAATCATTGTGGTGCTATCGTTACTAAATTTGAACTGGTGTAACTTGATGCTGCAGCCTCAATTTTCCAGTCCATCCCTCTATATGAAAAAAACGCAAATAAATAAGAAAAAAAAAAAAATTACACTGAGAACTTTTTTTATGATTTTGTATATTTCAACTTTAATAATTACATGCTAGTTACACTTACAATATTTATGAAAAAAATTTAGAGTGTTACTTTAACAGATAGACCAAGATTTTGAATCGACTCCAAAGGGTTCAAGAACAGTATTTAATTTAATTGGGCTACATTTATTCAGAAGTTTTCGGCCTCTTGTTTGGAGATGCATCAAATGTTAATTTGGGAGTAGGGATTGTTTAGGATTTTTACATTTCAGACAGAATTATTTTTTTTACTTGGAGAGCCGTTCCAGTATGGGTTGGATTGAACATTTTCCATTATCAATGTTGCTGATGAATATGACGATTCATAAAATAAAATAAAAAAATATTAACATGCTTTTTTATGTACTTGGCTTTTAATTTACTAAAAAGACAAATATTAGCTTAATTTTATTCATATGGTCATGCTGAAGTTGAAACTTTATGTCTATATTTTATACTTTAATTTACAAGTCCATTGTAACATTTTGCTGTGTGGTGTACAGTAAAAGCCAAAGCGGATTGTTGAAAAAATAATAACAAATTTGTTGATTTTGATCTTTGGAGGATAATTAGTTTATCATTATTTAGAAAAGTAGATAATCTGACAAGGAACCTGCAACTCCTGAGTACAAATAGAATGATCCGATATACTTGTTGCAAGCTTTGGAAATGTGGATGTTTCTCTTTTAGTTAAGAAGCAGCAGCATGCACTGAACTGGTGGGTGAAGTGGGAGGAGGAAGGGGAGGTTATGGGAGTACAACGGAGTGAGCAGACAGGTTGTCTCTACATGCTGCCTCCTGCTTCCTGCCCGTGCCCATCAGCACAGTAAACAGCCTTTATTTCGGGTCGAGCAGCGTTTAACTTGCGATCGCTTGTTTACAATAACTTTGCTTCAGACAGGCAGGCGCATCTCCTCCTCCACATTCATAAACACAAAGATTGGACTGAAGGTACACTGGCTCTCCACTTCATGAACGCAAATATGAGGAAAACAGAGCAGCAGAGAAAATGCAGGAATAACTTGTTTTCAGGTTGAAAGCTTATCAGTGGAAAGTTGTTTTACCTTTGGAAATAAAACTACTTCAGTCAGAAAGATAGTAATGTAATACAATTACAATTTGTATTTTATTTTTGTACATTTATTTTCATTTTTGAAGGAAAATGTAGTTGTTTAGATTAGCTGATTAAGAAGCAAGGAGCCAGCTTTATTCATTCACCTATGTAAAATAACACCAACCTGTCTATGAAAGATTGTTACTAATAAAGTGAAACACAGGAAGTCCCAATATAATGCTAACGTACGCTATATAAACATTAGCAAGGGCAGAGAAGTCTGCTGATTTATCGGTAATTGGGATCACTCACATTCAAGAATTACTGCATGCACATGGAGATATCTCCATTATCAACAAGAGAATGGGAAGCAACATGAATGCAAATAAAAACTTTGGCTTAAGTGACATGATGCCACCTGTCAATCAGTCCAGTAGGCTTGTCAACAACTGACCAATCGGCGATCGCAATTTGTCCCGAAGTGAAACGCCCCTTAATTGCATGAGCTGCACCCCCTTTTCCTCCAACACCATGGTTGGGGTTTTGCATTACGAACGCTTTGTGGTCATAGGTTGTTTTTTTTTTATCACCAGAACAAATGGTTAAAGTGGGGAACATTTAGGAATGTGCGATATGGCATAAAATTCATATCACGATATGTATTGTGAAGAGTGGCGATAACGATATATATCACGATATGTTTTTGGTATAAAATTTGCAATAGGAATAAAAAAAGCATAGGGTGTCCTTTTGCCATCATATATTTTGAATCAAGAAAATTCCACTACTAGGTCCAGAGAGTTTTTAAATAGTAAACAAATCAAGTATTAAGCTTCTTTCTTCTAGTACAAAACAGTGCAAAATATATCAAATGTAGTTTTAGTCATATGTTTTAAACAAAAGAATATGTTAACTCTTAACCGTTTCCAGTCTTACTTAAGAAATGAACAGCAACAGAGCAGCATTTTACACTGAAACACTTCACCCTCCAAACCTCTAGTTGGCGCCTCCTTCTACTTCAATGGAGAGCTGACACAAAATGAGTCTGTGGCTTTGACCAGAGGGTCTCGCAGTCAAATCACACAACACAGCGTTCTTTTCACAGATCAGAGAGCAGGTATAAAATAAAATCTGTATACAAGAAACAAAACCACATATCTAAATTGAACAATAAAAGGCACAATGAGTGCAAATACATCAAATGATGATATAGATGTTTTTGTAGAATCTGGTTCAGCTGATTTAATTCAGTTTATATAGCGCCAAGTCAGAACAGAAGTCGTCTCAGGGCACTGAACAGAAATATTCATATATAAAACAAGTTAACAGAAACATCCATCCATCCATCCATTATCTTTACCCGCTTCTTCCATTTTGGGTCACGGGGGTCGCCGGTGCCCATGTCCAGCAATCACTGTGCGAGGGGCGGGGTACACCCTGGACAGGTCGCAAGTCCATCACAGGGACACATAGAGACAAATGAGACAAACAACCATTCACTCTCTCACTCACACCTAGGGACAATTTAGAGTTACCAATCAGCCTAACATGCATGTTTTTGGTCTGTGGGAGGAAACTGGAGTACCCGGAGAAAACCCACGCATGCACGGCGAGAACATGCAAACTCCACCCAGAAAGGCCCCTGGACCGGGGTTTGAACCAGGGACCTGCTCGCTGAGAGGCAGCAGCTCTACCAGTTGCGCCACCGTGCTGCCCTTAACAGAAACATTCATATCTAAAAATAATAATTTAGCATTATTTATCTGAGGAGCAGACTGCTTTGAGTTTAACTTATCGCAGAACTCTCACTAAGTTCATTAGCAGGATTTTGGATTCTGGACACGCCTCTAGAACTCATCCTGAAGTTCAGTGTAAATCCAGGCTGATCTGAGCAGGGAGCGGTGCAAAAGGGGCACAAGAGTCCTGGAAAAAAGGACTGGTTGTATGTATCATTACTAATGGAGAAGGGGCATAATTTTGCCATTGTATGGGAACATACAATGATGGCAATCTCAGGACTTCCCTTCCCCAATTTCTTTATAAATGCAAAGAATTATTCATTCCTTTTGTGTTTTGTTCTGGGGCCTCCAGCAGTAATATTCAAACTCAAAAAGAAAAACACAAATGTTTACAAATTTAAACTCGGTGTCAATGTTTTCTTAGGTATAATGAGATGTAGCAATCCCCCGTGGAGCTGTGCATAAGGACCCTGCTTAGAACAACAATGAGCCACAGAGCGAAGGGGAGGGCACTACAATGCTGAGGAATGCAGGTGTTTGTGTGAGTGGGCTTGGCTGTGTGCTTAGCCTTCATCTGTGTCTGGGTTAAATACACACAGTCAAGACTGAAAACAAACCAGGAAAGGAACCAGAAATCACAAATATGGACCAAATCAAGCCTGAGTGCAGCACAAATTTTGTCTAAACATTGCCCGCCAAATAGGAGCCTGCAAGAAGAAACACAACAATACAGAGCTATTTAATCAAAATTCAAGCTATTTATTCTGATTGCAGCTTTCAAACTCTTCCACCCCCCAC
>NC_056515.1:19696056-19723483 GCF_014905685.2 Nematolebias whitei
TCCCCCCCCCCCCCCCCCCCCCCCCCACACACACACACACAAGCAGAAACATAATTCTGAGGTAGAGGTTTTTGCTCATTTTTAATATGTCAATTGTATTTTATACTGAAACTTATAGACTGAATGAAAACTTTTGCACATTAGTGAAAATATCAGCTTCACAATGTTTTCATATTTATTGTATTACAACAATTTCCTTTAAATGCCCCAACATTCCACCCAACGAGAGAGAGGCTACTTTTCAAAAGATACTCGTAGCAAACAATGACATCAAAATATAACAATCCTGGACTATATATATCAAGTGGTGCAGTTTGAAAGTTTATTTACGCAGTTTTTCAGGTACATTAAATGCTAATCTAAAATGCGGGTTCACACTCAGTGTAAACAACAAAACAAGGATGAAAAAGCCTTAGCAGTATCACAGGCATAAAAATAGTTATGAAATCCTAATCAATAGCGACAGGCAATCAATTTGTAGAGCAAGATAACGTACATTTATTTCACAATGAATTTATCTTTATTCTTTACCTTTGTAGCAAAGTGTCGAGTACCAACATGACACGAGGGCTTCAATTTAACCACTTAACTTTGCATGTGCTTTTTAAACCATATCAATTTTTGCATTGCCTTATTAAACTTCTTGGATCATGACAAGAAATCTTGAATAACATTATTCAGGTTTGTCTCATTGAGCCTCGGGGACTCATTTACAAGAGAGACCTGATTTTTTTTAACAAAGAATGAAGACAACTGTAGATAACAAAGACAACAATAGACACTTATAAAATAAAGCATGTAAATTGAGTACATGTACATTGAAATTATACAGCATACATCATGTTATATGGTGGAGAGGATATTTTGTGATAAAAGTAGTTTGATGCAGTCAAGACAAACTAATGGCTCTCAGTGTGTAAAGAAATAAGAGCAATGCAATTTTCAAGTATGATCTCAGATTTTTGTTAAGTTTGCCTTAAAGGCCAGCTATCAGTGTCCTACCTTCATAATATACTGATATCATGTTGTTTCATTAATCCTAAGAATTTAGGAAGAATTTATTTTTAATTTCCAGGGAATTATGCCCTTGGAAAACTACTGGGGGTACCACCTAAAATCTTACCTAGGGCACTAAATTGTCTAAGGCCGGCCATGTTGGCATCGATCACTTTTTAGTTGCTTTTCCACCTGAATGCATGCAGCTCAAAAACTTCCCTTTGTTTGCTGTGACTACACAAAAAATTATGAACTCTGGAACAGTTGGAAAAATTGGCCGTACAAAATAACAACTAAAAAGACACACATCCCCCCCCACACACACACACACACACACAGATCACACATTAAAATGGCTCCCCATGGCCGAGACTCTCACAGCCAGTGTTTGAAAATGTTTCTTGCTGTATACAGTAGATATACTGTACGTCCAACAACAATTCTGTCACTCAGCAGAGTATCTGTCTCCTTTATGTGACAAGTACTTTTACTTTTAATACTTTAAGTATTTTTAAATGCAAGTACTTACTTACTTTAACTTAAATAAAAATGTTAATGTGGTACTTTTACTAGACTACATTTTTGTCTGTTTATTTGCACTTTTACTTAAGTACAGTGTTTGAGTACTTTCTCCACCACTGGTTGGTACCGATCCAAACAAACTCAAATTAGGTGTGTACTACTAGTGTTTGTGCAGAAATCAGCCAATCAAATTTATTGTTTTTTTAATGCCAATTTAAGGCCATATTTTACATTTTGTATGCCGTCAACAGTGAACACGTAAACTTTGTCTTTAAAGCATTTTAATGCCCGGGCAGCACAGTGGTGCAGTTGGTAGAGCTGCCGCCTCTCAGCGAGAAAGTTGTTGGATCGAATCCTGGCCAGCGGACCTTTCTGGGTGCAGTTTGCATGTTCTCTCTGTGCATGCGTGGGTTTTCTCCAGTTACTCCAGTTTCCTCCCACAAACCAAAAACATGCATGTTAGGCTGATTGGTAACTCTAAATTGTCCCTGGGTGTGAGTGAGAGTGAATGGTTGTTTGTCTCGTTTGTCTCTACGTGTCTCTGTGATGGACTGGAGACCCGTCCAGGGTGTCCCCCACCTCTCACACAGTGATTGCTGGATACGGACACCAGTGAACCCCGTGACCCCAAAAAGGAATAGTTTATCCATTCAGTGGCTCTGTTTGATGCCACTGAATGGATAAACTATTACACAAATTTTGCTTTGTTTTAAATAAGATTGCATCATGTGCCTTGTTTACAAGTTTTAATTTTAAATTCAAACTTACTTAAATGAGCAGAACCAAAACAGGCATGGAGCATCACCGTGTGTGTGTATATTTGTTTGTCATTTTTATTCATTTCATATTTAAAAACACAAAAACAATTTAGAAACAAAATGAGAAAAAAAAAAAACACGTCATAAAATGAAAGGTAGCAGAAGAAGAAAAAATCTTATCATATCTGCCCCTTGTTTAAAACAAAATCAATTCAAACAATAATCATCTATAAGTAATATAACAAAATAATTAACTCATCACAATTTTATATATATATATATTTATGTATATATATTTTTACTATCACTACTGTCACTGTTGGACTGCCTTCAGGCCCAGGTCTACTGTCAATCATTAGTCTACATTACCACCACATACATAATGTGTGTATTTTATTAAGTACAACAATATGGACAAGTAAAACTGAAACAGAGCGCAGAGCCATTAATTAGAGACCGTGAATATGTGATTTACCTTAGATTAACCTAACCTTATTTTTTTGTTGTTGCTAAAAGCATGTAAAATTGCAGATATTTATGATAAACTATGAATATGTGAAACTGACATTCTTGCGGAAAGAGCATTGTGAGTTTTGGGTAAAAATATTAAAGTTAACAGAGACATCTTTACTATAATATCAGGCATTCGAATATACGTCTTTCACTGTTAATATTGTTTAATTCAAGAACTAATAAAAAAAAACAGCGAATCAGAGACACTGTAACAGAATGTGTGTGCTCCCACGGCAGCTAAACATATTTTGGCACAACACCTGTACACTTTTCCTCGTGGGTTTTTTCCCCCCCTCTGTGCTCCGGTGAAGACATACATGTCTCCACTCATCTTCGGACGACTGTACGTGCATGTTCTCGTTGTACCTCGGTGCAATGATAATAAAGCTTATTCTGATTCTTCTGATGTTGACCATCAGAAGCTCCATTTTTTCCTGCATCAACAATGCACTGACGGGCTGCAGACGTACTCTAAACTCCTCGTTTCCCAGCCACTTTAGCTGGAGTTGTTAGCATTTACTCATGTGGTGGATGGGTTAAATGCAGAGACTAATTTCGCCATTGTATGGAAACATACAGTGCTGACATTGTGATGACATTATTATTATTATTATTTTGTTTCTACTCCTTCATGAAGTCTTTGCGTTTTCCCTTTAATGCGCAATCTTTGGACAGTTGAGCACCAACCAGCCTGAAACAATTCATAATGGTTCTGGGTGTTATTTTAATATATCCCCCCCCCCAATGAGCGAGTCCAGCTGAGTGTTTCCAAAATCACTCATCTCATTTTTTTTTTAAACAAATGAAAAATATTTGCTCCCACTGAGATTCAAATTGAATGCTTTTAATACCCTGTGGAAACCCTGAGCACATTCAGTGATAGCGAAAACGGGAAGGATTTAAAAAAAGTGTTTTCTTCAGTTAACGTAGGCGGCGTGGGACACTTGATTAGGTGAACATTTCACTGCCTGTTATTGAGAAGGCAGCAGCTCAAATAAGACGACAGTCACAGTAAGTCATGGTAATCAAGCAGGGATGTGGAGAAACAAAGACAGAGCTTGGAATTCAAACATAAAGTGGCTTTTAGCAAAAAAACTTCTGCTAAACCAGTAAGTTTATTGTTTGACCAATTGTCAGTGATGCCTGCTGTTTTTGTAGATAAAAACAAACGTGTGATAGTTGACATCCTGTCAGAAATGTTCACACATTTTAAACATATGGACAGGAACTACTGATACAAGAAAAATAGTGTGGATTTTGTTTCCTGCTTTGAATTTTTTTTGTCCAGTCCTCATGACATTGCACAATGAATGCTGAGTACATTTAAATTAATGGCCGAGTGTTGATGTATTAAACTTTGAGCGAGTATTCGTCTAATCCAGGCTGATCCTCCACAAAGCTGCAAAGACAGGATATTGGGCAACACACATGCAGTCTCAATCAAAGATCACTGCTGCTGCAGGCAGGCAAGATGTGTCCAGGCCTGTCTGAAACCCTGAACCATCAAACCATCCCATGAAAACAGCCTGCTGGCTGCACACGCACATGCATGGGTGCACACAAATCAAATGCAACTGACACAACATACCTGCAGCCTGCAGGCAGCAGTATTTATGTTACAATTTGCAAAACAATTTTCCCACAATGGGCTACACGGTGGAGCAGTTGGCTCGCAGCAAGAAGGTCACAGGTTTGAACAGGCTCATAAATTAGTCTCACAGTCACCTGTGTTTCATACCAGAGTTTTAAACGATCATCATAAACCAAACATGGCAAAGCTGAAGTCTTTCTGTCAAAACTTGAAGGTATCGTTAAGCACAATTTCATGGGATCTCGCAGGATGTCACACTCAGAATATGTTGAGAAGTCTCAGCTACTACCAAATCAGATTCTAGCTCAATACAGTCATATAATTTTGAGTTTTCAATGTAAATAGGATGTGGAAGCTTTCTTAAATTGAGATACCAAAAGCTAATTGGTTGCAGATATAAAATGATTTAAGTTCTGCAAATTTCCATTACAACTGTCCAGTGGTACATAATTTTTTTGTTAACAGACGTGTGTGCACAAGGCGATAAACATTGCCTTCCTTTCAGCTTTCAGTGGTAGAATTAAACCACTGCTTATTTTCTACCTTTGTTTTGTCTTATAAAATATTAATGCCCAGATATATTCTATCTTTACCAGTCGGATTAAACCTGGCTCCAACTATCATTCTGGTCATTTCACTACAGCTGCACGTGGTTAAATGTTTTTAAGAGAGAATGAGGACAGCTTCACTCTGACTGCCTGATATACTTTTATCCACATCTGTTAACGGTCCTGGACCACACCGAGCTTTGCGAAGTCACAAATGTGTGATTTCTTAAAAACATTTTCTCATATTGTGTCTGATGCACACTGTAGTTAGGCTTATCAGGAGTTGTGTAAGTAGCTCCACAAATGGCCAACTCAAGACCAACTCAAGAGACTCTGAACCACGTTAAAATCAAAATATAGCTCAGATGACTGAACGTATTGGTGACTTTACAGAAACATCAGCAGACTTGCTCAGCTCAGTGGCTCAGCTGACACTGCGTGATGTGGCTATATGTTTACTGGCATGAAGAACGGCTAAATACGATCTGATCACTGCAGATAAACTTTACTGTCAACACTCGTACTTAGTGCTGTCCATTTGTGACCACATCAGCCAGGAAGCATGTTAATGCCATGGCTGAACAGAACCAAAGTCTTAAATTCCCTAAAATTCAGGGAATGTTTCATTCAACCAACAACCTAAACCACAAAGATGACACATTTTCACCATACTGTAAACAACTGATGCATGGTAAATAAACAAATGATCACAATTCTGCTCACTTATCCAGTTTTATATCAACCTACGCCAGTAATGGCTACAATGAGACATCCCTAGTGTTGGAAACAGCTGAGCACAAGCCTCTTGACCCAAACACGCTTTGACAAATTTCAGTCAGATAAACCAGAACATTGAAACTCCACAACATTAACAGGCTGTAAATTACATCACCTTAATAAGAGACTAATAAAGTTACCCTTTCTGTATTTGTATGTAAATACAGTTATCAGGAGACATGAACACTCTAAACATATTTACAAAGCTGACTAAAAGGCATTTTAGGAAACAGAATGAAAAATAAACACCAGCCAACCTCCTAATGCTCCGGGATTAGTCACAGCATGTTCTGTAAATATAGCAGTGTGTCTGCGGCGCTCTTACCGTCCGACCACTTTGTGTGAGGGCTCCGTTGGTGAGGTAGGGGTTGCAGAAGTTCCCGAGGTCAGGAAGCATGAAGAATGGATACCCGACATATGGAGACGGCTGGAAGAGGCCTGCACCCTGCTGTCTCCTCAGGGCTGAGGAATAAGTTTAGAATCAGACAAAAACAAACACTCCACATGAACCATTTTAAAACCAAAAGCAGTCACTTCTTATTTATGTGACGGCTGCTAAATGTGTCTGAACAAACTTTTTTTTTGCGATAGCTGGATGAACAAATAAAGCTCAACAGCACACTGAAGCCATTAAGTGTCTGAAATAAACATTTATAGAACGCCGTGTGATTTACAACATGAAAATCAGTCCCGTCTTCATGGAGAGTGCAACTATTGTGTAGCTTGTAAAAAACTACAGTGGAATGTGTTGTAGGTTGTAACTCTGCAGGGAGCTAAGGTCTGGTAAATGAGTCTCATAACGTCACCACGAGCTCTGGGAAAGTGCTTCTCTGTTAAATATAGGATCATTTTAAGTTTTACTACTGAATGTTCTGTCTCAGGAGAGGCTGTTTAGGCCTAAAGTTGTTAAACATGATGTTACACACACACAGTTAAAAAAAACTTTAAAAATGTCACAATCCACACTAACCAGGATAATCATGTGTGCTGATTGATTTCATGCTGCTGTGTTCATTCATGCTCATCTGCTCACACAGACTCATGTTCGTGCTGCTGTTTGGCGTATTGTTTTCATACTACTTGTGCTTAGTATTTTAGTTAATGTTTTTCTTAGTTCATATCTTGGATTTTATTACTGCTTTTCTTTTACATTTTATACTTTTGATGGATGTAACTGGGACCCTGTGTACACAATTTCATTCCACCAAATGTACCACGTGGTGCGAATGTGACTCTCTCACTATCAGTAGTTAACTGTAGGTACAAAAAAAAAAGCTTTTGGATATGACAAATAAAGTCAGACAGGTAATAATAAAGCTATTAAGTGTTGCTGAAGTGGCATTCACAACTAAAAACGGAATCATATCATACTGTAATCAGGTCTCTCTTGTAAATGAGTCCTCGAGGCTTAATGGGATTTACCTCTTTAAATAAAGCTTGAATGAATGAAAAGTATTTCTTCTTCGAAAAACAAGTTTATATTATGTGCCTAAAGCATGCAGCAGAAAAACTGGTTTTAACCAAATCTGATCAAATACAGTAATTGTTGTAACAAAGTTAGACATAGAAAAGTTATACCCAATTCATGATTACATAATTATCACTGCCTAATGTGTTCAGCCCTGAAAATGACCTTTACTTGTAGCCTCGAGTCATTAGAAACATGGATGTCCCGTACCTTCCTCAAACAGCTGGCTCTGCCTGGCTCTCTCCACATCTGGATGGGGATTGGGGCGTCTGTCTGCCTGCTAACACACAGCCACAAAGAGTCAGCGACAGACAACAACCCTTCCTCCACATTTTAGCTGAGCCCACTTGACTCACCTCAGAGTCGGAGCTGCTGTTGGTCTCCGACTCGTTGACAAGGGAAGACTTGACATCGTCCAGGTCCCGCCCGGCGGACACGTTCCGCTTCTCCTCCTGCTCCCCTTCGTCTTTGAACGGGATCAGCTCATCATTCGCTCCCAGGTCGTCTCCGTCGCGGCTCAGCTGCGGCATGTCTTGACTGTTAGCTGCGGAGGCTAACGGCTGAGTTGCACCGACTTCACACTTTGAAACAAACAACAACAAAAATAATCCCAACGGCTGCGAAACCTCGCAGAAAGTTTTCAGCTCAAAGGAGCTGCGTAAAAAAAATGTCTACAGCCCGCGTTAACACGAAGTTGGATGTCTTGTGTTTGTTACGATGGTGAGCAAACATCAAAAACAGCCTCCAAACTAGCTAACAAGCTAGCTAGCTACCTGCAACGTTCACGGACACTTCAAGTTTCAGGCGTCGAATTCCTAACGGGTGGAAATGCGTCTCCTGCTCTTTTTCGTGTTAAAAAAAACGGTCCATAAAATGCAAAACACATGCGTAAAACACTCCCAGGTTGTTGAAAATGTTGATGAAAATAAATCGTCATAAACTCAAAATCCATGCCATTATTACAAAACCGAACGCAGTCCAGAAAACTTCAGGTCCACTTTGTAGTTACTCATGTCGTTACTGTAGTTACAGGAAAATTTGATCCAATTCCCGCGTCGTTCGGTCGATTCGGAATTAGCATAGTTACAAATAATATTTTTTTATAGTTTCCACATGGCACCGAGGTGGCTTATTTTTGTTAGCTTGCGGTATGGAGGCGTGGGAAACAGCCGGCCTGAACAGTGGCTCTCAAATGGAGCGAAAGGAAGGGCTGCTGCGGGGCTACCATGGCAGGAGGGAGGGAAAACCGCGGGTCTGTCTCAGCAGACCTGAGAGCAGTTCAACAGAACAACAGAGCGGGGACTGCTCGTTTTAACGAGCGCGAGGACAATTACCCGAACTGATTCCAGATCAGGAACAACAGGTTGCTGCTTTTTAGTGGCAGAAGAGACGAAGAAAGAAGAGGGGAGGAGTTTAGATGGAAAAATGATACTTTTTTTTTTTTTGTTTAAAGAAACAGTTACACACTTCTTTGACATTATGGCCTAAAGTTGGCTCACTAAAGTGAGCAACATGATATATATTTGTTTGAAAATTAAAAAAGAAGAAAGAAAAACTGTTAAAATTGATATTTGCAAATAACTATTCAAAGTTAGTTGTTGTAAATCATGCAATTACAGTTATAAAAAAAAGGTTATTCTAAGTTTCATCAAATGGTCCAGTTTGAAAGAGTTTACTCCAGTAGTTTTCCAGATATTTAAATATATACCAAACTGAATTGAACTGAATAGTTTTCCATATAATGATAACCAATTCTGAAATGTGGGTACGCACTCAATGTAAACAAAGCTCAAAACCTTATAAAAACCAATTGGAAGCTTGAGTCACATGTTAGACCTGCATTATGCTGGCCAGTAATAAGTGTTTCAATGTTTTATTTATATTCTTGTGTAATGCTCAGAATCTTTATAACCTAAATCAGAAGTTATCTTCACAAATTAGGCTATTTTGATTTGGATTGAAATTTAAATACAGATCAATACGGAAAAACAACTGTTCTGACTTCTCGTTCCAATAAAGTCGATCTGTAGACATCACCATTGGTGATCATTTTTCTTTGGCTTCAGCTTTTTGTGCAGGCAAACAAACGCACGTCATAGCTGGCAACCAATCACAAATTTTGCAGACAGACACAAAAACAGTGATATGAGAAAAAATAGTGGGTGGATTTTGTTAATTACTTCATGTTTTTTTTCATCCGTCTTCATGATGTTGAAATGTGCACCATTATACCAGATTTTAATCCATAAATAAGGGAGATTGCCAGGAAAGCATTAGCGTTCAGCTTTTTTCAGCAGAGGTTTTCAGCTGATGTGCTCTCACAGCTGGAAATGCAAGTGAGGGAGCTACAACGGAGAGAGTCAGTGAACTGGAGTGTCAAGGAAAACTGAAGATAATTGATGATTGCAAACTTTGTGTGAATGTTAATAACCTGTTTAGTGTGTCCCTAAGAGAAAAGCAAAGTGTGAAGCAGTAACTTTTATCAGCTTCTGCACTGTAAATGTTTTAAAAGACTGTAGCTCATTTCATTCACTACAGCTGCCATAATGAAGTTGTAGTGCAGGACAGGCTGTATTGTCTACTGAATTCAAAAGATGCAGCAAGAGGCATGCATTTGTTCTGCTACAACACAAAGAGCCCGTATACTCATTACTGCTCCCACTCGCATCTCAATTGAGACCCCCTGTGGAGAGCAGCCTGGCAGCAATTAGGATGAATTACCTTGTAAACCTCCCTCGTCTCCTCGGTTTGTTTTCTCCTCAACATTCTTCAGCTTTAACTCGGCCTCCCACCGATTGCATTTATTAATTAGATTACAGTTTGCTGCCATATATGGTTTCACTTTTATCGACGTACTGAGGAACTGTAGAAACAGCAGCAGTTATAATAATATCTGATTCTTTTTAAGTTTTGAGACTGAACTGGGAGGACAAGTAAAACAAACTGGTTTATTTTTGATGAAGACAAAGGGCCAGGGTTCAAATCAGCTTGTCTTAGAGAGAAAAAAGCAAGTTTTGATGATGACAGTATTTTAAAGCGACAGTCAAATGAGCATAACAGTGTGAACAAACAAATGGAATATCTAACTACTGTACAATATTTATTCCATCAATGTATTACCAGTATCAGTTTTTCATACCAACTTTAGGATTAATATTAAATCAGCCAATGTTTTTAAATTACCGTATTTTCCGCCGTACAAGTCGCACTGCCCTATGAGTCTCATCAGTTCAAGTATGTCTAATAAGGTGGAAAAATCCATAAATGCTTCGCCGTATACGTCCCATCTATTATGCGTCACTGCTGACGTGTCGCATTTGTTACGCGTCACGGTGACAACCCAGAAGTGCGGGCCGGTGTGCTAAAAATCGATTGGCTGCCAAATGGCGGCTGCGGGAGTGTGCATGGGAGGACTTTAACAAGAATTTAACAAGACTAACACTTAAAAACAATTATTTGTTTGCTCGACATTATAGTAAAGGTGTGTCTCATCTGAAGTTTTTCTTAATAAATGCACTTTAATGCTCAAATCAGTTGCGTTTCTCTGGGGCGGCACAGCGAAATGAAGCTGATTTGACTGTTGCTCCAAGCGAGCTGGACGAAGGTGGCATTCTGTGGCAAGCCAATTGTGTCATTAATAGCCACTTTTACCTATTACATGACACAACAGCATGCCATACAACTCGAGTGCCATCTAGTGGGTAAAAATGGTAGCGTTCAATATTTTCAGTCAGAATGAATCAAACCGTCATATCTCAGACAAAAAATGGTTTATGAATATGAGGGTAAAACATATAAATACGTCGCTTCAGTGTATAAGTCGCAGGGCATGCAAATTATGCAAAAAAACGCGACTTATAGGACGAAAAATACGGTACATGTCTTTGATATGGGGCAGCTGTGGGTGAGTGTCCAGAGCAGTCGTCCTCCAACGGGAGAGTTGGGAGTTCGATTCCACCAGCAGTCACATTTTGAAGTATCCCTGGGCTAAACACTGAACCCATTGCCTTCTATGTTCTTTCAACCTTTATTTATACAGATTAGTCCCATTGAGCCTCGGGGACTCATTTACAAGAGAGACGTTTGTGATAAAGCTCTGATTATTCTTCTATTCAGATTAGCTTCGTAGAGATAATAGAGTGCTGTGTGGATGGGTAAATGTTCAATTTACTTTAAAGCTGAGCAGAAGGAGCACACTTTTGACATTTTTGTTCAGATTAATTTACCTCTTAAGACTTGATAATCACTACAGTTAAACTTGTTTGAAAGTTCACATGGGTAAGTGAGGACAGACAGAATTTAAAGAGCTAATATTCCTCGAAGGAATGCATATCGACCCCTGCCTTTCATACCAATCTTAAACTAATTAATGGCAGAGTTAAAGCTATTACGGTCAACCCTTGAGAATGACATCATGTGCTGCCTCATGCAATGAGCTGTGCAATAGGCTGGTGCTCGGTGTGTAAGTTGGGGATGACTCTCAGCTACTAACAACAAATTTTAGCTCAACAACTGTAAAACTGGATGAGTTACAGGTGTTTTAGTGTTTCTAAAGTAGTTTAGCTGTGGCGGCCTTCTTAAATATGATTCACTCCAAACGTTAATTAGTTGTAGATGTGCTTTGAATTTCATTAAAATCTGTCCATTGGTGCATGAGGTTTTTTTTTTTAAACAAACAAATAAATACACGCAGACAGTGACAAAAAACGTTACCATCCGTTTGTATTTAGTGGCAGAACCGGAACACAGATTTAGTTAAACTGGTTCAAATTGTTGTTTTGCTCAAAAGAAAAACGTGACATGGCTGAAGCATCATTAGGCTCTGTGCACATGCGTCCTGAATCACTTCCGCTTTGACCGGATGTCGGCATTCCAGTTTCCGGTTTAATTCCTGTATCCTGTCATCCCAGAGATAAACAACTAAAATGAGTGTTGCTGCGTCAAATAAACAAAAATATAACGTGCGTGGCAGCTTTAGATTTCAGCCGACGGTGTTTGGGTCTAAGGAGCACTGTTGTGTGCCGCTTTGCTCGTCTTCAGGTCGCTATAATAGCCGTTTGAGCTTTCACCGTTTCCCTAAGGAGACAAGCCTTCGTTTGTGCTGGCTGCAAAAAATCAGAAGAGAGGGATTTACGGTAACTCCTCACACCAAGGTATGTAGCCGACATTTCCTGGAGAATGAAGTAATTACTACAGAAAAGGGAAGACGAATTTTAGCAGCTGGGTCGGTTCCATCATTATTTGAGTGGAACAAATACAGCAGGAAGACACGAGCAGGTGTTTGGGAGCGCCGTTGTCGACCATCTAATCCAGAACCTGATTCGGCGGATCCAATTGAGGACAATGAACCACCCGTCATGGTACCTATGGTCGTGGACCATGACTACGGCGCCAGCAGAACCGTGTGTGTTGACCGGGAGCAATATCACAGCATGCTGAGAGAAATTGAGCAACTGAAAGAGCAGCTCCGATCCTGTAGTCTTCAAAAGCCGTTTGGACTGGAACGTTTTTCTACGTCACCAGAAGACATCAGATTTTACACCAGGTCAGAGTTGTAAAATCTAAATATTACGTTATGCCTCTGAAAAAAATTAATACACTTTGAGTCATTGTATATTTTGTCACATTACAACCAAAAACAATTTCATTGTAATTTTCTTTGAGAGACCAACACAAGTACACACTTACTAGTGGAAATGAAATTATACATAATGTAACACATTATTATTATTATTATTATTATTATTATTAGTAGTAGTAGTAGTAGTAGTAGTACTAGTACTAGTAGTACTGTATTTACAAATGATACTGAAAAGTGTGGTGTGTAAGAGTAATCGGCTCCCTTTTCTGTAACCAATATTCCTTCAGAAATAGCTTTAATGATTACAAATGGCTATGGAGTCCACCCGTGTGTAAACTAATGTCAAATACAAATACAGCAGCTAGTGACAGCCTCAGGTCGGTGAAAATAGTTGGTTTCTGTGATTAGATGACACACAGGCTGACTATTATGCCATTAGCAATCATCAGGAAACTTATGAAGACTAGAAGTTACTCTCTGATTTAAGGGGGCTGAACATTTGTGCTCAAAATAGTTTTCAATTTATAAAAAAATTACAAACCTTCAAATCATGTATAATTTTCTTTCCACTTTACAACATAAAATTTCAAAGAAAGATATTTATGTTCTTAGTTGTACCGTGTCAAAATTTGAAAACTGTTTTCACAGTTATAAATGTGGAGAGTGACAGTTTATATATATATATATATATATATATATATATATATATATATATCTTTTTTATGTGTTTTAGGTTCCCCTCATATGAGCATCTGAAGGCGTTTTGGAACTTGATCGAGGCAGCAACAGCCAAAATGGTCAAGGTCACCAGAGCAAAGAAAACCGACGTCATGAGTACAACAACTGAAACCCCTTTTACTAGACCAACTGTAAGTTACACACACACACACACACACACACACACACACACACACACACACACAATGAGAATGCTGGTTTTGAACTAACATTTAAATAATTTTCTGTCCAGAAACTGCTGCCAATAGATGAGCTTTTTCTTTTCCTCTCCTACCTGTCTACTGGATGTACCCAGAGGGAACTGGGCCATCGATTTAACATCCACAGAGCAACAGTCAGCCGCATTATTGTGACATGGGCCAACTTCCTGTACTGCTTATTGGGCTCAATTTGTGTGTGGATGTCTCCTGCAGCTGTGAGTTCGTCTTCCACAGGATTTTGATGGCCGCTACAGTGACACACAAGTTATCCTGGACTGTACAGAACTACGGTGTCAAACACCTTCATCCCTGCTCCTCCAGAGTGAAGTCTTCTCCACCTACAAATCCCACTGTACCTTTAAGGCCATGGTGGGCATGTCTCCTCACGGAGCCCTGACATTTGTGTCAGCACTGTTTGAGGGTTCCATGAGTGACAAGGAAGTGTTCCGTCAATCAAGGATTACATCACTCTTGACACTGGACATGGCCATCATGGTGGACAAGGGATTCTTGGTGGATGATCTCGTACCTGGGACTGTTCATCGTCCTGCCTTCCTCTCCAAGAGGGCCCAAATGTCAGAGGTCGACGTTTTGAAGACCCAGTCCATTGCCCGTTTGAGGGTGCATGTTGAGAGGTTAATAAGAAGAGTTAAAGAAAATAAACTCTTTGATTCCACTATCCCTCTCTCCATTGCAGGAAGCATAAACCAAATTTTTACAGTTGCCTGTCTCCTGTCAAATTACCAAAATGGACCTTTGGTCAGGAAATGGAGATATGAAGTTTGACAGAAAAGCTGATGGCACAGTCTTGAAGAAACAGAAAATGCTGTCATTTACTTACATTGACATTGTCTTACATTTGTAAATAGATATTCATGATGGAAATATTTTGAAACAAATTTGTACATTTGATTTGATCAAACTCCTAATTTAGACATTTCTGCAGGTAAACATAGAAAAAATATCTGTCTACTTTGTGTTTGATTGAATCCATCACATTAGTGTCTGCATAAATTCTTTGAATAAGAATATCTTCCTCAGCTGAGACAACAAAATCACACCAGTTCATCCCAGTTATTAGCATCTGCCCCTGAACCTGCCAATAGTAAACATGAGTTTTTTTTAGTTCCAATTTGCCTGACTTCATTTGGAGATATGGACAGTCAACATAACTTTTCACATTTGGACACTTAATCTCAATCAGCCCGAACTGACATGGCTCAGAAGGATCAAAGATCAATCCGTCTGGAGATGCCCCTAGCCAAGGAGCATCAGGGTGAATCACAAATCCACAGGGATAGTGGTTGACTCTTTTAATTTGACAATATTCCCAGATAGCATCTGCCTCTAATTCAAGCCCTCTCTTCATAGCTGCAGTCTGATAGGTCCCTTGCAGCAGACGATTTGCCAGATCTTCCTCAGATTTATCTCGAACCTGGCAGATCTCCCTGAAGCGGGAGGCAGTCAACCTATGCCTCCTTAGCTGATGCCATTCAGGACATGTACTCTGTGCTCTGGTAGCACATTCAAATTTATTCACCATGTCCCAGGTGACCTCCATACTTTTAAGGTGTAGCTGTTGTGGTTCAGAACAAACAAACATGCTTTTTGATGGCTGTAGGTGGTAGTTCTTAAGAGGCAGAGATGGGCGGGGTGGTGCAGCATGGAAGGACATGTCTCTCTTTGCTGTTGCTGGCTGTTGGTAGGACAGAGGACTTCCAGCCTGAACTTTGCCAAGGGCAGAGTCAACAAGGGGAAATTCATGGCTGATTCCCATGCTGCAGATCATTGGTGCATCAGCTGCTGCAAAATCTTCATACACCTCGGAAACCTGGGAAAGTGAAAACAATTATTTCAATAAAATGTAAAATACATGTATATCAACTAATTTTAAGCCCTCAAAAATTCTACACTTTACAAAGAGACAGCACTTGAAAATAAAATTATTCAATACACCGGTAAGTCTACAACTCTTTGTTAGTACATTGTAGCCTACTGTTAATTTCATTTTTATTTATCAGTAATTTAAATACAACTACTTACTCTAAGGACAGAAAGGTCCGGCAAATCCCCACTAAGGCCTTTGTAGAGTGTGCTCCTGTGTATATAAATAAGAAAAGAACATGAGTCAAAAATAGAATACCCACCTGCATTTCGTTCAGATATGAAACATAAAATAATAGTGTTTTTCAAGCCTGGTCCTCAAGGCACACTGTCCTGCATGTTTGAGATTTGTCCCTGCTTAAACACAGCTCATTTCAGTTGGTAACTGATTAACAACTGTATCAGCTGTGTTAATGCAGGGAAATCTATAAAGCATGCAGAGCAGTGTGCCTTGAGGACCAGGGTTGAGAAACACTGTTGTAATACATCAGAATTTTTATTGATTTTTTTTTACCTTACACCCTCTGTTGTTGCTCCACTCTTCGGTTTAGCAGACAGCACAGTCATCTTGTCCACGGGGCCAGGTTTTATACCCTATTCAGTTATCCATGACACAGTTACAAGTTATACGGCAAGAAAATGTAATAAATTGAGTCTATTATTGAAGAGAAAACTTACTAAAGTTCTGGGCTTGTGCCACTGCTGTTCTCCTTCTGTACAGCTTAGTACAGGGGGGACCACTGACAGTTTCAGCTCAGAATAATGTGCTGACTGGAACAGCAAAGCCACACAGTGGTTGCATAATGCTGCACCAGCAACACACGTACAGCTGTGGTGAATCAGCTCCACAGGACACGAGTCTTTCAGGACCACCTGCATAAGAATGTCATAGTAAGAACTTATTATCTTAGCTTGGTCACTCATCAGCCATTCTTTCATGATGCAATCTTGCTTCCCAAATATTTTTTTATAACTAATGTCATAGAACCATAGTATCATGTTATGTGATTATATATTTAGTTTGGAGTATGTTCTATGAAGGTCAAGAGTAGTGTAATACAATTATCACAAGATTACATCTTAAATGAATGGATGAGATAAAGATAACTTGATTTCAAAACACTTTTAACCCAGAGGAGACCCGCTAGGTAAAAATACCTGGATAATGTTACAGAGACTGTGAGTGTATTCTTTAGATTTAAGTAAAACTAATATGCATGAATTACCAAATTAACACTGGGTTAAAAGTAACACATAACAACCATAAAAGAAGAACAATGCATGCAGCAAATAACCAAATGGGGACAAGCAAGGCCAAACTCACGTGTTAATATTCATCAAATAGCCAATTCCATTTTATTTTTATTTAAGAATTAATTACCACCTTAGCTAAATCCCCATTAACATTAGGAACGTCGGGTTACTGAACCAACAATCTTAAAACTGTCATCTGAACAATCCTATCTTCACCCTACACTTAAACTGTGAGGTTTTTCATTTTTCTTCATGGACCTGTGACACAGAGCCCTGACAACGACTTCACCTGTGTCCTGATTTTTGCTAGAAACTGAGAAGAGCAGAATGTTAGTAGAATGATCACAAAATATGAGCCTTTTGTTTAAGTGTGGAAAACCTGTTTCTATAACGTGAGTATACACAAAAATGGTCGTGTTGCTAATAGCCTAACGTTAGCTGCAAACAGTTAGCAACATCACAACGATCAAACTAACGTTACTTACCCTCGTAGTTGTGCAGGTAACTTGAGATATACAATTTAAATCCCTTGTTACGTTTGCTTGTCGGAGCAGGGGACCAGGCATCAACAATACGATGAACATCGCTGATATTTATCTTGGGCAGCTCTTGTAAACATCTAGAAAACGCCATTTTCACCGAGACCGGGGATTAGACCGGAAACTGGAATGCCGACATCCGGTCAAAGGGGAAGTGATTCAGGACGCATGTGCACAGAGCCTATTTCTTTACTTTCTTTTGTTGACTGATTTTTTTTTTACCCAGCAGTTTGATTCTCCCAACCACATATTGATCCTTGATCAAATCATATTGATCCTGCTCGTCTCCTATAGGCTCTCACATCTGGCTTTCTAGGAAACAAAAATGATTTTTTTTCACTTTCAGTCTTGCAGCCAAAAACACACACACCTAAAGTGTGTTTGTCTAAATTACAAGCACTACTGGTTACATCCTTTATGAGGAGATACATCTGGGGGTGAGTGGATATGCAGTGGCCACCCCCGCAGCATCGCCCCTCTCTCCCACAGGGTAACGAATCTTCACAGTCTGGAGCTGAACCCGTTCTGTAATCCCCTCCTGCTGATACACACAGCGGCTTGTGTGTGTGTGCGTGCGCGTTGCATCAGAGCACAATGGTTGTTTCAGTATGAGCAAAGTTGATTTTATTTATTTATTTTTGTACTCCTGTCTGACAGGACGGCTGAGGCCCGTCAGGGCCTGGCTGTAATTTTTGAATTGCAGAGACCAACCCTCCCAAATCAACTGTGAACATTTGCTGGTTTCAGGTTGTTAAACCCCCCACCCCCTCTTTTTCCTGCTTTTAATGGTAGAAAATGAAACTGGAGATTTGGGGTGTAGTCGTGAATCCAGATGTGCCAATTTTTCCCCTCTCTCTCTCTCGTGCTCACTTTGCTATTTGGTGAAAACACAAAGAGCACCTCACACAAGGATAAAGTGCTTCTGCTGCAAACGTTCTGAATCAGACTACTGTTGTGCTGGTGCTAAATCCACTTTATGTTGGTATTTTGAGTATGTGACACGGTCCAACACACTCACAGCTACTGCTGTGCAGACAAGCTTTTCTGCATGTTTTTCTTTTGAAACCAACTTCAGCTGAAGTGAACAGAACAGCTGTAGCCTGATAACTCATTTATTTCATCCGTTTTCTCCTCACCCAATCAATGCAGAATCATCTAACCTTTCATCTCTAATGAATTGTTCAAGTGTTCTGTAATCATGTAAATCTGCAGAAAAGTAAAACAAACCCGGCGGTTGAGGTCACGAGTTGACACTTCAGGCTTTGCTGAAGGTGCTCGTCTTGCAGCTGTCTTCCTCCAGAAACAATCTTTCCCTACAGCTGTCCATGACCTCATCGCAGAGCCATTTCATTCACAGACAGAGCAGCTCTTGTCTGTCGTGGTTCTGCTCAAACCGAATCCCTCTCGATAAAAATGTCAGCTCTGTCAGAATTTTGTTAACCGAGGTTAGTTTGTCTGTTCTGATTCATTTCTGGTTGCATCAGAGGACCTTATCGAGACGTTTAAAGTAATCAAAGGGACGCAGAGCGAATTGGAACATTTTCTTTATGACATCATCTAGAATACTTGTTTCAGATGTATTCTGTTTGTAGCATAGTTAGCGTGCTTTATAAAAACATCTTTCAAAGTCAAAGTTTCTTTATTTGTCATACGCACCCCATGTGGTACATGCGGTGGAGTGAAACTGTGTACACAGGGTCCCAGTTACATCCAACAAAAGTAAAAAATTAAAAAAAAAAACAGTAATAAGATCTAAGATATGAAATAAGAAATACAATAAGTAAAAATATGCTAAGCACTAATAGTACAAAAACAACAAGCCGAACAGCAGCACGAACATGAGTCTGTGTGAGCAGATGAGTATGAATGAACACAGCAGCATGAAATCAATCAGCAGCATGAGATCAGCAGCATGAGATCAGCAGCATGAGATCAGCAACATATATCAACAATCAAGTGGCATTTCAGTGATTTTTCCAGTATCTTAATATAAGACATGTTCTGTAAGCTGGCTCTGGTGACATTACACGTTAGCTTAACATGTTACACATGTTAGTGGAAATATGCAAAACAAACTTATGTATTTGTGTTTTTAAATCTTTACGGTTCGGTCTAACTCTGGAAACACAGTTACTTAAATATGTTTTTTAAAGTTTTGCGTAAGATGTTTAATTTAAATTTCCTTAAGTATTGTTGATTAATCTTTTTTTAAATAAAAAAAAATATATATATAAAAAGTTGAACTAAGTTAATTGGGGGCCTGATGGAATAGTCCAAGGGCCACTTTTGGCCCTCGGGCCTCAAGGTGCCCACATCTGGATCCACATTGGTCACTGTGAGCTACAATGTGCTGTCAACCACAGAACAACAGTCTGAGCAGTGTTGTGTCTTATTATCCATCCATTATCTTTACCCACTTCTTTCTTTCGGGTCATGCTGGTGCCCACATCCAGCAGTCACTGTGCGAGAGGTGGGGGACACCTGCACAGGTCTTCAGTCCATCACAGGGACACACAGAGACAAACAACCATTCACTCTCTCACTCACACCTAGAGACAATTTAGTGACCAATCAGTCTAACATGCATGTTTTTGGTCTGTGGGAGGAAACTGGAGCACCCGGAGAAAACCCACGAGAACATGCAAACTCCACCCAGATTGGCCCCCCGGCTGGGATTCAATCCAGCAACCTTCTCACCGAGAGGCAACAACTCTACCAACTGCACCACCCATGTCTTATCTTAATGAATACACCAGTGGTCTGACGTCACAGTGACGCTGACGGCTGTCACCGTCTTTTACCGTAGTGGATCTTTACAGGTTAAAGTTTCAGTCGTTCCCCTGACACTGAGCAACACCTGGATGCATTAACGGTTACAGAAACACCTGCAGACGTGCCGACGTCCCGTTTGTGGCTCACATGTTACATGGCTGCGTGTGTATCTACATACAGAGCAGGTAACTGACATCAAAACGCTTCGAGATGGATCTGCTGCCAGGTCTGAACACTCTCAGTCAGAGCTGCCCTCCTGTAACCAAATCATCCAAGATGGATCCAAGCGTGAACAGACTAGTGCTCACTGTGTTGAGTCTTTTACTACATTAATATTTAGCTCAATATGTGTAAAACTGTTCACTCACAGCATGAAAAGCTTTGATACAGACACTGAAACAATGATGCTGCCGTTTATAAACCTTGTGTAGTGACAGCTGAACTCTGGAAGCAGTGAGTGGCTGTAAGCACGTACAGAAAACCAGTTGATGCCACGTTAAGTTCAAATGAGGTCTGGATAAGTTAAGCAGTGATTAGCACGGATGATTACTTTTGTGAAGCAGTAGTTTTATATCAAGCTGTTTTTGCCTTGGGATAACGATGATTTAATTTCAGAGTAAAAATCAGAGAAAGGGAGAACAGGTCACATGAAGACGTGCAGCCAGCTGAGGGCCTTTGTGCACTCTGTGACTCGTTGCTACTTTTCCCTCTCCACTTTCATCACTAGGACCTGAGACAAGACGGTACGACAGGATTTCAGGCCCAGTTTAAAAGTATTTGTGACCAAAACATGGATTATCCAGCAGATTTATCTTTTCTGTCTGCACAGGATGTGATCTCATCCAGCTGGATTTCAGAGGTTGCAGCCAGTTTTCTCACAAAATAACCTAATTTTATATAAAAGCTTACTACTCATATAAGATGGCTGATCATATTATGGCTGATCAGGTAAGTCAGCACTAGATTTAAGTAAATGATGTTTACTGTAATGAACTCGTAATGCAGAACAACTTTTCACAGTAATATTGAATTAATGTTCAAATAATCCTATTTTCTGCCTCGTACGTTTGGATGCGTTACTTCAGTGTCCATGAATTTAATATCTTATTCCACGTACATAAATTTAGTGTGTAAGAGAACGGCAGATGATGTAAATGAATAGGTGACTGATGAACTGAAGCTCAAGAACAAATCATGTCACAGCTGTTCCTTCCTCCTTTGGTCTTCTGTTCCCTTCATCACCTACAGGACTATTCAACTGATGGCCCAGGGCCCAAATCAGGCCCACGAGTGAGCTCAGTTCGGCCCAACAATGGGTTCCTTTTTAAGTAAAACTACATTTTAAATTGTACAACACATTTAATGACAACAACAGCTGGATGTCCGGCCCCTGAGCTCTTAGCTTTTAGTAACTGTGGCCCCCTGAGCTATTAGGACTATTCAAATGTTGCACCATTTCCGGTCCACTTCATTAAAAAAATAATTTTTGGTTTCAGTATTTTTGATTCAATACAAGAAAATAAATAAATTTAAAGGTAACAGATCATTGTAATACTTGGTTTATTTACGTAATGACTTTAATCGCTGGATGTCCGGCCCCTGAGCTGCTGGCTTTCAGTAACTGTGGCCTCCCTGAGCGGTTTAGTTGAATAGATCAGCCATCCTCTTCAGCCTCAGGTGGTTTAAACAAAAGCTCTATTCACCTGCAGTTTTACATAGGGACCACATGTAATCAATAAATTACTCCCCAACGTCTGCTTTTTATGTGGCACATTCACACGGGACAACCAAAGCCTGAGATTTAGCTGAAATTTACAGACATCTTCTGGTTATGATGCTAACGTGCTGCGTTGTCACGACTGGGCCGGTCCATAATAATGTGCGGGCCGAGCCGGTCTCAGGCTTTGATGTGGTTTTATGAATCAGGACAAAGAAAACTAAAGAATGCACAACATAAAATTGTGTTAATCTACTTGAGGAGGAGGAGGCAGGTCTCACCAGCCGCATGCGTGAGCGGCCGTGCATCTGCTGACCCGCCGTTTGAAATGGACTTGCAACCTGTCCAGGGTGTCCCCCGCCTCTCACACAGTGATGGCTGGACATGGGCACCAGCGACAGCTGCTACCCGAAAAGAAAGAAGCGGGTAAATATAATGAATGGATGGATCTTGTGCGTCTCCGCACCTGTTGTCATTTACGGTGAAGGAAGTAGCAGCATAAAAGCCGAAGCGAGCAGCGCGTTCATTTAAAATAGACTTGTTCTATATTTTTCCAAATGATTTTGCTTAAACAAAAAAATGTCTATTTATGGATCGGATCCCGCCCATTTCTGTCCTAATCACAGAGATGCCTATTCGCATTGGATTAGTATTATCACTGGACCTTGGAATTCAGCAAAATATAGTAGGTCATTTGCAGGGGAATTTTTACTTTACAAATTACTGACATGGCCGATTCGCATGGGATTAACAACGCAGACAATCTCTGTAATTATTACAAATAGCATGTGGTCCCTAGGTAAAACTAATCCTGTGCGAATAAGGCTAGTCAGATTAGGATGTTGCAGCCGGTCTGGAGTGATCCAGATAGAAATGAAGGATTTTAGGACTGTCTCACCTGCTCAAAGTTCTTCTTCCATGGATGAAGAACAAAAATTTGTACACAGCTGCTTTAACTTATGCATTGGGGCATTTTTGTGTTTCGGTTTAATGGTTTACCCATGGTCAACAAGACAGAGGGGGAAAAATGTAAATCTCAGTATTTCTTAAATAACTGCTGCGTTGTTCTACAAAAAGTCATTTGTCTAATTAAATTGAATATTGTAATCATGTGTTCAAAAGAAAACTCCACAAATGTCATCAGGTTGCATCTAATAACATGTTTAAAGCAAAAACAGTCTGCAAAAGACCACACCCTAAACTGTACAGAGCACAAAGCATGTGCTGTCAACATCCCAGTACCAAACAACCCAAGACACCTCTAGATGTTCTTCACCCAGCTTTCTAGTCAGGGCACAGCTTATTTTTTTAAGGTTCAGCAAATGCCATATGTAGCTCCAAAAATACAGATTTTAAAAACTGCTTTGAAACATTTGCAGGCTCAGCAGAAACTAGTCTTATGTTAAACTGAATTCAGGGTTTTAAGCTGAAAAACAGCAGATTGATCCTGAATATGAAGAAACTTTCCAATCACTGTATAACAGATGAAATTTACAAAAACACAAAGCATAGCTCTTATTATGCCTTATGTTAAGAAGACATTTTATTTCAGAATAAAAGCATCTGCAGATGACAAAAAAAAAAAAAAGGACTGTGCAAATGTTTGTTGGTTTAAAACTGTGGCAGGTCATCAGGCAGTGCCAGCAGCTCCTCCACTTCCTCCTGGAGAACAGAAGCTTTTTCATTCAGAAGCATCTGCAACACAGAGACGTGTCCATGGGTTATCATCACATCTTTACAACGTGGACACGCATTACATCATGATGGTCCTGGTTCAGATACCTGCAGCTGGACTCCTGGATCTGATCCAAATCCCTAAGAGCAGCACCTCCCTGCTGCACTACACATTAATAACTACAGCTGACTGGTTAGAGAACCATTGTGTGTTAATTAGACTCTACTGGACTGCATGTGAGTAAAACCTGAGGCCCTGCTGGGAGTCTCTACGCCAAGGTTCAAATCACTGGACACCTGCACACACAGCAGCAGGACACTCACTTTGGCTGAGGCCACCATCAGGTTGGCTTGCTTCTTGTAGAGGTTTTCTATCGTCCTGCAGAGAACGGCAGGGTCAGCGTTGGCTAGGTGAGCCAGAGTCTTGTAGCCAGCATTGTACAGCTGCTTTGCTCTCGACTGAGGACAAGAAAAAACATATAGGTTACAATTAAACATGATGAAGGAGAAACATCATGACAGCTGCTGCTGACCTCCATGACTCCTGCCACCTCCATCAGGGGGATCAGCTCAGCCTTCACGCAGTAACTCAGTCGTCGGGTCAGTTCTGTGAGTAGAGCTTTGAATGGCCAGAACTCCTCCAGCTCCTGAAGGTAAACACAAAGCAGCTGTCGTTCAATATCTGCTTCTACAGATCAAAACCACAAACTTGGGTGATGCACTTTTTCATCAATTCCCTTCATAGTTCAAATAAAAATGTTTACTTCCACTTGTCTAACACTCAGGAAAATTGTGAAAGTTTATGTGGAGCCAAAGTTACCATATTTTTTGCTGTATAAGTCACAGTTTTTTGCATAATTTACATGCCCTGTGACTTATAGACTGAAGCAACGTGTTTGTGGATTTTTGCCCATATATCTAAACCAATTTTTGGCTGAGATATGACCGTTTTCATTCATTCTGATGGAAAATATTGAACACTACCATTTTCAGCCACTAGATGGCAGCACAGTAGTAAGGCATGCCATTGTATATAGGTAAACGTGGCTATAATGACAAATTCAAAAAAGTTCAAGACAAAAACAACTAGACCTTATTTATTATACTTTACTTTATTGTTTTTGTCTTGAACTTTTTTTGAATTTACCATGTCCTGAATGGCTGAGAATCTTCACCAGCTATTAATGACACAATCAGCTTGCCAAAGCCTCTCACCTTCGTTCTGCTCGCTGCTTGGAGCAACCGTCAAAACCAGCTTCATTTCGCTGCACCGCCCCGGTGAAATTAAGCTAATTTGACCATTAAAGTGCATTTATTAAAAAAGTTCAACTGAGACACACCTTTGCTATAATTTCAGGCAAACAAATAATTGTTTTAAGTGCTTTCCTTGTTAAATTTCGAAGAAACGCGCAGCGTTCCTCCTTCCTTTTGTCCTCCCTGTCTGCACGCTCCCGGAGCACCGAGGCAGCGAATACGTTCAAAATGCAGCTGATTTGACCATTAAAGTGCATTTATTAAGCAAACATTAGACTTGAGACACAGCTTTACTATAATTTTGAGCAAACAAGCAATTGTTTTTAGGTGTTTGTCTTGTTAAATATTGAAGAAATACGGAGGCTCATTCCTCTGCGCGTGCTCACCGCTTCCGCAAATCGGGTTTTGAAATACAGATGATTTGACCATCAAAGTGCATTTATTAAGCAAACGTTGGACTGAGACACACTTTTATAATAATTTTGAGAAAACAAATGATTGTAAGTGTTAATCTAGTTAAATTCTTGTTAAAGTCCTCCCGTGCATGGCCCCAGCGGCTGCCATTTGGTAGCCAATCGATTTTTGCCACACCAGTCCACATTTCCGAGTTTTCAGTGGTGACACGTAACAAACGCGACGCATCAGCGGTGACGCATAATAGATATGACGTTTGCGGCGAAGCGACATATTTATGGATGTTTCCATTTTTTAAAGACATATTTGGACTGATGTGACGTGACTTATAGGGCGGAGCGACATGTACGGCAGAAAATATGGTAAATGAGTCAAAAAGAATCCATCCAGAGGACCTGACTTAACTCTGTTGGACTGGTCTTCCTGGATTAATGAGCATGAATCAGGATGTTTCTGTGGATCATATGTCCTTTCAAAACACGTTGTTTTGCATTAGTTCATGATGGGCTACCATGTTTAGTTTGAAACTTGATTTTCTGTCAGTTGTTGGTTCAGTTTGTGGATGAGTGTGCAGATATGTGTGCATTTCTATGTAATGTAAATATAAACATACATGCATGGTTTTAGTTATTTGTCTTTTCAAACTATAATTTTATTTTCATGTATTTTCAAATATCTGATGTTTTAGATGTTCAGCTGGTGCAGATGTGTAGTTGTGATGACCTGTTTAAATAAAGGTTGAATAAAGGCAAGAATGCATCTAGCAGTGTGTGCTTAGTGATGCATGCGCTGCTGCCACCTACTGACAATATTTGGTAATACACTGCAAAGTTCACAAAGTAAGAATTGTAACCTTCAACACTAAAAAGAAATGAGAACTTACAGAAGCATTTATTTTAATCTGAGTGCTGAGTAAATGTTTATGTTGTCAAAGTCTTAAGGATCCAGCTCTGGCACTGAGGTCCCGGACTTTGCAGAAGCCGTACCTCAGTGAAGTGCAGCACACAGGAGCAGAAGGCCGAGGCAGAAGTGAGCAGCGTCTGGACGAAGCCTCGGCTCAGCTGGAACCTTTCAGCCACGCTCCACACGTTTGTTTCCTTCAGCAAAGAAAAGAGCACAAGAGAGAGGTACATCCGCCTCACCACCCCGAGGTTCATGTTCTGATAAAGACACGACACACAACAAACACACAAAAGTCTGATACAGTCATGTTGTAGAACTGTGGACGCATGCTTTCAAAATGTGAGGGAAGAGCTTTGAGGAACAGCAGGTCTTGATCATAAAAATACGCTCTTAAATAATGACCGCCATAGATGATGGCTAAACTTTGAATTTGACGTCCGTTACCTTTTTCACCGTCTGGCCTGCAGCCTTTCTTGCAACAAAACTCTCGGGCACGCCGACAGCAGCCGACATCTTCTGCTCTGCAGCCGAGAGCAAGGTGAACTGCAAGAGAGCCGGCTGGTTAGCAGAGAGCGGTGAGGATGTATCTGTGTCTGACGGTGACAGTCTACCTGTCTGAAGTAAATCATCCAGTCGGGCTTGCACTGTGGGATCAGGTCGTAGGGAGTCACCAGGTAGACCAGGTGCAGGTAGCTGTTGAGCAGCAGCCCCTCCAGACCTTTACTCAGGTCTTTGTAGAGAACGTCACAGTAGGTCAGGTCCACAGAGCCTGAGAACAGGAGGCACATCCACTGGTGTTTAAGGGACTCTTAAAAACTTGGGTACCACTTATAGATGGCTAATAAATAGTTTATAGATACATTATTAATTCCTTTATAAACACTTTATAAATCATTAATAACTGCTTATTATGCATTCATGAAGGGTGACAAAGACAAAACTGACCAGTTTCTTGCCAAATCTGTTCACCTCTATATTTCATCTAGAGTTGTTATATGAAACATTTCAGATTAAGTTACTACCTTGTAAGCACAATAAGTATTTGTAAACCTATTTCTTTAGCATATACCATGATATTGTACTTTATTACTGCATTATAAGTATCTACAATTAATATTATATCATAAAAACGTGTTTACAAATGATTATTGTGCTTACAAGGTAGTAACTTAATCTGAAATGTTTAATATAACAACTCTAGAAGAAATATAGAGGTGAACAGATTTGGCAAGAAAGTAGTGTTTTGTCTTTGTCACCCTTCATGAATGCATAATAAGCAAATATTAATGATTTATAAAGTGTTTATAGAGGAATTAATAATGTA
>NC_056515.1:19723583-19770426 GCF_014905685.2 Nematolebias whitei
AAACTATTTATTAGCCATCTATAAGGGGAGCCTTACTGTAAAGTGGTACCAAAACTTGATCATGTAATTCCATATGTAAATTGGAATGTTGTAATATAATTTTATAGTTGCATGGTGTGGATTTCTTCCTCAACTATAAAAAACAGCATTGTAATGTTAAAAACAAGAATTGTAAACAATATTGATCTGAAATGAAGTGGAACAGGTATTAAGTGAGCGGTCAAATTGTTGCCATTCAATAAAAAACAAACATGTAAGTGTATTTACACTATGATGAATTATCACGTAGAAACACAACAAATATGGCCAAAGACCACAGCAGACCACCTTCAGTCGGTTTAGTTGAAAAAAATGAACCTTTAAAGAACGTTGCCATCCTTTTTGACTCCTTTTTTTATTACACTTCCTGTTCTGTTCCTGTCTCTTATCACAATAAACCCAAAACAAATAAAGATTTATTCAGACCAGTTCCAAAATGCAATGTTATATGAAAGGCAAAACAGGATAAACGTTTGTTTAATTTTGTTTAACTTCTTAGATAACAAAAAACAAATGCTGGAAACTGAAACCATCTCAGCAACATCAACAGTTCCAACAATATCTGTGGAGAAAACAAAAACGAACAAACAAAAAGCAAAACTAAATATTTGGTGTTAAATACTTTAAATTTAAAAAAAGGAAAACCATGAGGCCTAAAGCCCCCAGTATACTGCCGCGTACGTCCATACGCAGAGGTACGCACAAACGTACGCAGAGGTACGAGCGTACCCCCCAGGGCATGTCCGTGCAAAGCTCAAATTTTTACGACCGCATACGCGTACGCTGTGTCACACAATAAACTGGCAAACGACGGACTGTATTGTATGCAACACCAATGTATTAAATTCCCCTTCTTCATCTCTGATCTGGCCTTTTCTTTTGTTATTTTGCCAAGAGGCAGTGATTTCTTCCTCCTCCGTTGATAACATGACTGAAATGGTGAGAAATGGAGGAATTTGTCACGAGCGAATTAAACTCAGGTCCAGCATGGCTGCGGGAGGGTCTGGAGATTTCCTGGTGGGCTGCAGAGCCAGCGCTCCCTGTTTTTTTTTTTTAAAGATCTTTTTATTAACATATAAACACAGAACACCGCTGTGGCTGAGGCTGCCAGCGCTCCCCCCCCACCCCCACCACCCCGACCTGTCAATCAATCCAGTAGACGTGTCAGCAAATGACCAATCGGCGACCTCAATTTGTCCCGAAGGTAAACGCCCCTTGTCTGTGAAGCTGCTCTGCAGCTGCTCGGGGTGTACGCTGGAGTCTGAAGTCTGAACCCTCTGCGTACAGTACACGTGTACGGACATACGCGGCAGTATACTGGAAGCTTAATAACATATATCAGACTGATTTCATTAGGTGTCTTGTTGATAGACTACACCTTTATACAGTGAGTGACACCACGAGAGGAGGTCCAGTTGGGGTTTACCTTTGTAAGCAGCTCTCCCCAGCTTGGTGATCTGCAGCGCTGGACTGAGAAGGTCTGCATCGCTGACGGTGATGAGGTCTTTTTCCTTCAGCATGTCGACACACTGCAGCACGACGTCCCACAGACTCTTCTCCATGCACAGCTGCTGCTGCTGCACAAACAGCAGTGTGCCATGCAGGAAGTCCTGAATCTGCTGCAGCGACGTGGTGATCTGCAAACACAAGACCACCAGCTCAGATTCATCCACTCACAAGCACAGAGCAAGTCAAACCACAGAGCTCAGACACGACGATGTCACTGAAAAAAGATATACAAACAGATCCAGTTTACTTGTAAACTGAACTTTTTATCGTCTCATCTGATCTGCGGCCACGTCTTGGACACTCGGGTGAAGAGAGGGGCGGAGCTGTCCACTGATCACTACCTGGTGGTGAGTTGGCTCCGATGGTGGGGGAGGATGCCGGTCAGACCTGGCAGACCTGGCAGACCCAAACGTATTGTGAGGGTTTGCTGGGAACGTCTGGCAGAGTCTCCTGTGAGACGGAGTTTTAACTCCCACCTCTGGGAGAACTTTGAACATGTTCCAGGGGAGGTGCGGGACATTGAGTCCGAGTGGGCCATGTTCCGTGCCTCTATCGTCGAGGCGGCTTACCGGAGCTGCGGCCGCAAGGTTGTCGGTGCCTGTCGTGGCGGCAACCCTCGAACCCGATGGTGGACACCAGCGGTGAGGGATGCTGTTAGGCTGAAGAAGGAGTCCCATTGGGCCTTTTTGGCCTGTGGGACCCCGGAAGCAGCTGATGGGTACCGGCAGTCCAAGCGACATGCGGCTCGGGTGGTCGCTGAGGCAAAAACTCGGGCATGGGAGGAGTTCGGAGAGGCCATGGAGAATGACTTCCGCACGGCTTCGAGGCGATTCTGGTCCACCATCCGACGTCTCGGGGGGGGAAAGCGGTACACCACCAACACTGTTAATAGTGGGGGTGGTGTGCTGCTGACCTCCACTCGGGATGTCGTGGGTCGGTGGGCAGAATACTTTGAAGACCTCCTCAATCCCACCGGCACGTCTTCCACGAGGAAGCTGAGTCTGGGGACCTTGGGTCGGGCTCGCCAATCTCTGGTGCTGAGGTCACAGAGGTGGTTAAAAAGCTCCTCGGTGGCGGGGCCCCAGGGGTGGATGAGATTCGCCCGGAGTTCCTTAAGGCTCTGGATGTTGTAGGGTTGTGTTGGCTTACGCGACTCTGCAATATTGCATGGACATCGGGGGCAGTTCCCCTGGATTGGCAGACCAGGGTGGTGGTCCCCCTATTCAAAAAGGGGGACCGTAGAGTGTGTTCCAACTACAGGGGGATCACGCTCTTAAGCCTCCCTGGTAAGGTCTATTCGGGGGTTCTGGAGAGGAGGGTCCGTCGGATAGTTGAACCTCGGATTCAGGAGGAGCAGTGCGATTTTCGTCCTGGTCGTGGAACATTGGACCAGCTCTACACTCTCAGCAGGGTCCTGGAGGGTGCGTGGGAGTTTGCCCAACCGGTCTACATGTGCTTTGTGGACTTGGAGAAGGTGTTCGACCGTGTCCCTCGGGGAACCCTGTGGGGGATACTCTGGGAGTATGGGGTACCGGGCCCTTTGATACGGGCTGTTAGGTCCCTGTATGACCGGTGTCAGAGCCTGGTCCACATTGCCGGCAGTAAGTCGGGCTCGCTCCCGGTGTGAGTTGGACTCCGCCAAGGTTGCCCTTTGTCACAGATTCTGTTCATAACTTTTATGGACAGAATTTCTAGACGCAGTCAAGGTGTTGAGGGGATCTGTTTTGGTGGCCTTAGGATTGCATCTCTGCTTTTTGCAGATGATGTGGTCCTATTGGCTTCATCAGATCGTGATCTACAGCTTTCGCTGGAGCAGTTCGCAGCTGAGTGCGACACGGCCGGGATGAGGATCAGATCCTCCAAATCCGAGGTTATAGTCTTGAGCCGGAAAAGGGTAGAGTGCCCTCTCCGGGTCAGGGAGGAGGTCCTGCCCCAAGTGGAGGAGTTCAAGTATCTTGGGGTCTTGTTCACGAATGAGGGAAAAATGGAACGTGAGATCGATAGGTGGATAGGTGCAGCGTCTGCAGTGAAGCGGGCGCTGTACCGGTCTGTCGTGGTGAAGAGAGAGCTGAGTCAAAAAGCGAAGCTCTCAATTTACCGATCGATCTGTTCCTACCCTCACCTATGGTCATGAGCTTTGGGTTGTGACCGAAAGAATGAGATCTCGGATACAAGCGGCCGAAATGAGTTTTCTCCGCAGGGTGTCTGGGCTCTCCCTTAGAGATAGGGTGAGAAGCTCGATCATCCGGGAGGGACTCAGAGTAGAGCCGCTGCTTCTCCACGTCGAGAGGAGCCAGTTGAGGTGGCTCGGGCATCTGGTTAGGATGCCTCCTGGACGTCTCCCTGGTGAGGTGTTCCGGACACATCCCACCGGGAGGAGACCCAGAGGAAGACCCAGGACGTGCTGGAGGGACTATGTTTCTCGGCTGGCCTGGGAACGCCTTGGGATTCCCCCGGAGGAGCTGGACCAAGTAGCTGGGACAGGGAAGTCTGGGCATCCCTACTTAGGCTGCTATCCCCGCGACCCGACCCCAGATAAGCGGAAGAAAATGGATGGACGGATGGGTGAACTTTTTGTAACATTTGGTTTCAAGCTCCTAGTTAAACTAGCAACATTTAAGGATATCGTCTAAATTATATTTAGAAAACTACAAGAAATAAATATAAAAAAGTTTAGTGTCCAAGTAGATCAAACTTCACAAGACTTCAAAATAAAAGACAAATAATAAATGAAAATCACCATGAGAGTGGTGTTTTGAACTACATGTGCACTTCAAGCTAATGTTTGGATTCAAACACACGAGCATAAATTAGAAACAAAGAATTTACGTTTAATCCGATTAGTGAAAGAATGAGGCTCAGCACGCCTTTCCCGTCATCGTGCATCAGGTTACTGAAACAGTTTTCTACCGGGGAACACACCAGTGCTTGGACCTAAAATAAAAAACATAAAGAGTTAGCTGGTTGGATTTTGACAACTATAATACAATCACTGCTAGTTTGATGCTGAAGTAAAATGTCTAAATGTCCAAAGTTTACTTTGGAGGTCAATTTTTTTTTAATGCTACAAACACACATTATTTAGATATTTTTTCCAAAAGCAAAATATATATTTAGATTTAACAAAACCAATGTATTGTTGAAATAGGCACATTAGCGATTAGCTAGGGCTGGACGATATGGCCAAAACTTTTATCACGATATATTTCTTAATGTCGGTTGATAACGATATAATTCCAACATTGATATAAACAATATAAAAGCCTCAGAAAAACTGTGCAAATAAATTAATGTTCACCTTTTATTTGTATTTAGCCTTCAGAAAATTTGAAATCACCGTCAAATAAACATAAAACTCTCAACTTTGTCAATATTAACACAGCTGGGGGTGTTGTTTCAGGGACACGTTGGCTCAAACTTTTATTGTGCTTCATCTTCTGACTCAGCATATTCTATCGAGTGGAACAAGTTAGATGACGACAAGTTAGATCATTTTGAAGTGAAAACTTACCACGCGTTGGAGCCTAGCCTAGCCTAGCCACCGCTGATTCCTTCAGGACTCGAGCTCTATGTGTGGTGTACGTCACCACGCACTTACGTAGATGTGTCGCGGCTTTTTCTGTTCAGGTTGAAACTGAAGCAGCCGCTTCAACCCAAACAGAAAAAGAAATGTGTCAGTGAAACATATATTGAAATATTGAAAATGTGCTTAAAACTCATATCACCGTTATTGAATAAAAGTGTATCATGATATTTATCGATATCGAATTATTGTCCAGCCCTACGATTAGCAGTAGCCACAACAGCTGTTTGAATATGCTGCTTAGTTTTTATGTTTAAAGCACCCGTTTTTTTTTTTTAATTTTTATCAAATAACCAACAAGAAAAGGACAAATTAATGTTTCGTGTATCACCACAGTAAATAATGTTTGTGAAGTTATTGTTTCATCTCAGGTCAGTTTTGACCCTGACATGATACATTTGAGTTTTACACGATAAATCGCGATATACGATATGTATCTCAATATTCAAACATCTGATAAGTTCATGGCAAAAACCAATGCAGACACGTTCCTGTTTTTAGTATTTTACATCGCCTTATGTAGCTGTTTTTGTTTTGCTTTTTAAAATCATTTCCTTCCATTTTTATTTATTTATTTATATGCTTTCTTTTATGATTTTCTACTGTTGTCATCATTCTTTGTTAAAATCTGGTCTCTCTTGTAAATGAGTCCTCGAGGCTCAATGAGACTAACCTGCATAAATAAAGGATGAATAAAAAATGTTAGTTTTCTTTTTTGTTGGCAAAAAATAAACACGTTAACGTTCGAGACCTTTTGAAGCTAAAACTTCTTTTCCTTAGTGCATTTAAACAAACATCTAGATGAAACAACAAATTATTTGCAGTTTCTCTAAATTAAACTTGATGTATGCCTGCTCGTATTACACAAATCTCAACAGACAGAATACTTAGAAAACTGAAAAATACAAAACTTGTATAAACATTTGTTCCGCTATCAGACTTTCACATCCTTTTATGTAAAGGCCACTGAAGAGAAGGAGTTACCATATTCTTGTCTTTCTCCTGCACAATAAGGATGCTCTCTCCTGCCGTGTCGATCCCAGCTCGACCCGCCCGCCCGACCATCTGCTTGTACTGACTCCTCTTCAGGAAGTCTGTAGCCACGTAGGGCGAGCGCAGGATCACCCTGCAGGCAGGACAGTGACAACAGAGAGGGATCATACAGGAAGAAGAAATTCAGTTTTAATGTGTTCAGTGGGTTTGATGCACCACAAATACAACATTTATATTATTTAGGCACGTAAACGTATTCCACACAAGGAAATGTAGGAGAAACCTTCATACATTGAGAGGAAATGCAACTTTTTTGCTGTATTTGATTAAACAGAAATCAAGTACCGTATTTTCCACCATACACGTCGCACCGCCCTATAAGTCACATCTGTCCAAATATGTCTAACAAAGTGGGAAAATCCATAAATATGTTGCTTCGCTGTATAAGTCACATCTATAATGCTTCACCGCTGACAACCCGGAAATGTGGGCCGGCAGTGTTGTGCCAAAAATCGACTGGCTGCCAAATGTCGGCTGCGGTTTGCTCCAAGCGAGTTAGACGAAGATGGCTGCTAAGGCAAGCTGACTGCATCATTAATAGTCACTTTTATCTATTACGAGACACAATGGCATGCCATACTCCCCAACTGCTATCTAGCAGCTGAAAATGATAGTGCTCAATATTTCCAGTCAGAATGAATGAAAACGGTCATATCTCAGCCAAAAACTGGTTTATAAATATGGAAAACAATACATAAATAAGTTGCTTTGGTGCATAAGTCGCAAGGTATGCAATTATGCTAAAAACTGTGACTTATAGGCTGAAAAATACAGTAGAAATGAAGAGGAAGACAGAATATGACATATAGCTGCACTGAGCGTTGTAACTGGCATGACGAAGGATTCAAAGATGTGTTGGACTGAAATGGAGAGACCAGCTGTGACCTCACCTGCGGGCAGGCAGGTTGATGCCTGCAGCCAGGGTGGAGGTGCATGTGAGGAGGCAGAGCACGCCGTCAGAGTAGGCCGCCTCCACTAGTTTCCTCTCCTCTGAGGTCAGCCCACTGTGGTGGTAGGCCACGCCGTACGGTACAACCCTCCTGAGCACCGGACACACCGAGCCATTCCCACTGTCCCTCAGCTCCTGCAGGAGGACGGTCTTCTCTTGCTCGCGGTGCTGCAGGAACTGCCTGCGAGGGAGAAAACAGGAGCTCTGAAGCAGTCGGTGCACAGCAGAAATCTGACGCACAATTGACTCACTCCTTCAGGTATCTGCAGATCATCCCTGCCACGTTCTCGCAGTTCTTCTTGGTGGGGCAGAAGATCAGACACGAGTGTGTTGGGATGACTTCGGTCACCAGAGCGATGATGTGATCGGGGTCAATCTTCTGCATCGCACTGGAATACTGCAGAGCAAAAAGATCAACGCATGTACGTAGTATGAAGTAGCATTTGAGTAAAATTGTGTGAATGTTTATGAAACATTCACACTGTTGTGATCCATTTTTATTCTGTTCATTTTTCAGCATCTTTCTCGTTCCACCATTTTTGTGCCATTTCAACAAATCATAAATCAAACGTTCAGTTCATTCAGGTGAAGGGTGCCATGATTTTGGTATTGGTGCAACTTTAGCTTTTTGAAATATTTAGCCTTTTCTGCCATTTTTTTTCCTCGTAGAAAATGAATTGAGCTCATTTTACATCCTTCACATCTTTAGATCTGTTTACAACCTTTTACTGCTCCTTTCACATTTTGTTCTGCTTCAGATTTTTTGTGCAAATTTTAACTTTTTTTCAGCAACTTTCAGCTAATTTCAGCTGTTTTGTTCTTCTTTCAGATTCTTTCTGCTAACTACAACATTTTTCTTCTTCTTCTAACTTCTTTCTGTTAATTTCAGCTCGTTATGCTCCTTTCAGCTCATTTTCACTAGCTTCTGGTACTTCAGCTACTATTTAGCTGTTTGATGCTAATTTTTGCCTTTTCATCTACGGTAATTCCATATTTTTTGCACTCGTTTAAACTTTTTTTTAGTCTAATTCAGCAAAAGTGTGCTCTCTCCACTTCATTCTGAAAAGTTGAAATTGGCAACAACAACAAAAAAAGCTGAAAAGTATCCGAAAAGGTTTAAACTACCAGAAGGAAGTGGAAGGAGCTGAAAGGAGTTAAAAAATGTGGAATTAGCTGAAAAAAATACATTTAGCAAAAAAACAACAAAATAAAAGCTGAAATAGTAGAAAAAGTTGAAACTAGTAGAAAGAAGCTGAAAATAGCATAACAAGCTGACATTAGCATAAAGAAGTTAACCTAGGCTGAAAGTAGCAGAAATTAACATGTAAAACTTGATTTTTCTGAAAACAAATAAAAAAAAACTAAAACATGATAAAAAATGTAGCTGAAAATATAGAACAAGCTTAAATTAGCAGAAGAAAGCAGACAGAACACGTTTGCTGAAAGAAGCAGAAATGAGCACAAAAACGTGGAAATGATCTTGAAAAAGCTGAAATTTGCCACACACAAAAAAAACTGCAGTAGATTAACTATAAAAGCAGAAAGAAGTTTCCCAGTGCGGGTCTTTCTCAAACATTGAGCTGGATCATTAAAACTTTATGACAACATAAACATACCATACCATTTTATTTATAGAGCACTTAAAACAGCGACAAGACCAACCAAAGTGCTGTACAGACAAAACAACAGGTAACACACAAAGCAAAAATACAAAATGAAGTAAATCAAAAATATAGACATAAAAACGATACAGATAATAAATATGATGACAAACCAGTGTGGAGCGTACAAGTTCAAAACACAGATCCTCTGGTGTTGAAAGCTACTGAATAGTAGTGGGTTTTTAAACGGGATTTGAAAACCGAGAGGGAGGGGGCCTGTCTGACAAGCAGAGGCAACTCGTTCCAAAGTCTTGGTCCTGCTACAGAGAAGGCCCTGTCACCTCTGCACTTAAGATGAGTTCCTGGAACTGTGAGGAGCAACTGGTCCGCTGACCTCAGGGAACGTGGTGGGACATACGGTTGTAGCAGATCAGAGAGATTGGGTGGGGGGGCGCGAAACTGTTCAGCGATTTGTAGACATACATACGTATTTTGAACTGGATTCGAAGGTGAACCGGTAACCAGTGCAGTGAGGCCAAAACTGGTGTAATGTGCTCTCTTTTGCCTGTACTGGTTAAAAATCGGGCTGCTGCATTCTGGACCAGTTGTAGTCGTGCAATGGAGGTCTGACTGATACCAAACAGGAGCGAATTGCAGTAATCAAGCCTAGATGTAATGAATGCATGTATTACTGTCTCCAGGTTCTTTTTGGACAATATGGGCTTCAGTTTAGACAGCTGCCTCAGTTGGAAGAAGCATGATTTAACAATCATCCTGATGCATGCTCAATAATCCAGGTAGAAAAATCCAAAAACGTTCAATCTGGTCCTCTGGACATTCAAAAAAACAAAAAAACAAAACAAAGCAAAAAAATATAGAAATGTTTCGTCTCTCATCCGAGAGTTGGTGATCGATGTTGGATCAACATCATCAGGCCAGGACTCTGCGGTCTACACTCATCTCCAGGCCAGTGGTCACTCTTTCGGGGATGAAGATGTTCACATCCTGGACAGAGAGGAACGATGGTTTGAGAGAGGAGTAAAGGAGGCCATCTTTGTGAAAAGAAATCGTCCATCATTAAACAGGGGTGGACGCCTCCGGGTTCAACTGTCCCCCTCTTACAATGCTGTGATTGCTAGTATCACTCAGCCCTCTGTGAACAGTAAACAGCCATCAGTGTGCTAATGATCCATTGTTAGGCTGATGGTCCTTCTTGAGCATGTGAGCAGCTGGTTTTGGTTGTCAGCAGCAAAACTGATTGATCCACTCTGAGAAGGTGCTATTTAAGAGACTGAGCTGAATACAGCACCTCAGACTGAGGAAGTCTCTCGGATGAGAGACGAAACGTTTCTATATTTTTTTGCTTTGTTTTGTTTTTTTGAATGTCCAGAGGACCAGATTGAACTTTTTTGGATTTAACAATCATGTTTACATGATTGTTAAGTTTCAGGGAAGGGTCCATTATCACTCCCAGATTAGTGACTCTTTGTTTTTCTGACAGGGTTAGAGTGGAAAGGTCGATGCAGTGGTTTGTGATCGTGTCGTTGGGAGGGAACAACATGACTTCAGACTTCTTTTCATTGAAACTGGAGAAGTTTAAAGCCATCCAGTCCCTGATGTCAGCCAGGCAGTTGAGCAGCGGTTGAATAAAGCATGTACCATTGTGTCTTAGGGGGAAGTAAATTTGACAGTCATTGGCGTAGAAGTGAAATGGTATGTTATGTTTCCGGAAAATAGCACCAAGTGGCAGCAGGTATAAAGAGAATAGGAGGGGACCCAGGATGGACCCCTGCAGAATCCCCATTTAGCTCTGTCGCTGCAGAACTAAAATCCTTGATGGAGACACAAAAGGATCTGTCAGCGAGGTAGGATCCGAACCAATTGAGGGCTGACCCTGTGACGCCCACCCACTGCTCCAACCTAGCAATGAGGATCTCATGGTCGATGGTGTCAAAGGCGGCTGTGAGGTCTAATAGGACAAGCAGCACAGAATCACCGGTATCTGTGGATCTGAAGATGTCATTAAAAACCTTCAATAGGACAGTTTCAGTGCTGTGGATAGGTTTAAAGTCAGATTGGAATAGCTGATGGCGTGCTCCTCCAGGAAGCACTTCAACTGGGACTCAACTGTTTTCTCCAGTATTTTAGAAACAAATGAGAGTTTGGAGACAGGCCAGAAGTTGGACATGACTGAGGGGTCTAGGTTTTTTTTTTTTTTAAGGAGAGGCTGGACAGCAGCATGTTTAAAGGTTTTTGGCACCACGCCAGTGGATAAACTACTGTTTACTATAGTAAGAAAGGATGGACCAAGAGTAGGAAAAACCTCCTTTAGTAGTCGAGGGGGGACCACATCAAAGGGGGAACCAGAAGGTTTCAAGCTGCACATGACCTGCTCTAGAGAAGATACAGAGTGATGGGTTCAAAATGGTCAAATGGAGCTACAGATTGAGGTGGGATGGATGGATCATGAGTAGGAGGGGAAATGAGAGCCAAAAAGAAATGTAAGAAGTTCTCGCACAGCTCAGTCGAGGCTTCCAGAGGTGATGGTTCAGTGAGGTGGAACATGTACTCAACAATCACATTAAACTAATTTTGTGCCAATTTCTACTTATTTAAACCTAATTCAGCAAATATATGTTCTCTCTGCTTTATTTTGCAAACTTAAGGCTTTTTCTTCCATTTCAGCATGTTTTAAGCTAATTTCAGCTGTTTTTCAACACGTTCTTCAATAATAAGCATTCACACTGCATTTTCACAGGATATACAACTTCTCTAGTTCTTTTTGTACAGTTTGACAAAAAGTTTCTCAAAATCCTCTTCCAGTATTGTGCAAAAGTATCCATCCATGTTTCCCTTTGTATCTTGCTTTAAGAAGCCAGACTTTATTTAATATCAAGTGAATTTGAGCAAAAGGTTCCTGGTCTTTTTGAAAGTCTTTCAAACATTTTTATAGAACATTGGCTGCTTTTCCACTCAGTCTTTTTCAAGTTGTAGAAATCATCGTGAGAATCCTTTTTTAAAATGATAAAAATATACTTTAAGAAGTTTGGAAACACTCATTAAAAGGTTGCAAACTTTCATGTGCCCAATGTTTTATATATTTTTGCTACGAGCATGTGAAAAGTCATCTAATATAACAATATTACAAAGTGATCAAAATAAACGGTAGCACTCGGGAAGCTCTGGTTGCTGAAAGGTAAGATTGAACTTACTTTAAAGTTCAGCAGTCGTGAGAATCTGAAGCAGTTCTCTTCCTTTGGGTCGACTTCATAGATCGTATCGTTTACTTTAACATATTCTTTCAGCTGAACCTGAAAAATGGAAGAGTTTACAGCCGTTCACCAAAGATTCACAGATTTCTTTTTCAGTTTGGCATTATTCTAAAACACCAGTCTAGCTGACAGTAACAAATCTGGAAGTGTTGCACCTAATCCCCTTAGAATTTATCCGATAGGTCTATTAAAATATGCACCTGTACCCGAAGCTCTGGTAAAAGCTGAATGTTTGCTCTGTCACTTACAGGCCTGAAGTCATTTGTGTAGTTTTCAGCCTTCAGAAACGTCTGCAGATCTTTAATATTTCCCAGAGTGGCACTCATTCCAACAATCTGCGTTGTTTCTGGACAAACACGGAGCAGCGTTGTTCATTTTACACACACAGGTTGACATGGCTGAAAACCTGAAGGAGGCACTTACTGCTCATGTACTGGACTTTGGCCAGAGTCATTTCAATCACAGCCCCTCTGCTGCCATCACCCAGCATGTGCAGCTGCAGAGGAAACAAACAAAAACTTCTTTTAAACATCCTTTCACTTCAGATGGCATTCAATCAAAGAGTTTGTACCTCATCAACCACCAGCAGCCCCAGGTTCTCCAGCCTGTTGGTTTCTATAAGAGAGTTGACGAGGCTGTGGGCCTTCTCTATCGTAGCGACGTACAGGGACCTCTTGTTTCTTCTCTTCACTGGAGGAAACTTGCCCTTGCTGCCAGCGTACTCTTCCACCATGAAGTCCAGCTCCAGACCAAAGCTCGCTAACCCACGCACCTATAAAAATCGAAACCAGTTCCCATTATTTATCTCCAAATACAGTAAAAAAACATACAGTGAACAGGATTTATTCATAAAGTTGATGTTTTATAGAGAAAATGCATTTAAAAAGGTAATTCTGCGAAGAGGACAAATACGCTAAATAAAATAGTTTTTCATCATTTTCTTCTCTTCACACTGCACCACTACGAGCAAGGTTTACCCAACATTTGTTCATGTGGAACTCAAGTGCTGATTATGCTTTCTGTGAGATCAAGACTTTCATCCTTCACATGAGAAAAAAAAGTAAAATCTGCATTAGGGAGTTGAATGTGTTTGTAAGAACCTAACTCTTTACACAAAGTAATGGTAACGTGTAGCATTAGCTTAAGTCAGTGGTGTCCAAAACTTTTTCATGTGTGGGACAAAACTATCCAGATGAAAGGACTTGTGGGAAACAAAAAATGTGAATTTAACTCTCAACGTGAACAATATCTTGGAGAAAGGACAAACGTTTACTCATTTTGGTGGAGAAAGAGTTTTGAATTGTTTTAGATCCGAAACATTAAACGTATCATATCTAAGCTTATATTTTTTTTTATTATAAAAGGATTTGATTTGTTGGGTTTATGTTTGTTGTTTTCTTGTGTTTGGAAAGTTAATTTTAGTCTGTTCGCAGCAACAAAAAGTGTAATTGTCCTTTTAAAAGGGGTCAATCAGCCTTTTGGACCATGGACGGCCCAAAAGGCTGATTGAAGTTCAGAAAAATCGTCCGGCTTCAGTCGCTACAACAGATTCATAGAAGGTTTGATAAAGTCGATCAACTCGTATGTAGATGATACCACGTTATATTCATTTAAAAATGTCCAGTTTCCCCTCTTGATTATTTTATCAATTGCAATATTTAGCCAAGTTTTATGAATTATTATCTAAAAGTCTCCTCCTTCCTGGTAGAAATCAGTAAAGGTTTTTGGTGTTTTGTACCATGAAGTGAAAATAAAAAGATTATAATCAAAGGTTTGTATTTTGTTTAATATTGCTCATTTTGAGAAGATTGTTTTTCATCTATTTTGCTGATAAACCTAAACATTAAATACAAATAATTTGCAGAAAGTCTGCATTGACCTCTTAAGCCTGCTGGCTAAAATGATAGCATTTTTAAACTGCAGCGGTGGGCCACACAAAATCACTCTAAGGGCCACAAATGGCCCTCGAGCCATACTTTGGACACCCGTGGCTTAAGTGAACCACAAAACTGTTGATGGGTATTTGCTGTTAAAAGCAAAGATAAAAAAGGCAGGAGAAATTCTATTTTCTGCTTATAATATGTTCCTGTAAAAGTCAAGATTTATTATAAACAACGAAGAGGTCCCTGACTTTTATTCTCTTAAATAAACTGGTTTTGGTTTAAATGGTGTGTTTGCATACCTTCTCCTGCACCAGAGATATGTACGGTAAGATCAACAAACAGTCTTTCTTCCTGCAAAGCAGCTCCCTGAGGATGAGGATCTCCGCGACCAGAGTCTTCCCTCCACTGGTGGGCAGAGAGTAGATGAAGTTCTTCCTCTGCTCAACACAGTCCAGGTTCAGACACTTCTCCTGCCAGTCTGACACAGAAAACCAGTCAAAACTCCTCTACTCTGATGCATGATATAATATTCTGAAATAAATGGTGCTTTTTAAAATGGCCATGAAGTTTGAGCTAGTTGAGAAAACCAGGAGGAAACGAAGCTAAAAACTCCAACATGTAGCTCTAAAACTCATTTTTAAAACTTGTTTGGGCAAAACGGTGCAAAGCGAACACATACAGTTCCTTGTGAAAGTATTCGTCTCCCTTGAACTTTTCAACCTTTTGCCACATTTCAGGCTTCAAACATAAAGATATAAAATTTTAATTATTTGTGAAGAATCAACAACAAGTGGGACACAATCGTGAAGTGGAATGAAGTCAAACTTTTTTAACAAATAAAAAACTGAAAAGTGGGGCGTGCAATATTATTCGGCCCCCTTGCGTTAATACTTTGTAGCGCCGCCTTTTACTGCAGTTCCAGCTGCAAGTCTCTTGGGGTTTGTCTCTATCAGTTTTGCACATGGAGACACTGAAATTCTTGCCCATTCTTCTTTGCAAAACAGCTCGAGCTCAGTGAGGTTGGATGGAGAGCGTTAGTGAACAGCAGTCTTCAGCTCTTTCCACAGATTCTCGATTGGATTGAGGTCTGGACTTTGACTTGGCCATTCCAACACCTGGATATGTTTATTTGTGAACCATTCCATTGTAGATTTGGCTTTATGTTTTGGATCATTGTCTTGTTGGAAGATAAATCTCCGTCCCAGTCTCAGGTCTCTTGCAGACTCAAACAGGTTTTCTTCCAGAATGGTCCTGTATTTGGTCCCATCCATCTTCCCATCAATTCTGACCATCTTCCCTGTCCCTGCTGATGAAAAGCAGGCCCAAACCATGATGCTGCCACCACCATGTTTGACAGTGGGGATGGTGTGTTCAGGGTGATGAGCTGTGTTGCTTTTACGCCAAACATATCGTTTTCATTGTGGCCAAACAGTTTGATTTTGGTTTCATCTGACCAGAGCACAGTCTTCCACATGTTTAGTGTCTCCCAGGTGCTTGTGACAAACTTTAAACAACTCTTTTTATGAATATCTTTGAGAAATGGCTTTCTTCTTGCCACTCTTCCATAAAGGCCAGATTTGTGCAGTGTACGACTGATTGTTGTCCTATGGACAGACTCTCCCACCTCAGCTGTAGATCTCTGCAGTTCATCCAGAGTGATCATGGGCCTCTTGGCTGCATCTCTGATCAGTCTTCTCCTTGTTCCAGATGAAAGTTTAGAGGGACGGCCGGGTCTTGGTAGATTTGCAGTGGTCTGATACTCCTTCCATTTCAATATGATTGCTTGCACAGTGCTCCTTGGGATGTTTAAAGCTTGGGAAATCTTTTTGTATCCAAATCCAGCTTTAAACTTCTCCACAACAGTATCTCGGACCTGCTTGGTGTGTTCCTTGGTCTTCATGATGCTTTCTGGGCTTTGAACAGAACCCTGAGACTATCACAGAGCAGGTGCATTTATACGGAGACTTGATTACACACAGGTGGATTCTATTTATCGTCATCATACCATACCATACCAATTTATTTATATAGCACTTAAAACAGCAACAAGGCCAACCAAAGTGCTGTACAAAAGAACACAAACATGCACAGCAGACAGGAAAACATAAAATAGAAATACAGATACAAATAGCAGCAGAAGCTAACTAAAATGGCCAACAGAGTAGAGAACAGACAGGACCAAAACAAATCACACCGTGTTAAAGGCAAGAGAATAGAAGTGGGTCTTCAAGCGAGACTTAAAGACTGAGAGTGTGGGAGCCTGCCGGACACTCAGTGGCAACTCATTCCACAGTCGTGGACCTGCAACAGAGAAAGCCCTGTCACCCCTGAGCTTACGACGGGTTTCTGGGACTGAGAGAAGCATCTGGTCTGCTGACCTCAGAGAGCGCGGTGGGACATATGGCTGCAGAAGATCAGTGAGATAGGATGGGGCGGAACTGTTCAGTGATTTAAAAACATACATGAGAATTTTGAATTGGATCCGAAGGTGAATGGGTAGCCAGTGCAGGGAGACCAAAACTGGCGTGATGTGCTCTCTATAGTCATCAGTCATTTGGGACAACATTGGATCATTCATAGATCCTCACTGAACTTCTGGAGTGAGTTTGCTGCACTGAAAGTAAAGGGACCGAATAATATTGCACGACCCACTTTTCAGATTTTTATTTGTTAAAAAAGTTTGACACATCCAATAAATTTCATTCCACTTCACGATTGTGTCCCACTTGTTGTTGATTCTTCACAAGAAATTAAAATTTTATATCTTTATGTTTGAAGCCTGAAATGTGGCAAAAGGTTGAAAAGTTCAAGGGGGCCGAATACTTTCACAAGGCACTGTAGCATCTAAAATGTAATGCTGTTTGAACACGACGTTGAAACTGAACATCTGTGTAAAATTATTGTTTGTTAGCCAAAAGCATAAAGTGACAACGTTAGTTTTTATGGTTTGTGGATGAAATGGCAGATAGAGTTGTTTTTTTTAAAGGCTGTACTTTCTGAAAAGTTGATGTTCCTGTCGTCTAACAGACCCCCCCTGCAGTTAGTTTCCAGAAAACAGACTCACCATATAAGTTCTGAATTCCTCTCAGTTTGTGCATCAGCTCTTTTACTTTGCTGGGGAGTCCAAAGAAAGGTCCGAGGTCAGTCGTCTCAGCTGATATTGCCTCCATGGCCTGCACGGCGACACTGATCTCCTCAGAAACCACAGCCTCTTTCAGCACAGCTGTCCGAGAAACTCCAGGAGGAGCCGCGGCATTCCCAAGCATCGTCCTCTTCAGCAGGTCCGCCACGCTCCTCCTCGCTCTGCTGGGCCTCTTGGTTTCACCTTCTGCGCTTGTTTCTCTTCCAGCCTCGACCATCCTGCTGGCACTTTGACGAGGTGTGGACGTTTTGTTTTCATCCTGCAGTCGGCTCCTTTTCGTTTGTTCGTGAAATTGCAGCTGGCTTGTTGGTAAGTCCTCAAAGGGTCTGAACTCACCCAAGATGGAGTCAGAGAGAGCATTCTCACAGGGTTGTTTCCGCTCGCCGTCTTTAGACAGCTGCAGATTAGCAAAGTCGTGCTGGTTGGCTGCTCGCAGCCTCTCGTTTTGTTCTGCATCGTCCAACTTCGCCAAGAGAGAGCTGTCCTCAAGGATGCTGTCGTAGTCACCAAACAAATCTTCGCTGTCACTGCAGAACTGCCGGCAAAACACAAGAAGTTAGCCACAAACTGATGAAAACAAAGTATCAGCTTATTAATTAATTCACTATAAGAATTATTAGCAGTAGAATTACTTCAAAAAGTCATCAGTTATATTAGCACCTGACCCGAGTATTTCTTGTGGTGGTTTTATTGTACAAACCTGCAAGTTTTAAAACAAAAACACCCCGGATTTGTGTTCAGTGAGCAATTTATCAACATGATCATCTTAAATCTGCAGCAGCCTTGTCACCCATCTGAATACTACTCAGCTGTCCCTGAAACACAAAGATGGTAGTTCTACTGGACGATAAACTTAATTCAAAGCTGAAATGTACCTGGTAAGACTTTAGCTAAAGAACTAAAAACATTCAGCACAAACTTCAGTGGTTTCCTTTGCATTCTACCTACGGTGGCCCAAAGGTGTAAATGAACATTAGAAAAATACTGAATTACATTAAGCCAAACAGGAAGGTGTTTTTTTTCTTTATTAACAGCATAAAACCGAACAACAGAACAATATACTGTTCACACAACGGAGATGTGTGTACTGTATATTCTAAAAAAGTTAAGTCTGGTCCTCTGGACGTTCAAAAAACAACAACAGAAAAAAAATTGTAGAAACGTTTCATCTCTCATCCGAAGGACTTCCTCAGTCTGAGGTGCTGTATTCAGCTCAGTCTCTTAAATAGCACCTTCTCAGAGTGGATCAACCAGTTTGCTGCTGACAACCAAAACCAGCTGCTCACATGCTCAAGAAGGACCATCAGCCTAACAATGGATCATTAGCACACTGATGGCTGTTTACTATTCACAGGGGCTGAGTGATACTAACAATAACAGCATTGTAAGAGGGGGACAGTTGAACCCGGAGGCCTCCAGAGGACCTGACTTAACTATTTTAGATTTTTCTACCTGGATTATTGAGCATGCATCAGGATGTACTGTAAATTGTTCTGTTTTTCGGTTTTATGCTGTTAATAAAGTAAAAAAAAAAAACCTTCCTGTTTGGCTTTATGTAATTCTGTTTTTTCAAATGTTGTTCACACACCTTGGGGTCACCGTATCCTACAGCTGATAGATGCTGAATGAACTGGTGGGATCTCCTCCTGCCATAGTAGCATACGTATAATCATGGCTGTTGCTCCATGTTTGTTATCCCGATGCTGCTCCGATATGACACGCTGCGGCACATGCAGACATTACAGCAATGAGTCACCACCTTCAGATGATATTAAGTAAATAAACATCACAAATAACTTGTTGATGGCAAACATTGATTGATTGCACTCTTATATGTTGGTGTAAATGAAAAAAAAAAAAAAGCAGCTAGAAAAACAAAACAACTGGACCTATATTCTGAAGTTAAAGATGTTTTGCTTCCAAAAAGCTTCACGAATGGGAAGTGAAACATTTTCAACAACTTTAAAACATACGACCATTTTCTTTTCTTTTAAATTTTTTTTTTGCATTTGTACAGATTATTAAATTTTACTACATGAAGCCTAATAAGCTACTGACCGCATGAACCAGAAACCAAGTTTTTACGTGTACATCCAAGGAAAGTGCTTCTTCACCTGTTGAAGAAATAGGATATCCCAACAATATGACTGCATCACACAAGCTGTTATCTAGTAATGTCATGTTTGGTCACAGAACTGCTACTTAAATATTATCATCAGTGTAGTTTCATCAATAGTATTGTCAACACAATGCCATTACATTGGGAAAATTGAAGCTGTCTTTAAGCTGAAACTGACATCAAATTATGTGTTGATAATGACTTGAGTGCAATTTACCAAAGAGGCTTTGTTTGCAACAAACCATCCAAAATATGGTCCTTAATAAACCAGAACAGAGACAAATCATTCATATTTAATCAGCTGTTTTATCTCCCTCTCTCCTGCAGGATATTTTGTTTTTACAATCAAATAATTGAAAGTAAGGGGACAAACCTCCGCAGCCCGACTATCCGTCATGATGCTGTTGGGGGGACATGTCCCTGGTCCGAGGCGTCCCTCTTTCTTCCGGACAGGGGTCAGGTGAGTCTTCAGAATGCTTCGCGACCTCTTTCTCGCGCAAACTCGTTTTATTTTGACGTCGAGCCTCCCGGAATTCATTCCTGTCCGGGTTCAACCAGAACTTGCAACAACTTTACATTGTGACACAAAGCTAACCAACACGGATCCCAGAGCAGCACAAACTAACCTTAAGTTTAACGTTGCCATCTTCAGAGCGGGCTAGCTTATTGCACTCTTACCCTGCACTCATTCTTTAGTTTCAGTCTGCAAATAAACAACTATAGCTGACTCACAAACGCTCATTACATACGGGAATTGGCTTCTTTGACAAAAAAAAAGAGTGTATCTGTGAGCAATCATCAGACAGCGACAACCGCTCAGCGCTCATCACGTTCAAACGGATTTCTGTGTTTCAACAAGAGGATTCCCCGCTGAACTTCCGTTTTCGTGTCCCGCTGTACTTCCGTTTTCGCGATTAGCTGCTAACACTCGCTTCCCCCTTGCTCAGTGACATTAAATACACGGTGTCATAGATTTAAAGTAAGATAAACGCTCACAAGAGTTGGATTTCAAATATTTGTGAATTATTTCTTAACTAGCATTACAACAATGTAAAGTGCAACTTTTCCGTTTGGAGAAGGTTAAATATTTTCATAATATATCATTAATTTGAATGAACTCGTACTGAAAAAAAAATACTAAAACGTAAATTATAATAATGTACGTTTAGAAATATACACTGAGCGTTAATTTCATTATGAAAATTGTAGGGTGTCGGAACTAATAATCTCAGAAACTAGTCAGGCGGAATCATTCATGTGCTGTACCGTTTCCTGTCTGATGTCAGGTCAAAATGTTGTGTGGTAGAGGTCTACAGAGGCTAAAAGCTGCTCTAAATCCCCGTGGAAATATAAGTGAGTATATGTGTGGTTAATATAAAGGTGTGTTTTTTCGTTTTAATGTAAAACCCTTCTGCTTTTTCACAATAAATTTGAGTCGTTCACATAGCGCTGCGATGCTAACAAGCTAATGTTGTGTGTCGTATGTTGCTCATTCCTGTAGGGTGCAGGAGTCTCACGTCAGATGGAGTTCAACATAAAGATGACATGGTATATATTACAATATTGTATTATATTATAGTTGCCACCGCAGTAAGACATCTGTAATAACCGAATGTTTTCTTTTTTAAGGTCGTGAAAATGGAGAATCCATACAAAGAGCCTCCTAAAGTCTGCACCCTCTGCAATGTTACTGTAGACTTTAAAAACATTCAGGTGAGTCAACTGAACACTTTTCTCCTTAATTTGTATTCGAGCTCAGTAACAGATAAGGATCTAATATGTTGGCTACCCTCACAGAACACGCTCCACCAGGTTGTTTAGCTCACTTGGTTGTTGTTAAAGTAAACTTGTTAACAGCATCCGTCACAAACCTAGACACGGAACAGTAAACTAATATTTCACTATAAAACTGTTTGTTAAAAGTGATGCTAAAGTAATCATTTATTTCATTTTTACTTCTTTCAGCTGCTTTCTCAGTTCATCTCACCGTACACAGGCACGATTTACGGCCGACACCTTACAGGCGAGTAGCTGCAGGTCCCTTTGTGTGTGTGTGTGTGTGTGTGTGTGGTGGGGTTGAAATGCTTCATACACTCAAAATATCTTTCTCTCTGTCCTTCAGGTTTATGTGGAAGAAAACAGAAGGAGATCTCTAAAGCCATAAAGAAGGCTCAGGCAATGGGTTGGTTTATTTAAAACTTTGTTTACACACACACACACACACACACACATGTATATATATATATATATATATATATATATATATATATATATATATATGTCAGCCTTTTTCATCCTGTCACAACACGATGGTTAGTTTGATCTCACTGCAGGAACACTCCTACATGAGATGTTTGCAGATATTTTAATTTTTTGCCACATCGTCTTGAGCATCAACATTAAGGTGGCTGACAGAAAGTTAGGGCTGTTTTTTGTATTTAAGAAGAAAAACAACATCCATCCATTATCTTTACCCGCTTCTTCCATTTTGGGTCACGGGGGTCGCCGGTGCCCATGTCCAGCAATCACTGTGCGAGGGGCGGGGTACACCCTGGATGGGTCGCAAGTCCATCACAGGGACACATAGAGACAAACGAGACAAACAACCATTCAGTCTCTCACACACACCTAGGGACAATTTAGAGTTACCAATCAGCCTAACATGCATGTTTTGGGTCTGTGAGAAGAAACCGGAGTACCCGGAGATAATCCACGCATGCACGGAGAGAACATGCAAACTTCACCCAGAAGGCCCCTGGACCGGGGTTTGAACCAAGGACCTGCTCGCTGAGAGGCAGCAGCTCTACCAGTTGTGCCACCGTGCTGCCCTATTGATTTTTATATGAAGTGTCATTTCAGATTTTAGCTTTTCAGTTTTTACATCAACGCTAGGAATTTTTCTGTTAGTTCAGAAAAGAGTTTAAATTTGTCATGCAGTGACTTTAGTTTTAAATTTGGGGGTACAAAATCCATTTAAAATGATAATTCAGATCTTTTAAAGTAAGGTTCTTTGGAAATATTATGTCCAAAATACTGTACTAGTTACCTGTTGTAGGTACTTTGAACAACCCAGGTTTGGAGAAATTTTGTTTAATTCTGACCAGATTTTCAAGCTAAAAGCTAATTCAAGCTGAGGCTAAACTAAAATGAATTGTTGCCATCCAGAAATAACTCAAATTTCAGAAAATTCACAGTTGCTTATGCAAATGCTTTTTAAAATGAACTTTATCACCAAAATCAATTCTGTATTACACGGTTATTATGGAAAATACTACAAAACCACTGCTGGGTGTGTCTCAGTGTGTACCAAAAAACGTTACAACCATAGAAATGTGTGTTAATAGAGAATTGCATTTCCTGTGAAAATGCAACATATAACGTTCAATAATGCTTATTACTGAATGATTTTGGTGAAAGCAAAATGAGCCAATCAACGGCTGCATTTTGTTGACGTAAAAATCATTTGTTCGGCTCGGCTCGCTTTGAACCATGGCTGAGGCGGGTCCACAAACTGAGCACGAACAGGAAATGGAGACTCTATTTGCTGATGCTGAGTCGATGCAAATGAATGAATGTCACGTGGAGAAACAGATTACATGAACAAGAAACAATAAAGGAACAATTTATTAAAATCCTATTAGTAACTAATTAGATATTTTGCTAACAGTACACACACACACACGCAGAAACGCACAGACAGACACTGGATGAGTTAAAGATTGAGACAGATATGTGTATGACGAAAACTTTAAGGTGTAAACTCTGCCAGGAAGCTAAGTTGTTTCAAATGTGAACAGAAAACAGAGAAACAATGTGTCTGTTTTTAACCCAGGATCAGTCAGTAACTTCACAGCTACATTTTTTACTGCCTGACTACAGGAGTGGTACTGAATTAGACTGAAACTACGGTCCAAACTGTGGGAAAATAAAGATGGATGTGGCTTCATTCATATAAAATTTGTGTCTGCGATGTTTGTTGTGGAAAGTATGAAGATTTAAAAACATGCTTGATCTGAACAATCTTACCAGATCATCAGAGCCAGGTTATAATGAAATCCATTAAGAGCTCACCTGGGAGTTCTCTGGGCTCTGGTGAGATTTGACAGAAAACTGTAAACCCTGTAGTATTAGGAGTCAAACTAAGTGAAAGAAGACAAAAACCCTTACATTTTGACACATTTAAGTATTCTACAAAATGTGGTTGTAAAAATACTTGTTTGCATAGTTGTAATGATGATTTCTCACAGGCAGTGATGTCTGACCTGCATGCTTTCCATAGATGAGATGCAAAACGACAGAAAATAGCTGGAAAAACTAGTCAGAAGTAGCGACATGCTAGTAGAAAAGCACCATAAGGCTAACTTTGAACTGCAGTAGTGAAATGCTAAAAGGAAAATGCTAGCTGGCAGCCAGAATTGGTGAAACGTTAGCAAGAAATAATAAACAAGGCTACCTTAGAGCAAGAAGTAGCAAAATGCTTGTAAAAAGCATGACAAAGCTAATGCTAACTAAGAGCTAGAAATGTAAGAGCCAGAAGTAGTGAAACCGTGGTAAATCCAGTTTAACACAGTTAAATTTACTCATAAAATCAGAAGAGAGCATTGCTGACCCATGAGGTGTCCAGCTGTGAAGTTTGGGATTTCTATTTGAAAGAGTTCCCAATTCAGAGCTATTTAAAGAAGAGTGACCTTTGACCCCATGACCTTAAAATCAATAGTTTGTTGACCCACATGGTGTCCAGCTGTGAAGTTTGACATTTCTTTAACCGTTATCTTCCTAATTTTAATGTCACCCTCTTCTATTGAATATTTCTCCTGCAGGTTTCATGCCGGTCACCCACAAACATCCTCAGTTCATGATGGATCCCAACATCTGCAACGTCAAACTTCTGAAGTAGAGGATCATTGTGCGTTTAGTTTGTGTATTAAAACCTGTCTGCTGTCAGTGTAATGAGGCTCTTCACATCACGTCTCGGTTCTTTATTTTTAATAAATGTAAAATCTTCCAACAGCTGGTTTCATCGTGTCGTCACTCTGATGGTTCAAATGTGCTTAACATGTTTACTCTTAACTAAAGAAGCATTTTAATAACAAGGTTTTCTACAAGTTGTCTTTGTTTTTAAAAAAAATAAAAATCAAGAACCAATGAGATAGTTTGAAAAATTTATCACATCTTAAACTGTTTTTAGTAAAAGTAAAGTTTTTTTTTTTTGTAAAATTAAACATTTTAATACCAGAGGTGGTTTAAGTCTGTGGACTTTAAAAGTTTAAAGAAGCCATTTTCAGCATCTCCCCCTCTCAAAGTTTGTATGAATCCACAAACATCTACTGGATTAGTAGATAAAGGATAACACAGTTCATTTTTAGTTAAATACTATAAAAATGTTCAAATCTACAAGTGACGTTGCATTGTGAGCTTTAATGTGTTGAGATGGAAGGATTTTAGTTTTCTAAACAGGACATTTCTATTTATTAATCACCCTTTTTGTAAAAAAAAGCGCCAAGTTTCAGCCTGAAGTAAAAAAAAAAAAACCCTAATTAAAGGCCGGGGAGAATGCTACCCCCAACTTTTATGTCAGAGTTTGAAACAAAAATAATCTTTCAGCTTTTCCTTCTTCAGGGTCTCCACAGCGAGTCGTCCTCCTTCATCTCACTCTGTCCTCACTCCAACTCCCTCCATGTCCTCTCTAACTACATCCATATATCTCCTCTTTGTCTTTTTCCTGGCAGCTGCATTTCTAACATACTTCTAACAATATACCCACTGTCCCTCTGGACATGTCCAAACCATCTCAGTCTGGTCTCTCTAACTTCATCTCCCAGCTGTTCAACCTGTGTTGTACCTCTGATGATCTCATTCCTAATCTTCTCCATCCTTGTCACTCCTAAGAAGAACCTCAACATCTTCATTTCTACCACTTCCAGTTCTTTCTCCTGTCTTTTAGTCAATGTCTCTGTCCAGACCATACAACACAGCTGGTCTCACCACTGTCTTGTAAACTTTTCCTTTGACCTTTGCTGACACTTTTGTTGCAAATCACTACACCGTGCATCTCCACTTTTAAAGCACTGCGAGAAACAAACAAAAAAATTTTTTTGATCGAAGTCCTGCAGACCAAAAAAGATCTGAGTAAAATAAACAAATTAATTTAAAACGCATTAAAATTTTAAACGATAAAAAAAACAAAGATATTGATTTAAAAAAAAAATGCGTGTATTAAGAGAATTTAAAAACAGGAAGTAGACCTGCTTGATGTGTACGGCAGCTGTTTGGAGGCAGTGACTGAAAACACTCGGCCACCTCTCTTTGACTTTGGGGAAAAAAGGATCTTTAAAATCAATCTGTAAACAAACCGGAAGCCTCTGTAGGTGATGCTAAAACAGCATGCACTTGTTTCCTGGAACCAGTTTAAAACAAATGTGCAGGTGCATTCTGAACCAGCATGCATCGACTGGCCTAGCCCAACGTAAAGTGCATTGCAGTCATAAAAACAAGTCGAGGTAAAAGCATGGATGATGCTGTGAGAAGCTGCAACTTGGTCAAGTTGCCCAACAGAATACAGAAAAAACTGCATATCCTGAATGTTCAGTTTGTCTGAGACAAATCACTTAAACAAGAACTCTTAACAGCTGCAGAACTAACGTTTGGATTAACTTTAGTTTTCTTTCGATTGTAAAAAGCAGTGCATAGATTCATGCAAGTGAATAACATCTTCAATCGCAGACAAGCGGTAGCAACAAGTCTTTTATTTTAAGAGGAATATAAAACAGGTTGCACTTTTGTCGCATTTTGAAAACATGAAGCACAAAAAAACTCTAAAACTTGCAGCCTGAACCATCGGGTTTGTGGCCTCGTCTTGAGAAATGAACTGTGAACTGTGCAGTTTTGATACAACATTTTCATTGAACATCTTTATCAATACAGCTGAACAACAAACAACTGTCAGTGCATTTAGCTAACAGACAAACTATGGAAAGCCCTTTTCCATATAAATAAACACGTCACAAATAACTTCCTCAAATGAATATAAATATACTAATTTTAAGAGAACAATACAACTCGAGTGCAGATATCTGTTTAAGTATTTTTTGCACATGGAACAAACCGGCATTCCATAAACTTTGAACTGAAGAGTTTGGGCGTGTTTGATGGAGAAACACCACTTGCTCCACGTGTTTCTTCTCGACTTTCCCTGCCTCTTCCTACCAGCTGTTAAACTCTCCTACAGCAAGGGTAGCTGTTCCTGCACGGTGTCCGAGTTTACCTCTGTTTCCATGGGAACGCGTTCATCAGACACAGGGAACGCCTGCAGGTTCGGGGTCTGTGTGAGGCACACGGGGGAAGAGCCGAGCAGACTTTTGGCAGCTTCAAGCAGCAGCAAGTTGTTCTTCGGCTCGGGTGGACTGGTGGGTTCTGTTCAAACACAAAGTTAGAATGAGACCAAAATAAAAACACATCTCAAGGTAGGTCTGCAACGTACTGCTATCTTTTCCTGCTGCAGCCCGTTGCTTCTCTTGCAGTTCCTTTTTGAGAGCTGAAACCTCGGCCTGCAGCACTTCAACCGCACGTTCGCTCTCCTCCACGTCTCTGCACGCTTTCTGTCCACAAAACACAAAGTGGCTGAAGAAGTACATCAACTGGACAAGCAAACACCACCTCACACACACCCTCTCACCTGCAGCTTCCCCTGCAGTGACTCGTTCATCTTAATCACTTCGTTCACCTCCTTCAACTGCCCGTCGGAGGTGAACTTGGACCTGAAAGCGAGAGGTAGTGGTGAGGTGAAATGTGAACACATCATGACAATATGGGCGCGTGCTCCAAGATACCTGGAATCCTTCATGATGAGGTTGTATCCTACTGCAGTGCACATAACTGACTCCTTCCAGTAGGCCTGCTGCTCCAACAGACCCAAGTTGGTAACCAGAACTGGAATGCTGACGAGGCACCTTCACAGGGAAGAAACATGACAAATGGAACAAAATCACAGCTTTTTATTTATTTAACACTAAAAATGTGCTGCTAATTGTACACATAATATGAGCAAGCAGCATCTGAATAAAGAACACTCTTTGTACACACATACATTAATATGGTGCTGAATTACAAGTAAAGTTTCTAAAGTTCTTTGAATAAAGCCATAGTTCAGCTCTAGCTAGTGGTAAAACTAAGTACTCCATCAAATCTACATTATTAATTCTAATTTATTATTATTTTTAGCAACAGTTAATCTTCAACACACTGGACTACATTTTTTGAGTGGATATAAAGTAATTTTGGTAAGTATTTTTATCCAAAGCACCCCCAAAATAACTACGTTTATCAAAAGCAAACTTTTTTTATTCTTCTCCTTTTGATTTTGATGTCAGCAACACGTACATTTGTTGACATCAATTTAATGTTTTAATTTTGTTTATTGTCTCTATATCTGTTTTGCGCTGAGAAAGTCTGAAGTCCATGTTTAAATGTAAACAAATGACTCGCAATTGTTGGCAACAAAACACGACTCAGCTGATTTTGCCCATTTACTGCAAGTCCTGGAGTAAACGTTTGGTGGCGAATGATGCGTGTTTAGTCATTATTTTTATCATAGATAATAAACATACAAAATAATCAAATTAAAATAATTGAAAAATTGCATACTTTGACAGCTGTTTTAGCTTTAACTGCTCTCCTCTAATCTTGAATATCTTTGTGCCAGGGTTTGATAGTGTGCAAACTTTATTCAAATCAGCTGATGTTTGTGCCATCATCTCGTAAAATGTTTAGCAACTAGTTTTACAGAAAACCAACTGAGAAACAGAGACGAGTCAAAGTTGCCTGATCAACCAATCCCCTGCCCTAATCAAGTGACTCCTAGACAGCAGACCTGTGTGTAGAACAGTCACCTGTTGCGGGAGATGAAGGCAGAGTACTCTGTCATGTGAGTGGCGCCAGTCATTGTCAGGCTGCTGGATGTCAGCAGCATGAAGATCATGTTTGGCTTTGACAGCGCGCTCTTCAGCTTTTCATGGACCAGCCTCTCCCTGAACGTCACGTGTAGCTCCGTGTCCTTCCGCTGCCGATACCAGCCGATCACTTTATCCTGCTCCAACCAAACACACATTTCCAAAATTTCACTCTGCAAATGTCAAGTCACACACGTCACAATAAACTTGTCACATCGACACTAAAGCGCCCACATACACGTTGATCTCTCTCACCTGCTCGTTGTCTGCCAGCATCTTCTGCAGAGCAGCCATGTTCACCTCCCCAGAGCTTGTGTACAAACTGATACATACATACACTATCACTAGGCCTGTCACGATAACAAATTTTGCTGGGCGATTAATTGGCTCAGAAATTATTGCGATAAATGATAATATTGTTTGAAATTTGACAAAATTAGTAATTAGTGTCACATTTAAGAAAAAATGCTGGTTAATTAGTTTCGAGTGTAGTACCTTTTTTCACCCACTGGATGGCAGTACAAGACAGTTTGAACCAAAGGATGGATAGTGAGGGAGCGAGCAGCGTGTCTCTTTAAGAAAACTGGGAGGGAGGTCCCTTGACGTGACATGGACTGTCTCTCTTCGGTTCTCAAAATGGCGGATGCTCTGTGTGGTTTGAGCTCTTTAGCGTTTTTCACACAAAGCTTTTAATAAAAAAATTAGTAAACAAGTTCTCAGCTTCTTTTTGCAGAGAAAAACAACTTTTACACAAAGGCACGGGTTTCAACTGTGAATTTTGGAGCTTCGACAAGACAGAGTTTTTTCCCCCCCCGAGGTCGGCCTGTTACTTAGCTCGTAGCTTAGCTTCTAAGCTTAGCTGCTTTTAACGATCCAAAAACGCGATTTTGGATGATTAAAATGAATTTTAAAGAGAAAGGAAGGGGTCAGTGAAGAGCACCGGAGTTGAGCCTTTTGTCATCCAATGTCTTCAGAATAAATAAAAGAGAGACACGAAGAAACGATAACGCTGTTAAATGAAAACGAGGTAGATAATTTTCATTTATCATGCGATTAATTGATTTATTGTTTATTGCAACAGGCCTAACTATCACACTGTCATCTCACTGTTGAAACAGTACATCAACATCTGCGCAGGACTCACGTGCTCAGACTGTGGCAGGCGATGTGCTTCTGGATATCTGTCACACAAACATTATTCACAGTAATCTAACTGAAATACTTAAACTCTCACAAAATATTGTCTTTTAACCAGAGCATTTACCCTAACTTAGTTGAATTAATAGTATTTCAAGTTTCATAAGGTGTCAGCAGCAATAGCACAATTAATGTTTATGCATAAAATGTAATCTTGTCAGACAAATTAACCTTAAAATTTAGAGGACAATAAAGCACACAGAGTGATGGAAACTTAACTATAAAATTCTTCTCTTTGAATGTGATCAGACTGCGAGTTGCCGGTGATGACCTTCTCAACGACCCTGCTTTCTCCAATGAGAAGACCCTCCTGACAGACAGGGGAACATAAACCACACATCTGAATAGAAATGACAGATTGTATCATTGCTTTATGATAGCCAACTGTGTGTGATGGTGACCATTTATGTATATATGTATATATATATATATATATATATATATATATATATATATATATATATACATATATATATATATATATATATATGTGTATGTATGTATGTATGTATGAAGAAAGAGAGATCAGATCACTCTTCTATATAGGTTCAAGACATCAAGGTTCATGCTCAACCTGACATGATCATGAACTGACTGAACATTGTTGGATTTTTTTTACCTGGATGACTGAGCATGAACCTTAAAGTCTTGAACCACTTTGGCTGTGGCAGATTGGGAGAAGTTGATGGGGGAGAGGACAGCCCCAGAAACCATCTCATCACCAGCAAACTGGTTGGTCCACTGTAGGTGTGTACTGCTTAGTGGGGAAAACAGTTTGTTTGTGACTTCTCAGACTGATGAAGTCCTTCCGATGGCAGGTGAAATGTCTCTCAACAACAACAACCAAAAAAAAAAAAAAGAAACTGTCCAGATGAGCTGACTGAACATAGTTGGAGCCTGAGCTTGTGCGTGAGGTTGAGAGGTACCGACTAGATATAGTTGGGCTCACCTCGACGCACAGCATGGGCTCTGGAACCAATCTCTTGAGAGGGGCTGGCCTGGACCTTATTCCACTCTGGAGTTGCCCATGGTGAGAGGTGCCAAGCTGGTGTGGGTCTACTCAGCCCCCTGACTTGGTGCCTGTGTGTTGGAGTTTTCCCCTGTAGATGAGAGGGTAGCTTCACTGCGTCTTAGGGTGGGGGGACGGACTCTAACTGTTGTTTGTGCCTATGCACCAAATGGCAGTTCCGAGTATTTGGCCTTCTTGGAGTCCTTGGCGGGGGTGCTGGAAGGTGTACCAGCTGGGGACTTCTTTATTCTGCTGGAGGACGTCAGTACCCACATGGGTGGGATGGCTGTGGCTGAGTGGTTAGAGCAGTCGTCCTCCAATGCAAGAGTTGGGGGTTCAAATCCACCAGCAGTCACATGTCAAAGTGTCCCTGGGAAAGACACTGAACCCCTCACTGCCTCTGATGTGTGTCCCATCGGTGTATGAATGTGATAAAGCATTGATTATTATTTGTATAGATCTAGTAGAGTGCTGTATGAATGGGTAAATGAGGACACAGATTGTAGTGTAAAGTACTTTGAGTATCTCGATAAGATAGAATATTGCTATATAAGTGCAGTCTATTTAATGCCAGTGTGACCTGGAGGGGCATGATTAGGAAGAACGGCCTCGCTGATCTGAACTTGAGCAGTGTTCTGTTGTTGGACTTCTGTGCTAGTCATAATTTGTCTATCAAAAACACCATGTTCAAACATAAGTGTGTCCATAAGTGCACTTGGCACCAGGATGCCCTAAGTCGTAAATCGATAATTGACTTCGTAGTTGTGTCATCTGATTTGCGGCCGTTTGTTTTGACACTCGGGTGAAGAGAGGAGCTGAGCTAACAACTGATCCCCACCTGGTAGTGAGTTGGATCAGTTGGTGGGGGAAGATGCTGGACAGACCCAGGAAACCCAAACGTGTAGTGAGGGTTGGCTGGGAACACCTGGCAGAAGAACCCAACAGAAAGATCTTCAATTCACACCTCCAGGAGAGCTTAACACCGCATCCCAGCTGAGACGGGCGAGACTGAATCTGAGTGGGCCATGTTCCATGATTCAGTTGTTGAAGTGGCTGCCTTGAGCTGTGGCTGCAAGGTTGTCGGTGCTTCTCGTGGTGGCCATCCTTGAACTTGGACACACTGGGTTAGGGAGTCTGTCAAGCTGAAGAAGGAGTCCTATCGGTCCTTGTTGGCTGGTGGGACACTGAAGGCGGCTGAGGAGTACCTGAGGGCCAAGCGGTCCGCAGCCTTGGCTGTTGCTGAGGCAAAAGCTCGGATGTGGGAGGAGTTTGTTGATGCATTGGATAATGACTCTCGTTCAGCTTCGAGGAGATTCTGGCAAACCATTAGGCAGCTGAGGAGGGGAAAGCAGCTCTTTACTAACACTGTGTTCAGTGAAGGTAGGGTCCTGCTGACCTCAACCAGTGATGTAGTGGGGAGGTAGAAGGAATACTTCTCAATCCTACTGGCACATCTTCCATAGAAGAAATGGAGTCAGGGGACTTTGGGGTTGTTCTGTCCATAACCGTGGCTGAGGTTGCCAAGGTAGTTAAAAAGCTGCGCTGTGGCAGGGCTCTGGGGATGGATGAGATTCGCCCTGATTTCCTTATGGCTCTGGATGTTGTGGGGCTGTCTTGGTTGACACGCCTTTGCAACATTGCGTGGACATCAGGGGCAGTGTCACTGGAGTGTGTGCTCCAATTATAGGGGCATCACTCTCCTTAGCCTCCCTGGTAAGGCCTATTCAGGGGTACTGGAGAAGTGAGTCCGATCAATGGTCGAACCTCAGGTCCAGAAGGAACAATGTGGGTTCCGTCCTGGCCGTGGAGTACTGGACCAGCTCTTCACCCTCACTAGGGTCCTCAAGGAGTTTGCCCATCTAGTCTACACGTGTTTTGTGGATTTGGAGAAGGCATGACTGTGTTCCTCGGGGTACACAGTGGTGGTGGTGGTGTGTGTGTGTGAGGGGGGGGGGGGTGCTCCGTGAGTATGGGATTGGGGGCCCATTGTTATGGGCTTTTCAGTCCCTATACAAGCGGTACGAGAGTTTGGTTTGCCTTGCCCGTATTAAGTCGGATCCCTTCAGGGTGGGAGTTGGACTCCGCCAGGGCTACCCGTTGTTACAGATTCTGTTCATAACTTTTATGGACTGAGTTTCTCAGTGCAGCCAGGGGTTCAGGGATTCTGGTTCGGTGGCCTGGCCTCAGGATTCCATCGTTGCTTTTTGCAGATGATGTGGTCCTGTTGGCGTAATCATGCTGTGATCTTCAGCTCTCACTGGAGTGGCTCACAGCTGAGTGTGAAAAGACTGGTATGAGAATCAGCACCTCCAAATCTGAGGCCATGGGCCTCAACCAGAAAAGGGTGGACTGCTCCCTTAAAGTCCATGGTGAGGTTCTGCCTCAAGTGGAGGAGTTCTAGTTAGTAGCTCGGGGTATTGTTTACAAGTGAGGGAAGAATGGAGTGTGATATTGACAGACAGATTGGTGCAGCATCTGCAGTACTGTGGACTCTGTCCCAGCCCGTTGTAGTGAAGAGAGAGCTGAGCTGTAAGGCAAAGCGCTGTTTACCAGTCTGTCTACATTCCTACCTTCACCTATGGTCACAAGCTCTGGGTAGTGACCGAAAGAATGAGATCACGGATACAGGTGGTTGAAATGAGTTTCCTCCGCAGGGTAGTTGGACTCTCCCTTAGAGATAGGGTGAGAAGTTCAGTTATCTGGGAGAGACTCAAGAGTAGAACTGCTGCTCCTCCACATCAAGAGGAGTCACTGAGGTGGTTCGGGCATCTGCTAAGGATGCCCCCTGGACGCCTCCCTAGAGAGGTGCTTCAGGCATATCCGACTTGGAGGAGACCCCGGGGAAGACCCAGGACACACTGGAGAGACTATATCTCTTGGTTGACCTGGGAACGCCTTGGAATCCTCTCAGAAGAGCTGGAAGAAGTGGCTGTGGAAAGAGATGTTTGGGCCTCCCAGCTCAAGCTGCTGCCCCCTCGACCCAACTTCGGAACAAGCGGAAGATAATGGATGGATGGATATATATATATATATACATATATTATATGTATATGTAATGTGTGTGTACAGTGGTTGGTTATTGATCACTATTTATAATGCCAAATGTCTGCCGAATTTAAGGGCAGAGTGTAATGATTGTAATACTGCCTCAGTAATTTTCACATTATGTTGTTTTCTTTTGTGTACTTTATTTCATTTAGTTTAACAGAACATTTAAATGGAATCTGGTGTGGTATGACAGCTGTGTTCTTCATTGTTAAAAAGTTGCACATACAGATGTATTAAAATAGTACTTATACTTTTCCTCCACCAAGATATAAATCAAAAGTTCTTCATACTAAATTTACAAACAAATGACCAAACTTTAAGCAGTATAGCTGAAAAGGTTGGGACACTTGTTCGTAGTGTTTACTAACTTTCCTACAGCTGAAAATACTCAGCATTACCAGCATTGAGCTGTAGAAAAAACAAATAAAATTGAACTTTACAAAGTTATGAAAGGGCTTCTCACCACTTCTGTGTCACTGTTTACATGTTGAAACATGAGAGAAGCTAAAACAGTCCCTGACAAACTGAGAAGGGACTCCGCCATCTTCAAAATAAAGCGCGAACAAGTGATGTGCGTATCTACATAGATATATATCTATGCGTGTCGATACCAAAAATATCGATACTAGAGCTCTGCGCTCTAAAAATAGATTCTTTAATCAAACTATCGATGCTTTCGATACTTCAGTCATTTCAGGTAATGCATATCAATAACATGAAGATGATGGAAAGTAACCAAACTATTGAGAGCTTGTCTAAATGATACGCGGATGGTGGGAACTACTTTTTCTTCCGCCTGAGTAAGTGCGTAATGCGTTAGCAGTGGCACGCTGCTCTTCTGTAAACACGGCGGAGTATATCAATGTGTGGAGCTATTTCTGCTGCAAAAACGAGAAGGAAACAACAGCCAAGATGCGCTTTGTGGAAAAACTGTAAAGAGTACAACACAACAAACCTTGTTAAACACTTCCGGTTAAATCACAACACAGAATATGAGGCAGTGGTGATGAGGCGGACAGAGGAGGAGAGCAGAGTCAGGTGCTGATGCTGCAGGACTGAGAAGTGCTGCACATGGTCAGAGTTCAAATTAATATGGTTATGAAATAAGTAACAAGATAAATTCATGATTCAACAAATAGCTGCATGAGTTCAGTTTGGAGTAATAATATGTGCATCACTGAGATAATCTCACAAAAAGCCTAGATTTATTCAGAGAAGGGAGTGGATTACATAGACCAGGTGTCATCAAATTATACAGAGCAATGGAGATAAAACAGTCTCGGTGAACTGCAAAATATTTACTACAAAATATGGATCAAAATATAACATAAATGTATAGAATCATTCAGAGCACCAATTGTTCATGTTTCTTTGAATGTATTTTAAGTTAAAAAAAATTACTGAAGTAACAAATTGCATAAAATTGTAAATATGTTTATTTCAGGATTCATGAAGCTCTCAGATGTTAAGTTTTTACTTAAAAAAAAAAAACCTCAAAACGTTCAGCTGCACTGTTTATTTTAACAGTGGATTTTGTATGACAGCTAAGTTTGAACCACGGTGGACTTTTTGTGAATAACAAACAAGCAAACAAAAACAACACAGAAGAGTAAGTTAATTTTTTGTGACACTGTTTTAAATTAAATAACAGTATGTGGTCTATATTCCTAAAATCAGAGTCAAAGTTATTCATTGTCTTGAGTCTAAGTAAATATTTAAATATTAACCATGTTTTCTTGAAATACTTTTCAATTGTACAGTACCCTAACTTAATTTGCTACAAGGCTAAAAAAAAATATATAAATAATAATGTTCAGCCCCAATGAAAGATGGGCTAAAATATTATTCTAAAAGTAAAAGAAGAGACAGAGAGGTATGGACCAGGTGACTTTTAGGATAATGAAAGCAATATGCTATTTCTAATGTACAACTTCAGTCATGATGGATTAGACTTTTCTGTCAGTGGCAGTGTTCATATTCTCGAGATGAAAAAATATGTATTTCTAATTTTTTTGGCTAAAACAACCAGGACCTCCCCTGCAGTGATGTCCAAAAAGATTTGGATCATCCAGACAAGAAAATGGAGTTCAGTGAACTATAATTGTGTATCACCAGCACAAGAATGAAAATTTATCCCATGCTGTTTAATAATTTTACCTAATGGAAGCATGTACAAGGTAAAGAGTATTGTTCCAAGCACTGAACCCTGAGGAACCCCATGACTAACTTTGGTGTATGAAGAAGATTCATTACAAACAGGAATCTATTAAATAAATATTATTTAAACCATTTAAGAGCCGTTAGTGAATCCCAATATCATATTCAAGCCTCTGTAGTAAAATATTGTGTTTAATTGTATGAAATGCAGCACTGAGGTCTAACAGAGTATCTGAGACACCTGTCTATTGTTTGAGGTCATGAGAATATCATTAGTGACTTTTACTAGTGTTGTTTCTGTGCTATGATAAGCTCTAAACTCTGACTGAAACTCCTCAAACAGATTATTTCTGATGTTCACGTATGACCTGCAACTATTTTCTCAACAAAGTTTTAGATGAATGTTAGATTAGACATAGGCTTATAATTGGCCAGAATTCCTGAATCAAAATCAGGCTTCTCAAGTAAAGGTTTAATTACAGCAACCTTAAAACGCTGTGGTACATAACCATTCATTAAAGACGAATTAAGTAGATCCAAAATGTGGATATTAATTAGTGGAAATACTTCTTAAAAACAGCCAGGGACTAGAGAAGGATGTGGCCACGTTATGATTTTATATGTGCGCCCTCTAGTGGTCTTTCTTTAGCACTGCGATTATGATGAATTTATTTTCTGTCATTGTGACGCGCAGGGGGCGTGGCTTAGGCCAACTCTGGAGCTGCTCTTTATCCGCAGAGAAACACCCGGAGTATTCTTCTGCTCCTCACCTGGACCTTTGAGACCTTCTGCTGCTCTCAGGTACGCATTTCTTCACTAATATACGTGTCTGTGGCAACCCGGGTTAGTCTTTAACCCGGGTTTAGTTTAGTTAGTGCTGTTACTTTGACTAACGGGACAGACAGCCTGGAGTTTATTTATTTATTTAACAACAGCACGGTCTTTTCTGAGCTCTCATTTATAATTTAAAGTATTCAAACACTCCCCATCGGTCCATATCCTGCTGTCAAACATTTCTTTGAATTACATAAGCTTTTTATTTAATGTTTAATTTTTCTTGTTGCTAAAAGAGAGTTTATAACTGTTTTTAATTTTGGCTGATGTAATCTGCAGTATCAAACTTCACAATCACATTTTGAATTATCCAGCCTATCTGCTTTGAATTTATTGAAGGCATTTAAGAAATAGTTAATTTGTTTGGCAGTTGTCAAAGTTGCAGCGGTTGGGCAGGGGCGCCACCAAGGGGGTGCCAGGAGGGGCAATGGTCAACCCTGAAAAACAAAAAACCAAAAAAAAAACCAAAACAAAACTGCTGGTGTTTGTGAAAGTGTGAAATTAACAACAGAACTTAAAATCTAGTACCCCTGATCAAGGACAACTAGTCTCAAACCAATGTCCTTAACATTAGGATGCAGGGTCTTAGGAGGTTATATGCATAATATTTTATTTTATTTAAATTTAGGAGAAGGCAAGCTTCAATGAGTTGTAAATAATGTTAACAATATTAAAACAATATGATGACCTATAGAAGGTGATTCCCTAGCGTCTGTTTTGAAATAACCAATATTTGACAGCGATATAATAAATCTGAAATGTTTTTGATGGATTTTGGTTCTGATGACAAGATTTTAGTTTTTAATTCTCTCTCTTTTTATTTTTCATCTAACCTTTATTTTTGCAGATAGTCTCATTGAGTCATGACTCATTTTCAAGAGTGACATGTTTTAGACAGACAACATATACAGTATAATACAATGAACAACAATACACAACAATAAAAGCAATTAAAAACCATAGTTATTAAAACAATAAAATCATAAAATCAAAGTGCCATATAAAACAAGGTAAAATACTAAAAACAAGAACATATTTGCTTAGATTTTTCTACTGACCTTATTAAATGTTTAAAATCCCTTAAAGAAACCAAAGTGGACAGCTTCAGTTCTTGTTGCAGGGTGTTCCAGGATACAGGTAAGAAAAGGCCTTTTTGCTGAGTTCAGTCCACACTGAGGGGACGCTGCAGGTAATGAAGGCCAGAGAGCGCGCGCTATTTTCAGTGGCCACCAAATGGCCACCCAATAAAAACATGTGGAGGCGCCACTGCACTCGTAAAATGCACAGGTGACCCAACATGTGTCATGAAACACAGGTGAAGGCCTTTAGATAATCTCCAGATATCAGTTTTTAATATAAATGATTTCTTATGGCATATTTTCACCACAATTAGTTCAAGAATAAAAATGGTATTTAAAATGAATAAACATGATGATGTGGTTATGTTGTCATTATGACCATGTTTAATACAAATATTATACTAGTAAAATTGGCCACATTGAATTAGTTGTTTTTGTGTCAGTAGTGAGACCTCCTGGACTGTAACTAATATAAATAATTATAATATTGTAATTAACTAACATAAAACTAATTGTTATAATAACAGCTGTTATGAGTGAGTCTTATCAAAGGTGTATCAATTATTTTAGTTCATCCTGAAGAGGACAGGACCACGTATGTGAACAAAGGCTGTTAAACAGTTTGGCTCTGACGTGCCATCATGAACTGACTGTGCAGATGATCAGGTGACGTCAGAGCCGCAGCGATGGAGACCCTGTGGTGTGTGGCTGCGGTCGTCTTCCAGTTGTGGATGTTCGTGGTGGTGTTCCTCATCACACTGCCAGCCATGTTTGGTCTCTCACTGGGGGTGACTGGAGTTTACATCCAGATTCTGGTCAAAATCCTCGAGGTATGTTCTGCATTTTCAGTTCAGTTTGAGTTTGGGATTTTCCTGAAACGAGCCGCAGCGTGTCGCGGGAAGCCCTCTGAATATCTCTGTGCTTGTAGTGGGCCACGTTACGCATCCAGCGAGGGCGGCAGCAGCAGTCAGGCGTGCCCGTCACGTTGCCTACAGGTAATTCTGAACCCAACAAGTTCAAGTTGTGTTTATTTGTCATATGCAAAGTTAACACAATATTAACAGTACAATGAAATGCTCAGGATGAGAAGAACCGATTTGACTCACTAAAAAAAAAAAATCAAAGAAGAAACAATCAAGAAATACTAAATCATACAATAAGGGAACACAAAAAACAGTAGCAAAAAGTGAAAAAAAATAATTATAACATTTACAATGTTCTAAACAGAGAGCGTAAACAACAACATGGTAGAATATAACGGTGTAAGCAGGATGAATTTGAATTAATAAGTATTTCAAGGTAGCTATATAAGCTAAAATGCAACTGGTAGAGCTGCTGCCTCTCAGTGAGCAGGTCCCTGGTTCAAATCCCGGTCCGGGGCCTTTCCGGGTGGAGTTTGCCTGTTCTCTCTGTGCATGCGTGGGTTTTCTCCGGGTGCTCCGGTTTCCTCCCACAGACCAAAAACATGCATGTTAGGCTGATTGGTAATTCTAAATTGTCCCTAGGTGTGAGTGAGAGAGTGAATGGTTGTTTGTCTCGTTTGTCTCTATGTGTCCCTGTGATGGACTGGAGACCTGTCCAGGGTGCCCCCCGCCCCTCACACAGTGACTGCTGGACATGGGCACCGGTGACCCCCGTGACCCAAAATGGAAGAAGCGGGTAAAGAAAATGGATGGATGGATATATAGCACATAATTAACATATATAATTAATAAATAATTAATTTATATAATAATTGTATATTTGTATTTGTAGTATATGTTAATTATGTGAAATATATATATATATATATATATATATATATATATACATATATAGAAACAAAAAGTATCCAAACATAAGAAAGTGTTGGAGAAGATATAAATATTTAAAGAGATTAAACCAAAACTGTGTGAACAGAGGAGCTGAACCGTGTGACTGACAGGCGGACCTCAGCAGTTCCTTGTTTGGGTCACCATGCTGTGTATATGTGCTGCCTGAGGGATTTCTCTCGGCAGCACACAAAGATCATGTGACACTGTGTGAGCAAGGGTCGGGGCTTCCCATTGGTCAGCTGCAGCGGCTGACATCGTTCACTGTGAGAAAACACAGGGTTTGTCTCAGGATCATGATGCAACAGCAGGTTGCATGATGTTGGCCAAACAGCAGACGAGGATCCACAGGGAGTTTAGTCACACTCACACACACGTGCGCGTGCATATAAGCGTGTGCACACAAATGAACACACCGATTCCAAAACACGCTGGCTCAGCTTGCTGCCATGTGTTAAATTTACGTTTGACCATTAACCAGAAGCAACCATTCCAGATGTTCAAGAACAATTTTTAGGTAAAAATCAATAAACAGCAAACAGCTAACTTACTGCAACAAACAGAATATAAAGAGTACACGGTATCAACAGTAACCACAGTTTTAATACCTCAAAACTCTTATCAGTGACAAAACACCCCCACAAAAGTAAATAGGAACAGACAAATACTGACAAACTGTATTCAGCTTGTTGACCAATTGTTGGAGAGAAAAGATGAAAAGACGTGAACACAAAGAGATAAAACTATTTTGGTGTGTTTTAACGGGCTTGTTAAACATCTATGTGCTTGTAAAAAAAAATAAAAAAAATTGAGGACCCCCCAAGCACCAGCTCGCAGACCCCCGGGGGTCCCGGGGCCCCAGTTTGAGAACTACTGCACCAGAAGAGCAACTGGAGCTCAAGTTGATCAAAACATTCATTGTAACTTAAAACAGGTGTCAGGACCCTCAGTGCACCCCAGTTTGTTCTGTGTGTGCTTACATCGCCTCAGTGTGTCACTCACAAAGTACACAATAATGGACTTGCTGTGTGCTGAAGTGCTGCTGCACTCGTTTCCTCACAGACTAAACTCGTGGGGTTAAACTTGAGGTCGGCAGCCTCGTGACTCTCAGAGTTCATCAATTCAACACACAGTTCGGCTGCAGCTCCTGCTTTAATCTCATTTAGGTTTCAGGTTTCCTAGCACGGCCATCATTGCAATAGTGGGTCAGAACCAGCTCCTGGTACTGTTACCATGAAGGCCCAGAACAGCACAGGTGTGCAGTCTAATGGGGGTCTCGCTGTACAAAAGACCTTTGCAGAAGTGAAAAGAGCAGAAATAGGATCCTCAGCTCATTTCTTTATAAATCTCAGTGGATCCAGCTTTCTGTGTCACCTGTTGTTCAACCAGCAGACGGAAGTTCTGATCCCAGAGGGAGAAGCTCTTTGTAGGTTTACCCTCTAGGACTATGAATGATTAAACCCTGCTTTAACACAACTATATTCATGGTTTTGTCTTGTTTTTAAACTATTCTCAACTATGGAACCCATCAATGGCCAAGGTGTGAGATAGAAAATAAAGGTGGTAACGATTTAGCTTTATTTTCAGCACGGGTGAGGAAACAGAAATAAATGCACCACTGAACGGGAAACAAACGTTTAGGGAACGTTGTCATCTCAATAGACGTTTAGAGGAATCAGACATTTGTCTCTTTTAATGACCTTCTAGCAGTTAAACCAGAAACATGCCCGTTTGTAAAACTTTGGAAATTTTTGATTCTCGTGCTACTTCACTGATGGTTCCTGAGAGCTCGTCTAGCTCAGAGCATCACTTCTTTAGAAATTAGGCTGTCGGGTATTTAATGTGGTTTTTCGGTGTTCTGGTGGATTGCTGAGAAGTTATTGATCCTGGAATTAGGCATTTGTTCAATTTTTTTGCCCAGAAATTGAGCAAATGCTCGCACAGAGCTGAATGCAAGGTTTATTAAACTGAGGGAGCAAATATGACCTGTGGTTTAGTTTTTTCTCTGGCACCCTGGAGGGGGGGGGGGGTGCATTTAACTGACCTCTGTTGTGTTTTTAACAACATTGAACTCTTATTTATTAAAATCCACAGTGTGTTTTAACTGTCACCATGTTTTTATTAATCTTTGATTTGTTTTTCTAAAGAGGTGGCATTAGACGTACCCTCCGTTGGTCCATTTGTGCGTGTTGCGTGCATGATAATTTGAAAAATTTTAGTTACTTACTTCCATTTTGGAGTTTGGTGAAATCTAGGTATAAGAAAACTGGGTAGCCATGTCAAAATCCAAGATGGCTGCCACTATACCGTATATGTCCGCCCATCTTGTGAGCTGGATAACTTGAAAAATAAGCAACATGCCAATGTCTGTTTTGGTGTATAGCTGCATCTGGGTGTAAGAAAGGTCACCATTAAAAATGTTGTTGTCACATCAAAATCCAAGATGGCTGCCACTGTATATGTATATGTAAACCTCGTGAGCTCGATAAATTGATAAACGAGCAATGTGCCGACTTCCACGTTAATGTTTGGCTGCATCAAAAAAGATCACAATCAAAAATTGCATTTCCAAGTCAGAATCCAAGATGGTCACCACCAAATTTATGAGCTTTCTAGTTTTTATATTGATTAAAAGTATAATATTCTCAAACAATTGGGCTGGCCAAAGATTAATCTATGGTTGCGCCAAATCCCTCATCGATTTGGGGACATTGGTGAACCACTAGTGTTATTGAACGTTAATGTGTTTTTGGCAAACTGATCAGGGTCTGGGGAACTCATCTGTGTTTCTTTAATAACGTCTCCTGTTTTTATTGATCTTTACATTCATGTTTTTTCTTGTGAGTACTCAAGTTTGGTGACTGTCTTTTCCAGGGATCATTGAGCGAGCTGAGGGCTCCATGAAGGAGGAGATGTGGGAGCTGCATCGCTCTCGACCCCTTCCAGGGAAGGAGTTCGCCCTGAGTGATGTCATCTATTTTCATAAGAAGGGTTTAGAGAGCATTGTGGAAGATGAGGTGACGCAGCGCTTCTCCTCCGAGGAGCTGGTTTCTTGGAACCTTCTGACCCGCACCAATCAGAACTTCCAGTACGTCAGCCTTCGACTCACCATCATCTGGGGCTTTGGAGTGTTTGTGCGATACTGCATCCTCCTACCTCTTAGGTCAGTCTGACACCGAACAATCAATCATCTCTTCTGGCAGTGCAAGTGTGGCAAACTGACGACCGTATTTTTCGGAATATAAGTTGCAGTTTTTTGCATAATTAACATGACCTGCAACTTATAGGCCGAAGCGATATATTTATGGATTTTTCCCCATATTTATAAACCAAGTTTTGGTTGAGATATGACCGTTTTCATTCATTCTGACTCAATTTTTTTAACAATACCATTTTAAGCCACTAGATGGCAGCAGAGTACTAGTAGCAGTGTGGCATGCCGTTGTATCATGTAATAGGTAAACGTGGCTATAATGACAAATTCAAAAATGTTCAATACAAAAACAACTGGACTTTATTTATTATACTTTATATTTTATTGTTTTTTTCCTGGAACTTTTTGGAATTTAGCATGTCCTGGATGACTGAGAATCTTCACCAGCTAGTAATGACACAATCGGCTTGCCACAGTCGCCCCACCTTCGTTCTGCTCGCTGCTTGGAGCAACTGTCAAACCAGCTGCACCGTCCCGGCGAAATGCAACTGATTTGACCATTAAAGAGCATTTAAAAGTCCTCCTGTGCAGGATCCCGTGGCCGCCGTTTGGCAGCCCATCGATTTTTAGCACAACACCAGTCCACATTTCCGGGTTGTCAGCGGTGACGCATAACAAATGCGACGCGTCATCAGTGACGCAAAATATACGACATATACGGCAAAGCAACATATTTATGTATTTTTCCACTTTATTAGACATATGTGTACTGATGCGACTTATATGGCAGTGTGACAGGTACGGCAGAAAATACGGTAGTTAAACCTCCTGCCCTCGAAAAGGAACATACTGTGTTGTCAGTGCAAGAAATTGATCCAAGTACCCAAACTGACTGAAACGCTGGTGGTTGCATACAGTTTGTTATTCAACTTAGCATCAAGTCAAAGAAACGCATTTAGTAAATACTTTTCTGTCAGTCAAGTATTCTGAAGTTTTACAGATAGGCCTGTAGGGTTTCTTTCTTTATAAAAATGAACAAACTACTACAAGCTTGTAACTAGAAGGAGACTTGCTGTGTTCCTGCAGGATCACTCTGGCCTTCATCGGTCTCTCATGGCTCGTGATAGGAACAACTCTGGTGGGTTTTCTTCCTGAAAGCAGGTAAAGAAGATCTAAAAACATCAATGTATAAATGTTCCTCTGGATCGCATTTGAAAACTCTAAATCACTTTTCTTTGCGTGCATGTGTTAGAGGGAAGAACTGGCTGAGTGAGCTGGTCCACCAGACCTGCTACAGGATCTGTGCCAGAGGACTGTCCGCCACCATTCACTACCACAACAAGTCAGTAAGCTTGCACTCAGCTAAAGTTAAGGTTCATTCAGAGTGTTTCTTCAGTTTTCTACCACACTTCTTCCCTCTGAATCTGCAGAGAGAACAGGCCTCAGAAAGGAGGAATATGTGTCGCAAATCACACCACACCCATTGATGTGGTCATTCTGGCCAACGACGGCTGCTACGCCATGGTGAGTGTCCACCAGTGACAAGTGTGTCTTTGGTGCCAGGTGTTCTCATACGTCATCGTCTACAGGTCGGACAGATCCACGGAGGTCTGCTGGGGGTCCTTCAGAGGTCCATGGTGAGGTCCTGCCCCCATGTTTGGTTTGAGAGGTCAGAGATGAAAGACCGGCATGCGGTGACCAGTAGGTACGGACATGTTTGTCATTAAAACCCAGAACAGAGCTAAAATTGCAGCTTAATCTGTGTGCTTGTGGGTTTATTTTCAAAAATCTTCCAAAATTCTCCAAAGTTCAAAGGAACAAAGCTACATCCAGAGGTAAAACAATTTTCTTATCTCCTAAGGTGCAACTTGACACAGACATGAATGCAGACAACACCTTCTGTGTAACAGTCTGACTCCATCAGACCTTACACACACCTCCAAAGAGACAGACTTTCATAAAAATAAAAAATAAATCATATTTATATTTCAAATAAGGTATAAATTATTTTTTTAATGATTTTTTAAACAAACATCTTCATGATATTAAGCAGCGTAAGTCAAACACTTGAAACCTCCTAAATCTGTCACAAGATCATAGAAAAAGTGAAAAAATAAAGAGTTTTAAAGTAATTAATTAATTAAACTATAATGCTGAATGTGTTTGACATGCAGGCTGACAGTGATGAGAGTCTGGTATATATCAGCTGAATGCTAACGTGTGCACCTCTGGCTGTGCAACTAAAGATGGAGATGAATGATGTTTGTGTATGTGTGTGCGTGTGTCTGCTGTCATACACAGCTGCTCTGTCACTCTGCTTTAATCATCCAGCATGCCTGCAGAGGTTTTCATATCTATTCATAAAGGCAGGAGGTGGAACATCTGGAGAGCTGGTGCAAAGAGAATAACCTCAGTAGTGTGGTCCACGCGATACGCGGGTATACGGCGTATACCCACTAGAAAAGCTTAAGAATTTTAGTATACCCACTAAAGTGCCCTGTGATACATGACATATCATTAGACATGTGTCACTGATACGTTAAACGGCAGTTAAACGCTTCCATAACAATCTTATCTGTATGCAGAGCTTGTTTATTACATTCGCTTATTTAGCAAACTATTGTGTAATTCTGTACTTAATACTTGAACATATTTTGCTTTGAAACTGTTTTATAAATTCTATAACATGTTTTAAATACAAAGCCAATTGTTGTACAAAGTTTGTTGTACATTTATTAAAATATAAGCATAAGAGGAATTTGGTAATGTTCAATATATTTAAAAATCAAAATAAATTGACGATTACAGTGTATTAACCGGTGTACATTGGTTTCTAATGTAGTGAACTAAGCCTGAGGTCAAATCCTGACCTTAAGGACCTTATGGGACAGAAGCTGTCATTTCATTGATTTGAATCCAGAAATACAGGTTGACCCATCCTGAGACTTTCTTTCTTGAATTAATCAAGTGAAAGAACACTCTCTTTTCTATTATCATTACTATTTTACAAATGTTTGATAATCAAAGTGTTTTTAGTTCAAACCATTTTAGATGTTGCAGTGAACTAATCATTTTTAATTAACTGTGAAACAGTAATAATGATTTTAATCCTCATGCAAAGTATAAATCATGTTAAGGTCTGTTACAGAGTAATTATGCATTTTCTGATTTTCTGTTAATAAATGACCCACTGTCGTTGGTGAGTCAAAGATAAACACGTTTCCATCCACATTTTTATTAAATTCAATGCACGTTATTATACAGTCCAGAAAAATGAAAGAATCCGTTTAATTTATGAATATATATCAGCATATGTTCATTCTACACTAAGCACAGTATGCCCACTACAAAAATGTAGACTACACCACTGAATAACCTCCACATCAATGTGAAGGAGACAAAGGAGATGATTGTGGACTTCAGAAGGAACAAACACACCTACACCCCCTGAACATAAGAGGATCTGCGGTGGAAGTGGTCTCCAGCTACAAGCACTTGGGTGTGCACCTGAATGACAACCTCAGCTGGAGCAACAACACCACCAGCCTGATGAAGAAAGCTCATCAGAGACTCTACTTCCTCAGATGGCTGAGACGAGCTGGTCTGGGAAGCTCAGTCCTCACCTCCTTCTACAGGTGTGCAGTGGAGAGCGTCCTGTGCTCCAGCATCAACGTGTGGCATGGAGGCTGCACAGCTGCAGAAAGAAAAGCTTTGCAGAGAGTGGTGAAGGCTGCACAGAAGATGTTGGAGTCAGTCTCCCCACCATCACAGACATATACACCTCTAGATGCAGGAAGAGGGCCACCTGCATCATGAAGGACCCCACTCATCCAGCACACACACTTTTTGACCCGCTCCCCTCATGAAGGAGGTTGAGGAGCATTAAGTGTAGAACCACTAGACTGAGGAACAGCTTCTACCCTGAAGCTGTTAGACTCATGAATCTCTAATCAGGATAATCACTGAAAATCACATCATGTTGCTGCTGATCTGTTTCATGTTGCTGCTGATCTGTTTCATGTTGCTGTGTTCATTCGTGCTCATCTGCTCACACAGACTCATGTTCGTGCTGCTGTTCGACACAGTGCTTAGTGTAGATGATGTTTTTCTTAGTTCATATCTTAGATGTTATCATTGTTTTTCTTTTACATTTTATTGTTGGATGTAACTGGGACCCTGTGTACATAATTTTGTTCCACCTCATGTACCACATGAGATGTGAATGACAAATAAATCTCTCTTTCTCTCTTACTCTGATTGACTCTGATATCTATTCCTCATGAGGGAGTTTTTCCTTTCCACTGTCGCCTTCATGCTTGCTCAAAATGAGAGTCTGTGATGGAGTTAAATTCAAAGCACTCTGCTCCTCAGATAAATAATGTTAAATTATTATTTTTAAGTATAAATGATGACTTCTGTTGTGACTTGGCGATATATAAATAAACTAAATGGAATT
>NC_056515.1:19780426-19807758 GCF_014905685.2 Nematolebias whitei
TTTGATCACCATAATCTATAATCGCGTTAAAGCGATTTATAAAATCCTGGCCAACCAAAAATGGGAATGAGTCAACATGGGTCACGTGTACCGGGTGGTACAGTGTCATATTGCCAATCTGCATGTGAACCATTGCTATAGCTGTCAGGGTTGTTTTCATTTCTGAGAGACCCTGCATTTCTATAGCACATTCAGAGAGAGGTATTATCCTGTTAACACTGGCAGCGGCCGTCCTCAGCTCCTCGAACAGTTTAGCTGACATAATTGTTATGTCTGCCCCACCGTCCAAGAGTGCTTCGTGTGTGAGGACACCTTCGAGTGTTACTGACAGGTACGCCTTTTTGGCGGCCCCCTTTCTGTTAAAGTTACACAGAAACCTCTTGGGTTTTCTCTGACGCTTCTTCACGCGTTCAGCCTTATCTGTGTAATCTTGGTTTGTCTGAACCGTCAGCACAGCAGAAGCTGTTTCTGAGTGTTCAAACTGCGATGACTCGTCACCGTTTGTGTGTGTGTGTTTACCCCCCCTACTTCTGATGAGGGGTTGTTTGAGGCAACAACAGTTATGTCTTGGTGTGTTTCACCGACATCTGTTATGTTGTCATTCGCGCCCTCAGATGTAATGGGAATTACATCACTGCATAGTGCTCCTGGATGGGTTCCCGTGTCAGTGTGTTTCAAAGTTTCTAACAACCTGCGTATTTTCTCTGTCTCTTCCGAGTTCAGAGGTGTAGGGCCTTGTTTCTGGAACTTTTGTGATTTTTTCGCCTCGGTTCGTTTCGTCCGAGGTGGGGGACGGTCAGGTACGTCTTTCGGGGGTTCCTTTACGTACTGCCCCTGATGATATGGTTTCCCATATCTTTGCGTCCTGCGCTCACCCATTTTCCGATAATCACTGTCTTCCTCTAAAAGAGGAGCCTTTTTGTCCCAGCGTGCACCTTCATTACGTGGTTTGTTATTTTGAACAGACTGTTTTCTCTCTTTCTTAGGAGGAGGAGGCGATGAACGCCTTCCTTCTAATTCTAGGGAGTGGGGTTTAACCTTTACACTTGGAAACACTTCAATGGGCGTCGTAGCATGAGAACTTGCTTCAAACACATTCACAGCACACTGCTTAATCTCACTGATGGATTTTTCTCTGAAATTTGCCATCATTTGTACTGATTTTTTTAAATCAGAGTGGAGATTTTTGCTGAAAACAAACTTAAAACCATCATCTTCTTCCATTCCGGTCTCATTTCTGTTACCAAAATAAGCTTGGAAGATTCTTTTGTAATAAACTTTTGGATGTTCATTCTTGCCCTGCGTGACCTTGTCTGCGGCTGGATATCCAGCTGGTCCTGTGCAGGAATCATACTCTTTGATCAAAGCCTCACACAGAAGGTTGTAATCCCTCCTCGTTGCATCTGGTAGACGCTCGATGAAGGTGAACACCTCTCTGTCCGAAGTGAGTCGTATCAGACTGATTTTATCTTCTGCCGTAGCATTAGGATAAGATCTTAATCTGAAATCCAGATCTCTGAGGTACGCTTTTGTTCCTGCTGACCCCATAGGGCCGGGAACGAAACGTTGTACATATTTTGAGACTTTCTGCAAATCATCCATTGAAGGAGACTGTATCAACGGTTTCACATGCGTGATTGGTGCAGATTGGTCAAGGCCTGCCCCTACCGCCCATGGTGGGGGTGGGGGTGGCTGATAAGGAGGAAGAGGTACATATCGGTGCAGGTCTGTCCCTACCATCCGTGATGGTGGTGGGGGTGGGGGCATGGTGTCAGGAGGAAGAGGTACATATTGGTGCAGTTCTGTCCCTACCGCCCATAATGGGGGTGGGGGTAACGGCGTGTTGTCAGGGTGAAGAGGTGCAACAGCATCTGTCTGGAGAGTTCGTGGCTGTTTCGGACCCTGATACTGTTCGTCTTTGAGTCTCAGACCAGCCCGCCCCATATCAGAAATCTGGTTTGTAGCTGTAGCTAATTTCTCCTCACAAGCTGTCAGGTGCTCCTGTGATGTCTGATATTTACTTTGTAAAATCAGCCATCGTCGGAGCATCCCCGCCTTGTCTGCCTTGCAATCGTCCAGCTCCTTTAATGCGATCTGTAACTGTGCTTGTAGCACATCGTTATCTGAACGCACGGATTGGTACGCACGGTCTTTATCCCTGGCTTCCGATAGTGATGCTTCAAGTGCTTGTATTTTGCTGTTCATTGAATCAGCTTCTGCACGTGCATCTTGCTGTAACTGAAACATCTGTTCATAATGTTTCGTCATGAGGACCTCGTGTTCGCTTCTAAATTGAAAGACGTAATCTTCAGTTTTCTGAGCAAACACTATTTCACTGTCTAACCTCTGTTTGAGGTTATCAGCTTTCTCAACAGCCTTATAGAATGATTCTTTCAGCAAAATTGCAATTTTAGCCAGCTTTTCATAGCTTGACTTTGTGATTTCTGTAGAGGTCACACTTTCTGCAACCTCCTTCAGATTGTCCGCTAACTCTTTTGGGTTCATGCTCTCTGTCTGAATCATATATGGATGTAAGGACGCTGCCAGGAGCGCTAATGCGTTCTCCAGGCAGTCCGCCATCCCTTTTAGGTCAAAGTCTTTTTCTAACACACCTGTCATGTTTTTCACTGTGTAGCAATTTATCTGTTTGAACAGTTGCAAGCTTTAGATATTTTACAGGTAAATATTTGTATTCAAGTCATTGAGTGTTCACACTATTTTAGCTTTTTGGGTTTACACAGAAGTACTGTTATAAGTCAACTTATTCAACTGTGGGTACCTTTCTCAGGTTTTACCCCAATTCATGAATATTTAAGTAAATGCTCTTCTGGCAGTGTTACTTTTTGTGCTTATTTTCCAACAGACTAGTCACCAAGCTGTTTTTAGTGTATTTTACTCTAAACCACTGAATTTTTTAATAAACCTGTAATTTTTCTAAAAGTCTCAAAGCAAATCAGTTTAAAGCGTTTTTTAAACCGTTCTGTTCAGAAATTTGCTATTTTAACAGTTACTCATAGAACTAAGTTGTGAAAAGAAAAGAAAAGTTGATGATGTATCAGGATTAATCAGTCCCTCCTTCAGAAAAACTGTATTTACTCCTGTCCTCCTGTAAAGCTTCTATTTAAAATTAAATAGAAAGATATTTGTTTAGGTGGCAACTTAAACAGAAAAATCTCTTTTTCCTGATAAGTTTACTCTTATTTAGTGATTTTGCAATTAAACGTGCACTATCCTCTTAGCAAATGAGTAAACTTTTTCCAACTTTGTGAAAATCTGTAACTGTTTCTATTTTTTAAAAAGTTAATGTTTATTTTGTACCTTAGTTTTAAGGAATTACCAGTGAAATAAAACTTTTTTTGGTAAATGCTCTTTGCATAAATACCTTATAACTTTTAAAATGCAAGATAACAGTATTTTTCAGCTTTGAGGAATGTTTATTAACTCCAAAATGCCTTTTAGAAAAATTAAAACGTTTAATTTCACTATTTAAACCTAAAAACGAGTGAAACCTGTCTTCTCAAGTTTCGCCAGGAGATGTCAGTATTACCTCAACAATTTTAACTCCGACACTGTTTGTGTTGTCCACTAGGGGAGCTATAACTTCCTGTGGCGTTCGGTTGACATCCTGTTGTTAGCCGCTTAGCTTGAAGTTAGCTTCGGCTAAACTCGGTTAAAATCAACATTTCTGAACGGATTTTTTACACAAACGTGGCAAAATTTTTTGCAATCAGACTTTATAGCTTGAAACATGAGTTTTTGGGACAATATTGCAGCTTTATTTAGTGATTTTAAGCGTAGCTAAGGCTCCGGTCGTTAGCTGTTTAGCTTAAAATTAGCATCGCTAGCGTTGTTTAAAAACATCATTTAATGACGAATTTTAAACTCTAACGTGGCAAAATTTCAGCGAATATGCTTCGAAGCATTTAACCAGCGTATCAAAATCACTTTAAAGGCGCTTTTCAGCTTTAAAAAGCAGATTTTATTTCCCTATGAAAACGAATTTCATTTCCGGGTCACGTGACTGAAATCACCAATGACAGCAGCGCAGGGTTGAGAGGAAGATGCGTAGGCACGCATTCACCCTCCTCAGCAAATCAGAGCGCTCCACACAGCAATATTCAACCAATCAAGAAGCGTTTTCTCCAACTAGCAAGTTAGATTAGCGTGAAATAGTTCGTCAACTTTTTCGTCTTTTAAACTGTCAAAATGCACCTTTTCTGTTAAAAATGTAACGAATCAACTTCCTGAGCTGCACGGAGACGGCGCTCCGTGACAAAACGTCTTTCTAGCTATTTAAACAACTCGTCCGAATTTTCCAGAACCGAGCCGTCCAGAACCGAACTCCCGTCCGTTTGGACCTCAGTTTAAACAGAATGCAGCGTTTTTTACAGCTCATCAGCTTTTAGTTAACATAACAGACGTACAATTTCAGCTTTCATAAAGACTTATGACACAATTTCAGCTTTTAAAACATTACTAGCCCAACGCTTAGAACATGCAGCGTTTGCTTGAAAGGCGCAGCTCCAGCTGCGGTTCAGCACAGCTGACAAACTGTTACTTTTCAACATACATGCCAACACGTACAATTTCACGAGTTCCTCATCTTTCTGACTGTGTAATGTCGTGCATTGAATTTAACAGAAATGTAACGAGAGACGTCATTTATCTTTGACCCATCAAATCAATGCGGTCATTTATTTTCAGAATCAAAGTTTTAACATCAAACATTTACATTAATTTGGCAAAATATGAAAATAATAACAGACAAGTTTCACAGAAAAGGGACATCGATCACTCGGCGGTGAACGAGGACTTTGCTTCAGATATTTCTAAAATATCTGTACTGATTTTATGAGAAAGAGGAGAGTTTTAAGATGAAATGGAGATTTATCTTACAGAGAAATATGTGAGGGAATTAATCTGTTTGACCAGAAATTGCACGCTCCATCAGATATCAGCTTGCCTCCGGTACACTTTAGTCGAAGAGGAGACCGTTACCTGGTTGACGTAGGTCAGCTCGATAGAGAATCCTCCAGACCTTTTTCAGCGTCTCCGTTGAGGACTACCAAACCCTCAGAGAGTCGTACGTGGTTTTCAAACAGAAATTATAATTCCAAAACGTCTCTGGATCATCTTGAACGCGTTTGCACCCAAGAACTCTGAACTCCTTTCATTCTTCAGAACTCCTCAGCCTCTGGAATTCTCCTGAACTTCTACTGAATTCTTTTCCATTCTGAATTCTAACATGAACTGGGAAGTTGCCACATTTTAAATGGGTCGACTTCCGGTTCAATTTAGAGCTTTCTGATTCGTGGATGTACCAGAAAGAGGTGTGTTTTTGTGACGTAAGATGTTATCTAAGCCAAGGTCAGAGAATGAGATTGTTCAACAACTGACAGAGAGATTATTGCAGAAAAGCAGACTTCGTGGAGTCAACTCTTCTGTATCTTCTGTAAAGATTAAACATGACATTTCTTTTTCAGTAAACATTTAGTTGACCGAAAACCGACCTTTCACATACTTACAAAACTTGGCTCATTTCAGACAGAAAATCAAGAAATGCATATTAACCTGATTTCTTCTTTGAATGAGGAATAAAAATCATTACTTACTGTTTATGTAAAATAAAAATGAGTAGTTCTTTCCAACCTGTAAGCATTGAATGGAACTAACACAATTTGATTATTAAACATTTGTAAAACAGTAATGATTATAGAGAATTGTCTTTTCTGCTTGATTAATTCAAGAAAGAAAGTCACCAGATGGCTCAGACTGTATTCAGATCAATGAAAATAACAGTCCCTGTCCATCTGATAGATTTGAGGTCATCAGGGTCAGATCAGGGTCAGATCAGGTTCACTACACGAGTAGAGGAGTCAGGATGATGGAGATCAAAGAATGGTAGGTAGTTTCTATCTTACAGGTAATAGAAGGAGTGGGAGCATCGAGAGGAGAGCAGAGGGTTGCAGTGGGTCCAGTCCAAGGTTGGAGAGCGCAGAAGGTGAGTTGAGGTAGTTGGTGGCAAGTGGTTGGACGGCGGTGGAACAGCTGAGGTAAGTCACAAAAACTATCTCGAGGATTCACAGGAGGGTTCAGGAACAGACGAATCATAGGAAGCAGATGCTGAAACACAAAGAGAACACAACTTTTTAAATTCTAGTACAACACAAGGAGGCTGACAGCACAAATACCAGTAGGTGTGTAATGCTCCAGCAGGGAAGAGAGCTCCTCTGCAGCCTTTTATGCTCCTGGAGCTCTTCAAGGAAATGGTCCACAGCTTTTTGTTGGCACCATCCTGGAACTCAGGAAGCTGCAGAATAAAATTGAAACCCCTACAAAGACAATTAAAACCCACAACTTTATATATGTCTACAGTTCAAAAGCATGACGAGATGTTAACTTTAACTCATCTCAGGTGGTCCATCTTTAGTTCGTCCAGCATTTAGGAACAGTCGTATCATATTCCCATCATATGGGCACAAGGCGGTCTTGGTTTTTGCTTCTACAAAAATGGAACGAACTACTAAAAGCCCTGATGCATGCTCAATAATCTTTGCAGATAATCTAACAAGGTTGAGTCAGATCCTCTGGATGGGTTCTTCTAAAAGACGACAAAACATTTCAATAAAGAACCCGTCCAGAGGACGTGACTCAACCTTGTTAGAACTACAAAAGCCTTATAATGTTTTATAAGTTTGTTGATCTTTTCACTGACCAGCTCTCGTAACACGCTAACTGGAACTTTCACTGTCCTTTATATAGATTTTATTGTAATGGATTTGTCAGTTTCAACTGTAGCTTGCATGATTTTTCTCACAGTCTGCGGCAAACGAGCAAAAGCTGAAACTCTACGATCCACGTTTAGAGGAATGCTCTTTCAAAAGTAAAACAAGAAATAATGAAATCTTAACAAATCACAAACTAGTAGCGTTACACAAACAATAAAATAAACCTAAAAATATCAAGAGAACTGAACATCCTCAGACAAAGTCGTAGTTCCTCATAAATATTGTGGTAGCTGGTCCGTGATTTTATTCTTGCTTCCTGCAGGGATGGTGGACTGAAGAGAGGCAAAGTGAAGGATTCTCTTAAAGAGGAGCAGCAGAAGATGTACAGCAGCATCATAGTGAGGCAGAACAGCATCATCTCCTCAGAAACATGCAACCACATCACAGACGGTCAGTTAGCTCCTCTCTGAGCCACATGTGGTCAACTTCCTGTTCTGTAAGGAGCGGAGCAGCGGACTGGTGCTGGTGCCAGCTCTTTGACCCTCATGCCTTTATCAGATCAGATCCAGTAACCTGCACCCTGGATGTGTAGGAGTGTGTCTCAGCCAGCAGACGGCAGTGTGTGACAACACAACCGTCAGCAGAACTGAAGCCGCTCTTCATCAGGACAGATGTGTCCAGAGGCCGCAGAGCATCACAAGTACAGTCTTAATATTGTCAGGACCACTACAGAACCTGTGTTCATTCTGTGTCTGAAAAGGTTTATTTCATTTTAATCAAATGTGTGAAGCTGTTTTTGTTGAGCTGGGTTTAAAGAAAAAATTAATTATTCTAGCTGCAAAAAACACACAAACACAAAAACAATTCCTTAAATGACCCAAAATTCTACGTTTCTTTAGAAATCAGAAATTGTTCCTTTTTTTTTTTTAGATATTTAAAGACAGTTGTCAGTGATTTTGTGTCACCTTGATACATCAGTCGTGACTTTGTGCTCGGGTCTACTCATCCTGGATTCCTAACCACTTCTATGTGCCGAGGTTTGTGAAGAAGATAGAAAACTTGTCATTACCAAGATATAAAATTAAACACCAAGGTTAGAGAAACGACAGGTCTGAACTGTTGAATAAAGATTAAATGTTAAATTGTTGGTTAAGAGAAAACACCCATCTGATGTTACTGTCGAGCTCCATGAAGAAAACATTTCCACAAGTTAAAACTTGGTCCAAAAGACAAATGCATGTTGTGTTTCATGTTTTTAGGAAGTCATCGTTCATGCGCAATACAGGAAGTGCAAGCATCCACATTACATCAGGTGTTGTGGTTTTATTTCAGAGACCCAGATGTTTCTGTATTTGGGAATAAAATGTGATTTCTTCATATTTTTTGGTTCAGCTATGCCAGGATCTGTTGACGTAGCCGAGTTGTTTTAGTGTACATTTTCTAAAAAACAGTTTAAACATGTCTCTTTTGTGTCTTCAGAAAATAGGAAATATCAATATGACTTGAAATAGTTTTTAAATAAAAGCAAAACTGACCAAAAAATAATGAGAAAATAATTTTTTTTTTTTTTTTTTGTGCTTTATGCTCATGTTCCCTGAAATATTTCTCATATTTGAACATGAAAAACAGAATCTGTGTGGATGGACCTCTGGTCAGCAGTAAAACCTAATGTGAAATATGTCACTTTATGACACATTCCTGAACACAAAACACCAGTAAAATGTTCATTTGCTAACATTTGACAAAGTTTTCTGATCATTTAGGAAAGCTTTATTAAGAAATACAAATGAATGATAGCACAAACACCTTCCTATTTGGTGTGTAAACATATATATTTATGAAGATAAGCAAAAGATTAGCTTTTTTTATATATAAATGTTTTAAACCAAAATAATTTAACATAATTATATGCAGTTTAAAAATACTGAAATGTGCAAACATTTTTTGCAAGTATTTGAAACAGAAAATAGTTTATAGACCTTTAAAGCCGACATTTTATTTTTATTTTTTCTGAATGTTACTAATTGAAGCTCTAAAAATACTTGCATATTAAAATAAAAAAACTAACTGCCAGTACAAAGTAAATACAATATTTTTGGATTGTAAAGTAAAAAAGCATCTAAACAGGTTTTTTGAAACCATTTGAAACGATATTGCTGATTATTCAGAGATGACTCCTGTGACTGGCTCTGAGTGTCCTCCAGAATAAAAAGTATAAATATATGTTGGTGTCCTTGTGAGACGGATGCAGTGGATGAGCCAGAAGAGAGCTGCAGGCGGCGGCATGTTTACTGTGACGGCGCTTTAATAAAGAAAGCAGAGAGTGTGAAATAGCATGGAGTTATTCTTCCACACACAGTCAGGCTTACGTTTCACAGCCTCTCCTCCTCCTCCTCCCGCCTCTTCATCCACCCATCTGTAATAACAATCCCACAACTTAAATTGCTTGAACAGAAATGTTTGTTCTCCCCTAACAAGATTGTGAATTATTAATAGGATCTAAAACCGATTCTATAACCCGATTGTTGAGGTGGGATTCTTGGCGAGCAATGCTCCACCACACCATTTACTGTGATGTATGTGTCTGCACATCTTTATATCCAATTTAATGTGATTCAGATGGATTTCAGAGGGACATCATAAAAGGCATTGGAGTGACCCCGACTGTGGACTCCATACAACAAACCCCGTATGTCCCAATATGTTGATTCGATTTGCCCAATTTTACTCTTAGCCTCGACTGATCTATACAAATGCAATGCAGGTACACTAAGTAAATATGAATACATTTCCAAATTGAATCCAAGTGAGTGTAGTCTGCGGGAGGACATCATTTAAAATCCCGCTGTGCTGGGAACTGAGCGGTCACAGGGTAAATGACTTGGGCTCCTTCTGAGACTCGCCATTAGTTGGAGCGTAATGCCTTTAAATACATTGTTCTGCCATCTATTCTGCGCTGCTGGCTGTAATGTATGTGAGGCCGAGGAGCTACAGTGCAACTCCTGGAGAGGGATCGATACGGCTGCGCTCAGACGAGTCCTCGAATCTGCCCTCACATCCACCGAGCTGCTGCTCTTCTTTACCACTGAGGTTACACTAACCATTGACTGGGAAAGTACTCATTGAAGGAATGTTTTCATTTTAGGTCACTTCATCAAAAACGTTTTGCGGGTAAAATACTTATTACTAGTCTGTTTAGTATTTCTGATGAAGCAGCTCAGTCACATTTACCTTTAGTCACACAGAACTGCTGTTGTATATTTAAACCCATGACTTTAATAAATATCTTGGTTGCAATTTTCAATTTGTGCCACTAGATGTCCTCGTGTCTCGCACACTGGAATTTTAAAGTATTTCTTTAGCGGATTCAGTGGCGTTACCTCTATTAAAGAAATCTTTAGGGGTTGTTTGCTTCTAAATGTTTCATGGTTTTATCTTTAAATTTGTTCAACCATTTGGCCTTTAATGAAATTAAACCATCAGTGGCTCTGGTTCTGACCTTTTCAATTAATTGCCTCATGAGCCCTAAAGTCGGCCCCAGACACACAGGCTGATAAATGATCTAATATTTACTAGCAACACTATCAATTTGGGCAAAATATTGTAAAACTTGTTTAAGATAAGTTAGGGATTATCTCAAAGTGTTGCATTGTTTTGTGGGGATTTATAGTAAATTGTATGGAACAAATAAAGGTTTGTAGAATTAAAACTAATCAGACCAATAAATGAGGAAGCAAGCAAAATATGAACTTATATTTAAGACAGAGCCACGTGAAGAAAAAAATGGAGTATAAGGATTTTTAAGTTTTTGTTTTTTAAGATTAAAGTCAAATTTAATGTCAATAATAAAGCCAGCTTAAAGCTGGAAAATTATTTTAATGATGTTGAAGCAATAGGAGTGTTTTAAAATTTAAAAAGAATAAAAAAAATAAAAAAACCAGTGACTCAAAAACTAATAACTGCACTTAATTTTTTAATTAATTTGTCACGTTAAACTTATGAATAATGAAGGTTTTTAATAATGAAGTTTTTTTTAGCACATAAACATAATGTGTATTTTAAATAAATTGTTACTTAAATTGTATTTCTTCTGTTTCCTGCTCTGAAGTCAAGGATGATTTGACTTTATTTGAAACAGGCATTGGACTACATTCACAGCTTTTTGACTTTAATCTTGATGCTGGAAACTTAAGGTTGAACGTGGAAAACATAAATATTCCTCATTCGTTTTTTTCCTGAGTGGCCCTACAATTGCGTCGTTCCAGGTTTCACTGTTAGTGACTGACTGGATTTAAATGTTTCCTTTTAAGAAGAGTATTTTATTAGTTTGTATATTTTTAGTGCAAAATTACAAGATCCAACCTTATCCTGTTAAATCTATTTGAAACGTGATCAAATATGTGCGTTTCAATGAAATAAAACAGCAAACAAAAAAGAACACAAACACAAATGTGGCCATAAAAAGTAAAAAAATACACAAAAAAAAACACATAAAACAAAGAATTAACTGCATGGATTAATGTTAAAACAGCTAGTCCATATATCTTTAAGTTGAACCTGGAGACACAGAACAGGAAGAAAAAGAATGTGATAAAAGTTGTGTTAGGCTGCAACCCTTCCTGCTGCAGCGGTGCAAACAGCTGACCTCAGATCAGCTGTGCCCACAGCCTCTGGTGTGGCTCTGTGACCAGAAGAGGGAAACACGAGACCGAGCATGCTCCCTCTGATTTGCATACTCTAATGAAACGGGCTGTAATTGGTCAGGATTGATTTTTTTTCATCTGCTTTGATTGAGCTACAATTGAGTCTAAAGTTCTTCAAGTGGAGAGTTGATTGATCTGTGGTTAAATTCCAGTTTGCCTGGTTTAAAAAGAAATGTATGCAGTGATTGGACGGCGGAGCAGGGCCACTGACCTCCTCCTCCAATTGCCTTCAGCCCTCCTGTTTGTTATCAGAGGAATCATGTACAAACTGCTGCTTGGCTTTTACTGAATGAGAAGGTTGAGGCGCATGAAAAATGTCCTCCGCCGAGGTACATGAAGGTGTGAAATTGCAGACTCCTCTTTGCCCTCAGCCCCGTGCCTCAAAAGCTATTTCTTCTTTTATTGACAGCGCGGCTGAATTTCAGCCTGATGGCTGCTGCCGACACCCCCCACTAACACCACACACACAATCCTCCCTCCCAGAGCCCTGATTGCTTTTGTTTCCAGGTCACCTCCTATCTATTGCTGCAAGTTTTCCAATTTCTCAGGGCTTGTTGTATGAAGACAGAAGGCGCCGGCGTCACGGGCTCTCAGGGAAATGTACATAAACCTCAGCAGAGAGAAGACACAAAGGAAACACACGGAAACCTTCTCACTTTCATGCTCAGTGGGCAACACACATGCTGCCGACACAACTTCATCAAAGCAACAATCAAATAAAAGTCCTGCTTCATTAATATGGAATTATCTCGGCATTAAGATTAATTGCATTAAACTGATGAGAGTGTGTTCGCCATGGATGGAAGCTGGCTGCACAAATGATGGATGATGAGGGGCGTGATGAATGGAGAACGCAGCGGAACTAAATTGAAAGTGTACTCATCCGTTCTCCCCTCACAACTAATGATAAATTGAGCGTGTCACGTCGAACAATGCATGTTGAGCTTTAAACATGGCTTCCTCCTCCTCCTCGCCACCTCTTCCTCTGTGGCTGCGAGCGAGGCCGTCAGGTAGCTCTGGCCTCCTGCATTAGTCCGACTGCGGTGATCACAGAGCGACAGAGTCTTCATGTCCTCTGAGACACCAGGATTGAGACACACACAGAGGAACCAAATGTTCTGTGCGGTTCTGGCTGCTTTGGTTTTTTCAAATGTTGGTCATTTACACCTTAGGGCCACCGTAGCTTTGTGTTGTTTGTGGATGTTTGTTTAGTCTCGATGTGAATTTGTCATCATTGTATCTTATCTGTTATCTTGTTTGTCTACCTGCCTGACTTTCAGGAAGTAATCACTGGATGTAGATTAACTTCAAGAGTCAAGATGACTGTTCCATTAACGCAAACATGGCTATAACTCAGTGTGGGGGCTGAGGGTCATCCCCAGCACATGCTCTGAGTGCTAACAGATCTTTATTTAAAACTTCAGCTTGACGTGAACCGTGTGTGTGCTTTCTTTTATCTGTTTTTAAAGTGTAAAGTTTATTTTAGGCTGTTTAATCATTTTCACCATTATGTGCTAACTTTATTTGCAATATAAGATAAGATGAAACTTTATTGATCCCATAGGAAATTGTTGTGCCAGAGTTTTCAGTACAAAGGAACAAGCACAAGGAATCACGCAAGATATAAAAAAAACAACAACAGAGAATATAAAAATACCAACAATTAAGTTCTAAACAGGTGCAGACAGAAACATTAACGTGTTTATTGTGGTGCAGGATTAATTTGATTGTTCTATGTGCAGAAAGGAGGAGGAGTTGAAACGTATGAAGGACTTCCTGTGTTGTTCTGTGGAGCTCCTCGGTGGTCTCAGTCTATGACTGAAGGTGCTGCAGTAAGAGTCCAGGGTGTCTGTTGGCATCAGCTTCCTTCACCCTGCTGCCCCAGCACACCACTGCATAGAAGAAGATGCTGGAGACCATAGAGTGGTAAAACATCTGCATCATGGTCCGGCAGACATTAAAGGACCTGATTCTCCTCAGAAGATAAAGGTGACTCTGTCTTTTCTTGTAGAGGGTGTTGGTGTTAGCTGTCCAGTCCAGGTTATTGTCTTGGTGGACCCCCAGGTACTTGTAGCAGTCCACAGTGTCCACCTTAGTACCCTTGATGTTGACAGGGTTGGTGGGGCTGGTCTTCTTCCTGTAGTCCACCTGCAGCTCTTTAGTTTTTCCAACGTTGAGTTGCAGGTGGTTCTGTCCACCACCTCTGTATTCAGCTTCCTGGTCACCAGTGACGCAGCCCACAATGACAGAGTCATCCAGAACTTCTGCAGATGACAGGATTGTGAGTTGTACGTGAAGTCCGAGGTGTAGAGGGTGAACAGAAACAGGGAGAGGACCGTCCCCCGAGGAGCCCCTGTGCTGCTCGGTATGGTGTCCGAGGTGGTGTTCTGCAGCCTCACATACTGTGGAAGACCTGTGAGGTAGTCTCTGATCCAGGTGACCAGCGAGTCGTTCACCTGCATGTCCCGGAGCTACTGCAGAGTAGAGCAGGTCTTATGGAAAAGTCGAAGCACATGGCTCTTACAGTGCTGCCTGCCCAGTCCAGGTGTGAGATGGAGTCATCAACTCATTATTATTCTCATTATGGCTTTAAGGCCTGTCAACTTTTAATTGTTTTAGTGGCCATTTTGCACATGTTCTTTGAGTTTCAGTGTTGTAGCATATTTTCTCTCCATCTAATGTTTGTGTTTGAAGATTTTTTTTAATTATTTTTAGTTCTGAGACTGTTTTCACATTTAGATATCCTTAAGCTTCTGATTTTCTTTTTTTTTTTGTGTCCAACTGTGCACGTCTTTGCAAGGAACTGTCTTGTTGCAAGTGTGTAATTTTAAATAGTGATAATACGGCTCTTTGCGCTGAGATTCAGTTTAATGATAATAAATAATATCGTGGTTGACGCAGCTCGGTGAAGGACCTCGGTTTAGCACATTAGAGTTAATTCTGACAACTTAGCTGCTGTTTTCACTTTTTACAAAAGAAATACATTTAAATAAATAAGTGTGTCGTTTGAATTTGACAACAACATAAAGATTTGTCATATAGAGTTCACATAAACTTTGTTCACTTTAACAGTTTGGTCAGAGATAAACTGTTTCTCCAAACTGAGATCAAAGTTCAATCAGCAACAGGTAAGATATTAATTGTTCATAGCCTCTTCACAGAACCAAACTGTGTATTTACGTTGTATTTTTTAAGTTTGTTTTCTATATGTCTGTCCTGCACTGATGATGATACCATCATGTCTGACGGCTTTTGTTTTCTGGAGAACAAACAGTTTGATTGTCTCCTTCTGTGACAGAAAACATTCACTTTTTTAACGACTTACCAGAATCAGCCATAACGGTTTATTGGCAGAATGTTTATTTTTGTGACTTTTCTTCATTTAACAACCAAAACGAGTGACAGGCGGCCAAAGTTACAGATGATCAAACTTGTATTGAGACGGCGTCTGGCCCGGCTCCAGCTGACAGCCTCCACGATAAAAGATATTGCCATCTGTGAGATCACAACAGTTGGGGAATGAAGAAGAGGATTATCAATCTCCACTCGGCCCGTTTAATTTGCAACACTGTCGATTTGACTGCAGAGCAGCAAGCAGAGTTTCTGTCATGAGTGACCTTTTCTTAAAGTTCTTGGATTAATAAATCAAGGTGATCTTAGATTATTTGTATCTTGTTCATACAAGCAGAACATATATGACACGTTTGATGCTGCCACTGTGGGATCCAAACTTGGAATCAGATTTTTCTCAGCAGGTAAGAAACAGAAAATGTGTAAGACATTCCATCAGCAATACAAAGATTTAGTTTCATAGCTGGTTAAGAATAAATATGACAAGAGATCACTCCCCTCCCCACAAAAGAAACAAAAAAAAAATAGTGATTATATTCAACTTATGCGTAAAGTTTTATTTCATTTTAGCAAACTGTTTTGATATGTGTGTGTTATATTTTATATCCTGATGCATGCTCAATAATCCAGGTAGAAAAATCTAAAAAAGTAAAGTCTGGTCCTCTGGACTGGTTCAAAAAACAAAAAAAAAATGTAGAAACGTTTCGTCTTTCATCCAAAAGACTCCTTCAGTCTGTTATCTTTAGATAGCTATCTTTTATGTGCATTTTCTTTTTTTTGGCATAAAAAGTTTTTGTATGAACAAACTAAAGATAAAAAAAATCAGTTTTTGGAGAAATCTCTGTATGTATGCACTGATCAGGTTTTAGTTTCAAATTAAAGGTTCAGTTCGTACGATGGAGCGCCCTCTAGAGGCTTCAGTGTGAATTTATCACAGCGGCTGCTTAAAGCAAGACGGTTCAAAGAAGAGTATCCAATTTAATTACGTGGGAGCAAAATACAAAACTTGGTCTTAGCTGAGGATCTGTCAATAATCATTAAAAAAAACAACTTATAAAATGACTTTTGTTTTGGGGCAGCACGGTGGCGCAACTGGTAGAGCTGCTGCCTCTCAGTGAGCAGGTCCTTGGTTCAAACCCCGGTCCAGGGGCCTTTCTGGGTGGAGTTTGCATGTTCTCTCCGTGCATGCGTGGGTTTTCTCCGGGTGCTCCGGTTTCCTCCCACAGTCCAAAAACATGCATGTTAGGCTGATTGGTAACTCTAAATTGTCCCTAGGTGTAAGTGAGAGAGTGAATGGTTGTTTGTCTCGTTTGTCTCTATGTGTCCCTGTGATGAACTTGCGACCCGTCCAGGGTGTACCCCGCCCCTCGCACAGTGATTGCTGGACATGGGCACCAGCGACCCCCTTGACCCAAAATGGAATAAGCGGGTAAAGAAAATGGATGGATGGATGGATGGATGGGAGCAAAATACAAAACTTGGTCTTAGCTGAGGATCTGTCAATAATCATTAAAAAAAACAACGTATAAATTGACTTTTGTTTTGGGCGGCATGGTGGCTCAGTTGGTAGAGCTGTTGCCTTTCAGCGAGAAGGTCACCGGATTGAATCCCGGTTGGGGACCTTTCCAGGTGGAGTTTGCATGTTCTCTCCGTGCATGCGTGGGTTTTCTCCTGGTACTCCAGTTTCCTCCCATAGACCAAAAACATGCATGTTAGGCTGATTGGTAACTCTAAATTGTCCCTAGGTGTGAGTGAGAGAGTGAATGGTTGTTGGTCTCGTTTGTCCCTGTGATGGACTGGAGACATGTCCAGGGTGTCCCCTGCCTCTCTCACAGTAACTGCTGGATATGGGCACCAGTGACCCAAAAAGAAAGAAGTGGGTAAATATAATGAAAGGGTGGATGGATATAACTCTTCAAAGACAAAAATCAAATTAAAACCACATCAATAGCATTCATTAATAAGCTTTTTAATGCTATTTTAAAACAGTCATTTAAAGCAACACATTTTACACTCTAACAGTCAAGCAAATGAGCTAAAAGCATAAAAAAAAAAGAGAATAAAATGCTGAAAATCAAAAATATACATCATAAATGACGCTCAAGTCTTCATAAGATGTTTTATTTTTCATTTTGGCTGCAAGATCATCATCAAGAGTTTGACTGGTTCCTTTAAATATACAGAAGAATTCAGCCTTCATCCTTTTAGTCTCACTAATCAAAATCAATAGACTTGATCTGTTGCAAGCTGGCAGGCCAGTTGGAATATATTTAAAATATCTAATGGGCCAAATACAACTGTGACAAAAGCTGTGTCTGGCCCTTGGGCCTTGGGTTTGACATGAGCTTTAAAAATGCAACAGCTTTTGATTTTATACAAAATTCAAACAGAGCAAATAGTGTTTTTTATATAACAATCATGGAAGACAACAAAAATATCAGACAAAAGATTAAACTAAATGAGAACATATAACAGCAAACACTTAAAAATATAAAACTTCAAGGTACAAAAAGTCAAGAACCATAGTGGAACGAAAAATGTTTTAAAAAGAAATATAGTAAAGGCTGCAAAAAGACTGAATGTATTCATTTTTCAACAAGTTTCAAATAAAATTACCCCAGCTTGATTTTAATCCATGTTCATATTTGCCAAGTCCACACTGACTGTCATCCATCATGGCCCACGTCTCCAGATCACCGTCTCCGGGGGCCCAGGTTCATCTCTCCTCTTCCTCCACACTGTTCAAGCAGAGCAAAAAGCAACAGCGTCTCCAATTTTCCTCTCAGCAGCGATGCAGAGGAAAGAAAAAAAAAAACCAGTCCAGCGGAGCAGCACGCTCTGCAACTTCTCAACAAAATGAATACTTTTTAATTTGCCTGCCTGGGATGGCCCCGGGCCCCAGGACAATGTTGATGGATGATGTTTTAATGCTGCTGAATGTTATTTTTACTGAACAGGGAAAACGATAAATTTTTACTTCATTGCCAATGATTGTGCCCTATATGCATACAGGCTCGGCGGCTGAATGTTGCCCATGAATAATCGGCTCTCGCAGCAGATGTTACTCTGCAGAAACCAATTCCTCGGATAAGATTTGCACAAGATTAATTGTCTACAGCTGTTTCATGGCCCGCTGCAATCTTAATACATTTATGATAAGTTTAAAAGCTCACCAAAGGCAGCGGAGCCTCCCAAGTGAGAAGTCGCTTTATTCTTACATCTGGATTCATATCCCCTGTCAGATTCATCATTAGCCTTTATGTGAGACGACTAAGAGGACGGCCGTCATTACCGCTCGCCGTGCAACAGAGTCTCCCTCCTCTTTCTTCTCCCTCTCTTCAGGCCCATATTTTCATCTCTCCTCTCTTTGAGTGACTGAATTATTCAGATATGTGCAAATGAGTTGTTTTCATTTTTCTCCCCGGGAAGTGGAAATTGAAAGTGACCCGGCGTGACCCCCATCTATTACTCAAGCTAAATTGCAGTGAGTGTGCAGTGTGGCTCATTGTAGCCATGCAGGGCTTTGTTAACCGCGGCGCCGTGACCCCGGCCCACAGCGCAGCATCTGGAGCACGGTGAAAGAATCGCCGTGTTACGACCCACACTCCCTGCTTTTATAAGGGCCCCATTTGAATATTCTTCGCCGAACAAAGGCAATCATGTTCAGCACGCGGGCCTGGGTCAGGGGCCGGCGCTCAGCAGGGCCACTAGTTGAGTTTTTGAAGACCCATTAGGTGCTTCAAACCCAACACAGACTGAGCTGACCTACATGCACAGAGGTTTTCATCTTCTGGGCTTTTAACCCCGTTCTTCAGTTATTGTGTGACTTTCATTCCTGATGGGATCGATTAACTCTGTGGAGCATCTTTCTCCTCACAAGCTGCTGCAGCAGGCGACAGCTCCTCGATTACTTATCACTAAATAATCTGTGTTATGGAGAGAGTTAGCATCAACCCAGTGGTTGGCTGCAGAGTGAAGCTTGTCCCCAATTTCATTTCATGAAAAATGAGCTCATATTTAGTCTTTACTTCATATTCAAACGTGAACATGCTAGAAAGGTTTGGTAACGCAGAACAATAAAGACTGTTTCATTTAACGTTCTAAACTTTTTAAGACCTTTAACAACTTCCACTGTGTTTTAACTGAATTTTAAATAATCAGAGCAGCTAAACAAAGCACACTTCAAAGATATATGATACATTTTTATGAATGATAAATATATGTATGTATAGGCTATATAATTATGTGTTTTATTATATATACATATATATATATATATATATATATATATATACATACACACATATATATATATATATATATATATATATATACTTTGTATTTTTAAATCATTTTTAAAAAATCAATAAAATCACTTAACAAAATGTCCTTTTGAAGAATATTGGTTTGAGCTTAACTTTATTGAACGTAGTATAATAAAAGAATAAACAAAGTTATATAAAAAGAAAATAAATTTAAAACAAAAGCAAGCAGAGAAAATCAAACAACAGTAGTAAAGTATATTTACACATTCCAAGGAGTGGGTAGAAGTATAAACTTGTTGTTACACACACCCCTCTTACTTCTATAGCATCATCCAGTAATTTACTGATTCATTGGTTGCTAAATATCATTTTTGACAGTCAAACCTGAGGTTTTTTTTAGGTACAAAAGGTCATCCATCCATCCGTCCGTCCGTCCGTCCGTCCGTCCGTCCATCCATCCATCCATCCATCCATCCATCCATCCATACATACATACATACATACATACATACATCAATCCATTTGTTCGTCCATCCATCCATCCGTCTGTCCATCCGTCCGTCCATCATCCATCCATCCATCCATCCATTCAGCAATCCTTCCGTCTGTCCATCCATCCATCCATCCATCCATCCATCCATCCATCCATCCATCCATCCATCCATCCATCCATCCATCCATCCATCCTCTCCCCTTGTTCTGGAGTCAGGTCTCTGGAGCAGCATCTTGAGCAGGGAGGCCCAGACATCTCTTTCCACAGCCTCCTCTCCAAGCCCTTCTGAGAGCACTCCAATGTGTTCCCAGGCTAGCTGAGATTAGTCTCAACCGTGTGTCCTGGGTCTTCTCCAGGGTCTCCTTCCATTTGAAATGCCTCCCTGAAGAGATGTTCAGGGGGCATCCTTCCTCGGGGAGGAGCAGCGGCTCTTCTCTCGCAATAACTGAACATCCCCCCAATATAGGAAATTAAAGGTGGACAAATCAATCCATTGGATTGATAGACAAATTCTTTTCAGACCTGAAACTCCTCATTGTCGTTGGATATTGACAAATACTTATTTACTTAATTTATAATCAAAGTATCAGGGAACAGTAAACATTATCAACACACTATCTAAATGTTGCACTCACTCCTTATTTTTCAAAATGTTAAAACTAATATCAAACAGAAAATCTGACCATGGTTGTTTTTGGTCCAGCTCAGTGAGTGTGCAGATAACGACCCTCATTTAGTTAAGCACAAAGAATGGATGTGGACTAAAAGCTGTATGATCACACACTGCTTGTTGTAATACAGCTGTGTACGGGCTGACAGGAAGTGACCATCAATAATCCAGATGGGTGCCACCAGCTCGGCCTCTACCTCCATCCTGTGACAGCTCAGACATCGAACATGACATAATACGCTATGATAAAACAAAACCTTCACTTCATGAATATCTATGATTTATGAGGAGTGTGATATGAATTCACCATCATAAATATGCAAAAACATAAAGGCACAGAGTCTGCAGACTTCTTATATGTTCTGCTGTGATGCTGGACTAATTGGTTTCCCTCCCTGCGTTTTGTCCATTAGCACATTCATGTTAATGAACTGAGGACCGTGTTTCTACCTTTTCCTCTGCTTTTTAATTCAGAGTTGAAAACAGGTGGAACGTCTGAAATGGAGCTTCCACACGTTTTCATGGGGTGTGATATTAGGAGTCTTCTCACACACGTGTCCTTTTAGTACAAACAGATACCTGTCTCATGTGACAAATAGTACCACTCCTTACCAGATTATTTACTTTTAATGGGGGTGGGGGGAGCAAAACACTTAATATGTGCTCACTAAAGGTGTGATGTATGGGGTCATGGTAACACAGTGGCTCCTCCCCAAGCTGCTCTGGTGAAATGAATCTGTGGGAGATCTGCAGGACTCTGCTGTGCTGCAGGATCACTTCAGAGCTTCCATTCAACCAGTATGTCACTGGGTTGTGACTGTTGGAAACTTGTTGGCAAACATTTGTGGAGCAGTCCCTAAGATATCTCAAAATGTTTGCAGGGATTCTCAGTTCTCAACTCAGTGGGAGTTGCAAAAGCTCGTTGTCTTGTCACTTTTGAACGTGTGTAACAATTTTCTCAAAATAGTCACAGAGATATTGCCGGTGTCTCAAATCATTTTCATTTTAGTTTCCACAACTCCAGAGCACAGTTGTCTTTTGACATTTGCAAAGGAGCTGTTTTTATGACAGAAAATGAACTGGTCCCAGTCAACCTATCTTCTTCCTTAAAGTGTACTTCCTTCCTTCCATCCATCCATCCATCCATCCATCCATCCATCCATCCATCCATCCATCCATCCATCCATCCATCCATCCATCCATCCATCCATCCATCCATCCATCCATCCGTCTGTTCCTCCGTCCATCCATCCATCCATCCATCCATCCATCCATCCATCCATCCATCCATCCATTATCTTTACCCGTTTATTCCATTTTGGGTCATGGGGGTCACTGGTGCCCATATCCAGCAATCACTGTGTGAGAGGCGGGGGACACCCTGGACAGGTGTCCAGTCCATCACAGGGACAAACAACCTAGGGACAATTTAGAGTTACCAATTAGTCTAACATGCATGTGTTTAGTCTGTGGGAGGAAACCAGAGATAAAACCCACACATACACAGAGAGAACATGCTAACTCCACCCAGAAAGGCCCCCTGGCCAGGATTTGAACCTTCTCGCTGAGAGGCAACAGCTCTACCAACTGAGCCACCGTGCTGCCCTAAAGTGTACGTCACTAAATTAAATCATAAAAGTGGAGAAATTTCCAAGTTGGCTACAAAACAACATAACGTGCATGGCCAAGAATACAATTTTACAAGACACACACAACAATACGACCATGATTTCCAAAAATCGACCAGACAAAATGCAATCGCACGACTCACCGATCACTTCTGAATTCAGTGAGAAAATAAAGCGAGTGCTGAGTTTACTTTTTTATTCTGCAGTAAACACTGGTTAAGTTCTTTCCCATTATGTTAGCACACAAGGACAGGGCTTTAATAAAGGCCCAGAGAAAAGCTGATGAATTTGGCCTAGACTTTAAAGATCCAGACATTTCTTTCAGACAACTAGTTGAAATCCAAACCTAAGCATATCAGAAAAAACTGTTGGTCATAAATTCACAAGCTGAACTAAAAATGTTGTGACGTAAAGGGAAAGGAGACTGTTGATTATACCTCTTCGTTACAGAAACAAATGTCAAGCAGAACATTTCAGGGATGAGACAGATTCAAGAAGTAGAATCTGTCTAACTCCAGATTGTCACAAACAGCTGATATTCTCGTCACAACTGGACGACTGTGTCCCTTAGATCAGTGTGTCCAATCCTGGTCTACGAGAGCCACAGTGTTTAATTAGTTTCCTGCTCCCACACACCTGATTCAATTGTTGATTTGCCTGCAGAAGTCTGTTAATCACCAACTGATTCAAATGAGGTGTGTTGGAGTAGAGACACCTGTAAAACATGCAGGATAGTGGCCCTCGAGGACCAGGACTGGACCCAACCACCTAACAAGGACGTCTCAAAAAATCTTCCAGTATCTTGTCAGTAAATCTTATTTTTCTCTGATAATAAAAACCTCTCAATATACTGGATACATTCTTCTAAAATGACTAGTTATATCTGTTATTTGATCAGAATGATAAAGATTTCCATTTTCCGCAGCTAAAACAAACTGGTCCAGAGATGATTTTGCAAAGTGAAGTGGGCATTTACCCACCCATCCCCCCACCCATCCCCCCACCCATCCCCCCACCCACATTGCTCTTGCTTTATTTGACAACCTTTTTTGGATAAAATGTGTTTCCACTGTTGATGTAGCCCCTCCATGACTTGACATATATGTTGGATTGAAATGGTGTCATCTATTTGCCATTTGGGGTTGTTAATATTCATAATCAATCACCAGAGATGAACCCTGAAGAGCCACATGTTCTGTGTTTTATGATGGTTATTAATGACGACCCAAGCGTGCACGTCTCCCACTCACACAGCTCTGAAATCTTAATGATCAAAAGTATTAATTCCCACAGTATTCCATTATTAATATCCTGGACAAAGATAAAAGCTCATATTAATGTAAGGCCAACATAAAGACAAGGACATTATTTAGGGCCTGCCATCATTTGTCTTATTTAAATAATACAGCGATAAGGCTTTCTTTTAATTTAAATAAAGACATTAATTTTTTTTTAATGCTGAGTAATCAGAGCGATATTTTACAGTTTAACAGAGAAGCTTGTTAGATTGGTCATAAATCTTTCTGGGAATTTCCGCTTGTGGATCACTTTTGATTGCAGCCGTATTACGCCTTTATGTGCGTTGTCAGAACAGAAAATGGATGAACAGAAAGAGAAGCTGCTAAAAAAGAACCATAATACAGAATAATGGACGGTTCTTTAAAGGGTGCCGCCAGTAGGAGTTTAGTGTGTAACTGTCTCTCAGATATTAAAGCTTATTGAGAAAGAAATGTGACTACTTGCAGCCCCATTTTATTTGTTGGATCACCTTTGCTGCTGTATCATTATTATAGTTTGAAAACAAAAGATCTAATAAACCTTTTTTAAATAATCTGCTGCCAGATGTTTTCAGAGCAACAAACTGCTCTACAAACTGAAATACAAATCAGTGTTTTTAAAAACACGATTGCTATTCAAACTTTGAGGCAGGAACTTTTAGGTGAGACACATTTTGGGTCCTTTAATTCAGTTTATTTATATAGTATAACTCCAAGTCACAACAGAAGTCCTCTCAGGGCACTGAGCAGAAACATTCATATATAAAAATAATAATTTAACATTATGTATCTGAGGAGCAGACTGCTTTGAGTTTAACTTCATCACAGAACTCTCATCTTGAGCAAACATGAAGGCGACAGTGGAAAGGAAAAACTCCCTCATGAGGAAGAAACCTTTAGCAGAACCAGGATCAGGACAAGCGGTCATCTGCTTCGACCGGCTGGGTTTGAGAGGAACAGATACACAATGGCAGTTTTTTTTTAATATTCAAAGTCGTCAAAGTGGGGGGCAGCGCGGTGGCGCAACTGGTAGAGCCACTGCCTCCCAGAGAGCAGGTCCCCGGCTCAAATCTCGGTCTGGGGGCCTTTCTGGGTGGAGTTTGCATGTTCTCTCCATGCAGGGTGGGTTTTCTCCGGTGCTCCAGATTCTTCCCACAGACCAAAAACATGCATGTTAGGCTGATTAGTAACTCTAACATTGTCCCTAGGTGAGAGTTAGAGTGAATGGTTGATTGTCTTGTTTGTCTCCATGTGTCCTTGTGATGGACTGGAGACCTGTCCAGGGTGTACCCCACCCCTCTCACAGTGATTGCTGGACATGGGCACCAGCGACCCCCGTGACCCAAAATGGAATAAGCGGGTAAAGATAATGGATGGATGGACATTCTGATTCATAAAGAAGAAGTGGTTTGTCATCTGTACGTATATAACGTGATGGTTCATGGACTGTGGATCTGTTCCAGATTTGAACTTACAGACAAACAGGAACTTGAGATTGGTTTTAAGGTTTTATCAGTGGTTCCTAGTTTTCTCATGGTGCATTGTAATTAATGATCGCCATTAATAAATTAATTAATAACAATTTTTGGTTACTTGTTAAAATTTGCTAATAACCAGGAAGTTCCTACTAAACGTTCATTTATAATAAGAAGTCGTTAGCCCAATTTATGTGACTACAATTGTTCAAGTTCTGAGGAGCTGGAGTTGGCTTTGAATAAACCCCATCAGAGAAATGATTATGTCCACATGTGAAAGGCATCCTTCAAACAATACTAGGCCTTTAATTTTATTTTTTTCATTTTAAACAGTTGTTAAAAGATTAATTGTCTTTTGTGTTTGTGTCAACAGTTGTGTCCTATGGTGCAGGCCCCCTACAATAAACAGAGGAACTCACCTTCTTTTTTAGATGTTTTTACATACTGTAGATGAATGAAGAGGAAATTGTGAAGAGCGGGATGTTGAGCCACCTGTGGCTGTCTGCTGTGTGAGCCTGCAGCGGGCCTTGTTTGGACGAGGAGGCAGAGGCACTTGTTGACAGAGGGAGACAGGTGGATGAATCACTCGATTATACTTAGAAAATGAGAAGCGAGGCCAAGACACAGCCAGCTGCTTCGTGATCACCCTTTTAATAACCTGTAATCTTGTGGCAGAAGATCCGTGCCCGGATGAATCTGATTGATGACACATCAGAAGTGCAAGGCTTCCACCGACCAAACATCTAAACATACAAATTATTAAAAAAGGAGGGGTCACCCAATGGACCTCGGGAGGAAAGTGAATCACCTTTAGTTAAGATGATACCCTTCGCCGAGAGCAATTTATAGTCTATTGACTGGAGAGAATGTCTTTTCAGATGTGCGGAAATTGTCTTACATTGCAGATGGGATCTGCTGCTTGACACCGGATTCAGGGGCCAGGCCGACAGCAAATATCACATTAGCTGCCCAGGAGCTTCACAGATGATATCAGACTGTGTTTCAACTCTGGACAAACACAAGCACATATCAGCCCATCTCCTAAACAACCTCTGCGCCTCCAGCAGACACACAGATGCGCAGAACAGACAACAGTTTCGGAGTCCTTGCAGAGCCAGCAGGGGGGAAAGGATACTACTGGTGGATGCTGGTGTGGATGGTAAATGGACTGTACTTATATAGAATCATTCTATCTTATCAAGACACTCAAAGCGCTTTACACTACAATCTGTGTCCTCATTTACCCATTCATACAGCACTCTACTAGATCTCTACAAAGCTAATTGAACAAATCATTCTAAAGAGGCTAAGCAGTGTTTTATCCCATCCATACACCGATCGGACACACATCGGAGGCAATGAGGGGTTCACTGTCTTGCCCAGGGACACTTTGGCATGTGACTGCTGGCGGATTCGAACCCCCAACTCTTGCATTGGAGGATGACCGCTCTAACCACTCAGCCACAGCTGCCCTTGGATGTGTGTGGAACAATCTGACTGTCAGGTAACAACATAAGGTTGGACGTAACATTTGCCTTTTAATAAAAATAAAAAGCTGTGAGAAACTGTTTAGGTCACTGCTCACAGAAGTAGACCCACAACTCAGTTAACACCCATCCCTGTCACTTCGTTTGAGCCGATAAAAATATTAGTGGATAATTTGGTCTGCAGTGTAGATGTACGACACAAAATTTATTCAGAATAAACTTGAGTTTGACTCAATTTTTAAGATGCTGAGGATGTTTGTGTAATTCAGATTTGTGCAAGAATAAAAACATTTGTATTTGTGAAAAACAAGAAAGAGATATTAAAGTGTTTCTGTGAACATCTGATTGCAGATAGAAACACACATGTTACACTAAAATTCCTCTTTTGTGTGTAATACAAGCATAGGTGCCTAATCAGGGAGCAAGTGGAACAACTGTTCCCTGTTTCTTGGTGCAGGGGGTGAAAACTTGTGATTTTACCTTTATCTGCCCAAAAGACCAACCACAACATGAATAACGTTGGTTACGTACTGTAACCCCAGATTCTATGAGTATAGGCGTAGCCCTTTAAGAGCTGTCGCTAGTGGGTTTTATCCCATCATGCAACGCATCACACTGAAAAGTTTAGGCCACGCCCACCTGTTGTGGGCGTGGACTATGAACCGTTTTCAAAATGATACTAGCTCTTGACCTTGACCTCTCTAAGTGGCTTTAAGAATTTTTTGGACTCCTGGCAGGGACCAATGCAGACAAGTTCCTGTTTTTAGTTTTCTACATTTGCCTTAGAATCCAGCTGTTTTTTGTTACTTTTCTTTTCTTTTTACTTTTCTTTTTTTTAGCCATCCTATTTGTTAAAAAATCAAAAAAGGATGACTTTTTATAACTGTTTATTGTTGTCGCTGTTGTCCATTGTTGTCATCATTCTTTGTTGAAATCAGGTCTCTCTTGTAAATGAGTCCTCGAGGCTCAATGGGATTTACCTGTAGAAATAAAGTTTGGATGAATGAAAAAATACATTTTTCAATGACAAGAGTTTTAGTCTTTAATATTTATTTCACTTTTATCACTTAGAGATTGTTTTTTAAACTTAAATGATAATACTATGAACTTAGTTTAATACTTAGCTTGTACTGTATAGCACAGTTCAAACTGGGCTGCAATAGTAATCCAAGTTTTATTTAATTTTTGTCAAAGAATATATATATACTTATATATATATATATATATATATATATATATATATATATATATATAT
>NC_056515.1:19807768-19844761 GCF_014905685.2 Nematolebias whitei
ATATATATATATATATATATATATATATATATATATATATATATATAAAAACACACTGAACAAAATGTAAATGCAACACTATTGTTTTTGCTCCCTTCTTTCATGAGCTGAACTCAGAGCTTGTGCGTAGAATAATAATTTTTCTATGAACACAATAGGCCTTTTCTCTCAAATAATTTTCACACATTTGTGTAAATCTGTGTTATTGAACACTTCTTTGTCAAGATAATCCATCACCTCACTGGTGTGGCATATCAAGATGCTGATTAGACAGCATGATTATTGCACAGGTGTGCCATAGGCTGACCACAATAAAAGGCCACTCTAAAATGAGCAGTTTTATCACAGCACAATGCCACAGATGTCACAAGTTTTGAGGGAAAGTGTATTTGGCATGCTGACTGCAGCAATGCCCACCAGAGCTGTTGCCTGTGAAATGGATGTTCATTTCTCTACCAGAAGTCATCTCCAAAGACATTTTAGAGAAATTGGCAGAACATCCAATTGGCCTCACAACCGCAGACCGTGTGTAACTACATCAACCAGGACCTCCACATCCAACATCTTTACCACAAAGATCGTCTGAGTCCAGCCACTCGGGGAGCTGCTGCAACAATCAGTTTGCATAACCAAAGAGTTTCTGCACAAACTGTCAGAAACCATCTCAGAGAAGCTCCTCTGCATGCTTGTCGTTCTCGTCGGGTTCTCCACCTGACTGCAGCTCATCGTTGTAACTGACTTGAGTGGGCTCACATTCAGTGACACGTTGGAGAGGCGTTCTCATCACAGATGAATCCCAGCTTTCACTGTACAGGGCAGATAGCGGTTTGCTGACATTAACAGTGACGTCAACTGTGGGGTTATGATATGGGCAGTATATGTTAGGGACAACAACCACAGGTAGATTTTATTGATGGCATTTTGAATGCACAGAGCTACTGTGTTGAGATCCTGCGCGTAAGGCGCCACACCTGCAGTAACCATGCTGTCTAATCAGTATCGCGATATGCCACACCTGTGACGTGATGGATTATCTCGGCAAAGGAGAAGTGCTCACTAACACAGATTTACACAAATCAATGTTTGAGAGAAAAAGGCCTGTGTTGTGTACATGGAAAAAGTTGTAGCTCTTTAGCTCATAAAAATGGGAACAAAAACAAAAGTGATGCGTTATATTTTTGTTCAGTTTATATTTTTATTTTTATCACAAGTTTCCATATAACAGTTATTCATTTATGGTATGAGTTGTACACAGTGATTACATGAAAAATATATGAAATGCTTAATTAATTAATTAATTAAAATTTCTGATTTGGAGTTTTTTTTTAAATGGGGAAATCAAACTAGTTTTACAGAGAAAAGGTAAAATGATATTAGATCTAAAAGGGCAGCACTATTTGGCTGAAATACATTTTTAGCAATAAACACAAATTATAAAGTGCCACAAAAATACATGATCAGTATTTAATTTTGCTTTTCTGTTACCCATTTTGTTTGTGCAGCTTTATCATGGTCTTAACCACTATTGATTTTTTAAACCTTCGGTCTGATTTTATAGTTAATATCCTTCATGTTATCAGTCATTTCATTAATATTTCAAAATGCTGGCACTGAAGACACAGAGGTGTTGGAGGATTGTCTGGTATTGATTGTCTCCCCCCCCCACACACACACCTTCCTTCAATGGCACAAAATCACAACGATCAGAGGAAGAAATCAGGGGGTTTGTGGCAGAGTTTACACTCAGGCGGTGTTCCTCATTATTTCTCAGCCTGGGGTTTTGTGACAGTGAAGGATCCTTCACTTGCCACTCAAGTCTATCAATGCCAGCAGCAGGGCTCAGACACACACCCATATATTTGGATTAAACAGTCACAGTCATTACAGCCAATGTTATTGACCTTTTAAGATACAACTTTAATAGCTTTTCTTTCCCCTCTCTGTCTGTCACGGTGTGAAGCACCAAAGGCTGCCGTGCTGATGAAGTCCCCCTCAGGGTTTGCCTGGAATTGGAATCAAATACTTTAGATCCCCTCTTCCTCGGTAGTAAAGCCGCCTGGCTTTGTGGCACATAAAAGAAAAATTAAAGCAAAAGCACACAATGAGAATGAAGAGCAGGCGATCAGGATTACCAGACAGGACAGACATTTTCCAAGAGGGTAGCCACGCAGACGACCAGCTGAAAACAGGTCTAATGCTGGTATTTTAGGATTTGGCAACTATTTCGCTCAGATTACATGAAGAGCTGCAGCTCTGCTAATATTTAAGAGTGTGTTAATAAAGAAAGAATATTACGAGTCTGAAAGGTTACCTAAATAACCTTAAAAATTAACAAGCTGTGGAGCAATTACAATTAATCCAATAACTGATTAATTTAATTGATTGTAAGCATTTTCCACTCAATGTAAATGAAAAGCTAAAATAAATAATAAAACCAGTTTCTTTAAAGTTTTTTTTTTTTTGTTGTCAAGAAATTACCAAAAAAAAAAGTATTCAAATTTATACTTTCAACCAAAAAATTTAATGTAAGTTCAAAAAGCCAACAAACTACCGGTACATAATTCAAGGATTCAAGGTTCTTCATTATCATTCACATCACATGTGGTACATGAGGTGGAATGAAATTGTGTACACAGGGTCCCAGTAACCTCTAACAATAGCAAAAATATAAAGTGTAAAAAGAAACAGTACATAAGGATCTAAGATAAAAACTAAGATATACGCTAAACAAACGGACAATGGTATGCTAACAGATCTAAGATATATGCCAGTCACTAATAGCGCAAAACAATTAAAAAATGTGCAATGTGTTGTCATCATTGTATGTTCCCATACAAAGACAAAATTAGTTCTCTGCATTTAACCTTTCGCACCTGGGATGCACCCATGGAGCAGTGGGCAGCTATGTAAGCGCCTGGGGAACAATTCGGGATTGGGTGTCCTACTCAGAGACACCACGGGATGTGCAATGACTGGGGATCGAACCCTGGACCGTTGGGTCCCGAGTCGGCTGCCCTGCCCCTACACCATCTAATACACTGAACAGCATCAGCACAATTCTCATAGGTTCTGTTCGGCTATAATTTACATGCTTAACGCGAGCACCAACATAAATTAAACCAAAATACACTGGGATTTATTCAAAACATGCAACAAAAATACAGAAACAAGGCGCCAAAAGTGAAAAAGAAATAAATCTACAGCAACATGGTCCTATTGGCAGAGTGGTTCTGATGACAGTGAGGTTCTCTTAGCACCATGGACCTGTTGGTCCCATGGTACTGTTAGCGGTGTGGTTCAGTTAGCGGCGTAGTCTTGTTAGAAGCGTTAGCAGGTCCGGTCAGCAGCATGATGATGACAAGGACTGCAGCATCTCCCTCCCAGACTGCCCTCCAGAACCAGGTCCAGCAGACAGAGAACATTTAAGGTTCCCCTGCGGAACCAAGCAGGTCTGCAGAGATCAGTCCGTGCAGGCAGACAGAGGATCTTGTTAGCAGCATTAGCAGGTCTTGTAAACAGGTCCCGTCAGCAGCCTGATGGTAACAGCGACCGCAGCAGCAGCCCTCCCAGCCAGCCCTCCAGAACCGGGTCCGGCAGTTGGAGAACATTCGAGGTTTCCCTGCGTAACCGAACAGGTCCGTTGAGTTCGGTCCATGCAGGCAGATGGAGGATCACGGAGACAGCCGCCATGACATGCTTGAGCCCGAGGCTGGAAGGACTGAACCACGATGACAGGATGGCAAGGCAGCGACACAGAAAACTGCATCAGTGTGTCGCGGTCATACCCGTACTGTGGATGTGCATTGTAGGCACCCCCCAAAAAAGGTTAAAACAAAAACAACAGGAACAAAAAAAAATTGAGTTCACCAGGATCCTGTGAAGCTGCGGCTCAGCTGAGCGCGGCCATCTTATAATATTGATAAGTAAAGCCAGTGATTTAACTTGACTCAACAGTAAGGCTAAATGTGCTTTTTTTTGCCACAGATGAACTGTCATGTGGATAGCAGAGGATTGAACCTGCAGCCCAACTACCAACAGACTTTCATATCTGCACTTCAGGAACTGCAGCCAATTGTTCGTAGAGCTGCTGCTTCTTCTTTAGTGCCAATTTCAGTGTATTTTTTCTAACCCGAGAGGAATCCCTTAGGAATGAAACCTTGCATGAATGAATGAATGAAGCTTTATTTGACATTGTCTTAAGTAGAATGAAATTGCAAAGCCTCTACCAAGTTGTCTGTACAGGTATTCCTTTGGTGTACAGCATAGAATAACACATTGACCGTATAAAGTGAAAACACTAAAATAAAAAATGTGTATAACAGTGTGTAACTGTAATGAGTATGCCAATGCATGTGTGTGTTCAAGAGTGTGATGGCTTGAGGAACAAAACTGTCTCTTAGTCTGATGGTCCGAGTTCTGATGGACCTGTAATGCTTTCCTGGGGGAAGCAATTAAAATACTGTAGGTGGGAACCAGATTGGAAACTGTCGTTTACAAAGTTGGTGACTCTACTGAGACGTTATGTTGTTTATTTGTCGTATGCAGGCTAACAATGTTAACAGTACAATGAAATGTTCAGGATGAGAAGAACTGATTTGACTCGATAGAAACAAAGAGCAAACAAACAAGAAATACTAAAGCATGCAACAAGGATACAAAAATAAAGTAACAAAAAGTGACAAAGAAATGTGATATTTACAAGGTCCCAAAGAAATATATTAAACAACAACATGGTGGAATATAACGGTGTAAGTAGGATGAATTTGTATGAATAAGTATTTCACAGGTAGTGATATAAGCTTAAATGCACAAGATACATATTGCACATAACTAACATAAGCTACACAGTTTGTGTGAAAGGTTATTGCACAGGTGGTGGGTAACATTGAACTCAATTGAATTATGATGGTAAGGTTGTTCATTCAACCTTTATTTATACAGGTTAGTCCCATTGGGCCTCGGAGACTCATTTACAAGAGAGACCTGAAAGTGACATAAATACATGATATCGGCATATGTGACATGATTATTGGCATATATGGCATGGTAGGTAAAGATGGATTTTAAAGAGCAGAAGGGGGCGGCCACTATGCCGCTGTGTTCATTCGTACTCATCTGCTCACACAGACTCACGTTCGTGCTGCTGTTGTTCGATGTATTGTTTTTGTACTACTAGTGCTTAGTGTGTTCTTAGTTTAGTGTATTTTTTAGTTCATATCTTAGATTTTGCTGCTGTTTTTCTTTACAATTTATACTTTTGTTGTATGTAACTGGGACCCTGTGTACACAATTTCGTTCCATCACATGAACCACATGAGGTGCAAATGAGAATAAAGAAACCTTAACCTTGACCTTGATCTATGCAGTGGCCATTACACCCTGAAACCTTTTCCGATCTGCCTCAGTGCAGTGAGGAACCCACACTGAGCTGCAGTAGGTCATTACACTCATGATGGAAACACGGTAGAAGTTCATTATGAGCTTTTCTGACACATTATTTCTCCTGAGAACCCTCAGGAAGTGAAAATGTGCTGAGCTTCTTCAAGATGACTTTTGGGTTAGTGGACCAGGAGAGGTCAGCAGATATCTGGATGTCCAGGAATCTGATGCTATATACCTTCTACAAGCACTCACCAAAGATGTAGAGAGGGGTGTTGGTGATGTGTGTGTGGGGTGGGGGGATAACTCTAGCTTCCAGAAGCCCAGGATGACCTCCTTCATTTTTGTGATGTTCAGAGCAAGATTGTTGGCTAAACACCACAATGTTAGTCTCAGGACTTCATCTCTGTAGCCAGAAGTCTCCTCCCGAGAGCAATCCCACCACTGTAGTATCGCCTGGAAACTTCACTATGGTGTTATTTTTGTGAATGGGGTTTCAGTCGTGGGTGTAAAGGCAGTAGAGAAGGGGGCTCAGCACACATCCCTGTGGGGAACCTGTGTTGAGTATATGTGTGGAGGACAAACGATGGCCAAGTTTCACCATCAGGGGTTGGTCAGTAAGGAAATCTTTGATCCAGTAGCAGGTGAATGGGGTCAGTGAGTTTTCTGACCAGGATGTCTGGTATAATGGTATTAAAGGATGAGCTATAGTCAACAAAGCTTTATGTAGCTCTTCCGTTGTTCAAGGTGGCCCAGCACAGTATGGAGGGTTTTGGCTATGGCGTCCTCTGTTGATCTGGTGATCTGTTGGCTCTGTAGGCAAACTAATGTGGATCGAAGGTGGAGGGAAGGCAGGATTTGATCTGGTGCAAGATCAACTGCTCCAAACACTTTGTGATGATTGGAGTTAGAGCCACAGGGCAGGAGTTATTGAAACTGACAGCATATGTTTTTTCGGAAACCGGAACATTAGTGGTGGTTTTCAAACTTGCTCGCACATTGGTCTTCAGCAGGGAGCAGTTGAACAGTGTGGTAAAGATTTGGGACAGTTGCTTCACAAAGGCCTTTAAGACTTACCCGGAAATTCCATCTGGACCATGGTCTATCCTGGAATTCACACTGTTCAGCATCTGCCTCATTGAACAGTTTGCGGGGTGGTGGGGACAGAGACAGGTTTGGTTGTGGTTGGTGTTGGGCTGGATGAGTCCTCAAAACGAACAGAGAAGATGTTTAGCTCCTCTACCAATGAGGCACACAAGTCTGTACAGTAGTTGTACGGTGAGCCTGCCTGTAACTTGTAAGTTGTTGGATGTACTGCCATACCTGTTGAGGGTCGTTTGCAGAGAGATACACCTCTATTTTCTCCCTGTAGCTTGTCTTTGCTTCTTTGATTCCTCTCCTTAGACCAACTCTAGCCGCGCTGTATCCTGACCTGTAAGCAGAATCTGAGTACTTTAGTACTTGTATACTGCTATAATTCAGTATCTGAAGTATGGATGGATCGGAAGGTTGCGGCTCATCTGAGGAATCTGGCATGTTAACCAGGAAGAAAGAGATTAATGTTGGATTTTCTGTTTCAAAAGATAAACTCGGTCAGCTTATCATCCCCTCATAACGTTCAGACTGTTAAATGGAGCTGAAGAGGGAACGAGCTAAGTGGAGGTCATGCTTGGAAAAACATCATAGTTTGGGATGAATCTACAAAACATATAGAGAATGCTTAATGTGATCAATTTCCTTCCACAATTGTTTTGGATAAAACTCCTAAATGCTAAAAGCTATATGCTAAATTAGCACTGTTTAGCTTACACTTTGTCAGCAGTTCTTTTACAGTCACATCCACTTGGATGCTGAATTGTTTTGTCTTCATTTTATTAAATTACAATTTATGTTGAAACAGATAAACTGAAAAGCAATAAAGATTAATTTCTTTGGTTGACACAACTTGTAGCAGAAGTTTTCATATAAACGCTCAGAGTTTACTCAGTGTCATCCTGTGGTCTTACTTTTGATTCTGTGCAGAGTGAAGCGTTGAAGACTTAATCTCTCCATGTTTGCCTCCAGGTGTGTTTGTGTGCAGGCCTGTGAGGTTAATATCCTGCTCTGTCTCTGCTCTTATTCATCATCTCAGGTGTGTTTTAAGTACCGCGGTATGTGATGGAGGAAGACTCTCATGTACTGACAGCAGCCATTTGTAAATCACAGCACTGTGCCAGGTCGCAGCATAATCCCTCCTCTCACTTTATGTAGGGGGAAGATAATGCGATAGAACTTTTTTGAACTCGTGACCCTTTATCTCTGCGGGTCTCTGCGCTCTCACACCTGTCCACATTGCTTTTATTGTTTTCGTGCTCGTCCCTGCCCTCAGCAGCCGCCACAGCCGTGTCCTGTTATTCACTGTCTGCAGCCATCTGCCTTTTCCAATCTCACCATCAGGGAAGTCACAGCTCTTTGTACAAGTGCCTTCAGTAATTGAATTTGCTGCAGAAATAGCGGCCTGGAAAATTTCATTTTCGCTCTCAGAGGATATGTGTGTGTGTTGGAATGTGTGTGTGTTGCACTCTGGGCTCATTCTCTTCCTTCCTAACTGATCTATTCTGTCCTCCATTTCCCAGTCTCTATGCTCTCTCCATTTTGGACTGTGCACTAACAGACTTTTCTGTCATTCTCAATCCCACCTCTGCCTTTGCTTTCAGCTGCTCTTATCCACCTGTAACACCACACAGCTGTGCTGAACAAACTGGGAACTGAGATGGAGCTAAAAATCTGCCACCAGAGAATAACCAAACTGGTTTGGGAATCTGGCTTGCTCTTTATCAAAACCAGGATGTTTTCAACCCAAGAACGACAGTTTAACAGAAACTCTTCGTGCAAGTACAACGCCACAGATTGCTCATGCTTAGCCTGTTCTAAGAAGTCCCATCAGGCACATCAAAACCAACTTTCTTTAAGGTGACACAAAAAAATACATGTGCAAAACACACACACACAAAAAAAATACACAATGTGCAGTATAATATCAAGATCTGGCTAAAGTGTTGAACCCACGTGCAGGAAGGCAATGTGAGACTTCAGGTAAAATAAGTAACAACGTTTATTTTCTAAATGAACAAAGATGCTGACAGCTAACTTACTTTAAGGAGGACACAGAAGGGGACAGATCATAACAGCCATTGAAGGACAATCCAGAGACAAATGACAAGACACAAGGGAGCTGAATATATACTGATACTAATGAAGCCAAATAACAGACACCTGGGCTGATTGACATTGGACACAGGTGAAACAAGGGCTGAACAAGAGGAGGAGGAGGAGGAGGAACACTGAGGGGTGAGTGAAAACACGAGGAAACAGAAAGACAGGACAAAACCCCAGAAATCATACATATTATACATTTAATTAGTACACCTGTTGCGTTTGCTCATTCAAGCAAACGGGCAAGATGAAGGTATCTGATTCTTTTGTTGTAGAAACACTTCAGTGAATTCTCAAGGTGAATAACCTGATTTTATGGGCAAAATAAACCAATAAAAATCTGAGGCGAATGGACATGATGCTTTGATTTGATTGAATAATTCTGCAATAAAACACAACAAAGAAACCTTTTCACTGTAATATATATATATTTTTTGGTTTGACTTTCTAATTTAGCATTTTTTAACAGAAAAAATGAAGCAATTATAAAACTAAGAATGACAGATATTGAGGATTTCACATTACTGATTTTGTACAAGCAGAAGTGTTGCACCTGTGCTAACTAACATATGTGGTTTCTATAATTATCCTGTTAAGCCGTCATCAAGGTCAAGATTTCTTTATTGTCATCCGCATCATATGTGGTACATGTGGTGGAACAAATTTGTGAACGTAGGATCCCAGTTACATCCAACAATAGTATAAATCGCAAAAGAAAAATAGTAATAAGATCTAAGAAATATGCTAAACCAAGAATGCGCTAAGCACTACTAGTACAAAAACAATACGCCGAACAGCAGCAGTACGAACATGAGTATGTGTGCTAATACTACTAAATTTACTACTTCTACTACTATTACTAGAAAAATAACAATAATAATATCCATCAATTATCTTTTGCTTATTCCCAAGTTGGGTCTCGGGGGCAGCAGCTTGAGCAGCGAGGTCCAGACATCTCTTTCAACAGCCACCTCTTCCAGCTCTTTCATGGGGACCCCAAGGTGTTTCCAGACCAACTGAGAGACATAGTGTCTCCAGTGTGTCCTGGGTCTTCCCCGGGGTCTCCTCCCAGTCGGACATGCCTGAAGCACCTCAACTGGCTCCTCTCGATGTGGATGCGCAGCTGTTCTACTCTGCGTCTCTCCCAGATAACTGAACTTCTCACCCTGTCTCTAAGGGAGAGTCCAGCTACCCTGCGGAGGAAACTCATTTCAACCGTCTGTATCTGCGATCTCATTCTTTTTGGTCACTACCCAGAATTTGTGACCATAGGTGAGGGTAGGACCGTAGACTGATCGGTAAACAGAGAGCTTTGCCTTACAGCTCAGCTCTGTCTTCATCACAACAGACCGGTACAGAGTCCACAATACTGCATATATTGACAATAATAATAATGTATACGGTAATTACCATGGTAAAATATTTACCATAAGTAGTCTTTATTTTGACTACATTTCAGAATTCTTCACCTCTGTTGTTTTAAGGAGTGCAGACATTTTATTTTATTTTACTATGAATAATTTGTGCAAAAATTAATCAAAGTATAAATAACAGGGAACCAAAAAAAGAAAGTTAAAATTGTTTCCTTCTGACGTATTTGTGCAACACTCTTGATTTTTCTTGGCATAAAACAATAAACAAATAAATAATTAAAATGTAAACCAATTATATGAGTTGTAACATACAGCTTCATGATTAGTACTAGAATATATTACTTTCAAATCCTATATATTTTAAATTATAGGGAAAGTATCAAACACTGATGCTCAGTTGAAAAGCTGCTGTGTTGAGTGAAAACAAATACTTAAGTCCATCATTGCACCAGTTTATTCTGTATAGAGTGCAAAACATTTTAAATTTGACATTAATTCTTTTGGAAAAAATATGGAAAGAATAATTGTATTTTTAAATAATGTACACATAATGCCTTTTCTACTTTTACATTTTTTGTATCATACACAAATACGTGAAAATAGACAAAAAGTTGTAAACACAGACAGATTGTATCTGTTTACAGCCATTGTTGTGACACACACTTTAAGTTTTAGAATGTATCCACCTGTTCATGTGAATACACTGATGCTGCTGGTGTCCACGCAGCAGGGGGCACTGCAGTAAGTAGTTATCATTGTAAAATAGGTGCAGATACCAGGGTGTTTTTTGTCCAAACCTCTGATCACCCCTGCTCTAAAAGCCCAACAGTCAACACTGAAGTGGGAGGCAGGGGGAGGACTCTAGGGTTTGTCACGGTGGCAATTTTCTCCTAAATACCTTCCACAAATAATGGTTTTCAGAATGAGCATTAACAGGGTTGATTACACGAAATGGCCTTTTTAATTTACAGCGGGCTCTTATTGATCACAGGAGTGCAGATTAAAGCGTTCAATGAAGCCAGTGATGAGGTATTAACCAGCTGGAACCCCCTGAGGGCCTGAGGGGATCGGGGGAAGGCTGGCCGGGGCTCTGCCTGTGTACAGTTATTCCCCTGTAATGAAGTGCCTCTATGCAGCAGCATGGAGCCCCAGCAGGAAAAATAGATTGAAGATGATGAGCTCTTCAAAGTCATTTCTTGCTCTCTCATTCCACCTCATGCGCCTCCTGCCCCACCCGTCTCAGGCTCCTGAAAATGCCTCGGATTTACTTAGCTGGCCAGACCAATGCAATTTTTATGACCTTATTGCTTTTTTACCATGGTAATAGTTTTGAATCAATTTATCAATCTGCAGGAGCCATCAGGCATGTTGCCCTCAAAGATCAAGTCCAGGTCATTCCATCATTGCACTCCAGAGCACTGAGATGGAAAGATACCCCCCTCCCACCCCAACCAACACGTAGCCCATCACTGCCAGCGGCCATATGAGAATGCTCCTCAAACAGCTTAGCAAACATGCTCTCACCAGTTTAACCCCTCATCCAGAGCCCCCATCATAGCGCTGCCTTTAAAAGCAGACTGCTGGGATTTCTTATTATCTATCAGCAAGGGACAGAGAGGCACCGCCACAATAAGAGCCTCTCCATTTTCACAAGCATGGGTCAGCGTGTGTGTGTGCATGCCAAAGCAGCAGCTCCTTAAATTCTGCTCTGGCATGATTGCGCTCCCCTAATCAAATGCTGCTGGTTTAAATAAATTCCCATAAATCTCAAGGAAGGCTTGTCCCAGTTGGTTTCCTATTTTCTGGATTGATTTAGCTCATTTTCAAATCAATAACAGATTGAAGAGGACAATTTATTCTTGGGATTAATATGTTTGAACGAGCGTTACGGCTCTAGTGTCCTTTGTTCGGCTTCAGCAAATGTCAATTAATGTTCCATATCCTTGGTGAGATCAGGCCTGAGAGCTTTCATTCAATTAGGCTGAATTATCTGAGGCTCTGTCTACTGTAACCCACATAATGCTACATCAGTAATGTGATAATAGCAGCAGTGCTCTGCTGCACATTGCTGCACAGTTGTGAACGTCTCCAGACACCAACATACCACACTGCAGTTCAAAATTCTTACTTCATTGCCCAAATATAAACATTGTATATTTGTGGTAGAGGAATCATTGCATCTATCTTTTAATTTTTTGAAACTATTTTTACCCAACTGGTATAAGAACTCATCCTATATTAGAGACACAGTGATTGGAGGCATGCAGTTCATTATTTACTCAAATTAATTTGGTGTCTTACTTATAAGAACATAGTTATGGCTTTTTTGTAAGTAAGATCCTGCAGAGACTGTTTGTTTCTTAAAGAATTAATCATTCTGACCTTAGTACAAATCACCTCTTCAATCCAGACTGCAAGCAAGATTAGTTTATCCAGAATCAGGGTAAGCAAGTTCCATTGTGGGACGATTACTGAAGGAGTTTTGGGGTAAAGGCCAGCAAGGGCAAATCCAGAATCAAAATAAGCAGGAATTTTGTCAAAACTAACAAGACCACAGGGTTAAATGTCACCAAGCCTTGCCTTCACCAGCATGTCCAGAACCAAGTAAGAGGAGTTAGACTAGAATATAGAAAAGACCTCTAGGGTTAGAGTTAAAGTTAACAAGTCTAAACCCATGACCAGCCATGTCTCAAGATAACCAAACCTTCAGTTAGGATCAGTAAGTTCAGGACTAAAACCGAGAAAGTCCATAGTAAAGATTAGCTCATCTACTTTTAACAAGACTGAGTCCAAAGTCAAGAATGAACACATTTCAAACAACGAACAGCAGGATCAAGTCAACCAGACAGAAGAACAAAGCAGCATGTCTAGAAAAAAAAGAACAATAAGTTTTAAATTTCTGTGTTATAACCAGTAAGTTAAGACTTGAAAGGCCAGTGAATGTTGCAAAGTCCTGAGTTTAGACCAGCATGAACAGAAATACTGGTTTATTACAAAATCCACAGGTTCTAGGTCAAGACCCGCAGGTTCAGAGCTGGGGTCATCTAGTTCAGTGTCCATGTCAACATGTCTTGAATTAAGACCAGGAAAGTGTTGTGGCTGGAATACCACGTCGTGTTCAAAACGGCTGAGGCGTCGCCCTTCGTATAAAAGATTTATTTGACACAACATGGGTTACAGATATTCAGAGACAAACAATTACATTAATAAGATATATGCATATAAATGGAGCATTAAGAACATACCGTCTCAGTGTGCGCCTCCCGGAAATGCTCGGTGGGCGTGTGTCATTTCCGGCCTTTTATCCCCGTTGGAGAAGGCTAGCTTCCTGATTGGTTCAGCTTCTGTTGCTATGGTTACGACTCTTAGCCCGCCCCCTCAAGGACGTTAACGTCTATATTTCAGATAAGTTTTGGTACACCGAAATCGGCTTTTGTTTAAAGTTTAACTTGCTATTATACTTTAGAGATACAAAATGATTTGTGTCTAAATTGTTTATACGTAATAATTAATAACTATTAATTATTACCTACCTCCTGGGTGTTAATTCAATATCTGTTGAAGGCCTGGTGATTCTGTTTTTTAAGGCAGATTCATCTTAGTTTCCTTGTCTGCGTTTAAACTGTTAACACTGTTTGTTTAGCGTGATTATACCTTAGTGATACCAACTGATTAGAAATCAAGTTGTTTATTTCTAGGAATAATTAATAACTTAATTATTATTATCTAACTCATGTTTGTGTTTTTTATTTGGATCATTTTTATACTTTTAATTTGATTTTACTTAGTCAAACTATATTGTCTAAATTAAAGAGATGTGTTCTAGCTTTATTTATGTTAATCAATCTCTGCTCTAATCTGTTCTGAAAGGCCTGATTTGATTGCTTGTAATCTATCAAATGTGAACTTGTAAAATTATCCTTAGCTCCTATGAGATTATATTTAAAGGTCAACTAGTTAGAATTAGCAAACATTTTCTATAAACATAGTTCAACCCTGGAAGAAAGACACGCACACACTTTATATGACATGACATTTGAGTGCTCGATAGGAATTATAAAAAGGTATAAAATATTGAATCCAACAAAAGTCAGCAGGTTCTATATCAAGATAACCAAACCGGACTTAAAATTATTCATCCATCCATCCATCCATCCTGTTCACCCTTTTGGTTCTGTGCAGGGTCACAGCTGGTGCCTTTCTCCAGAAGTCTTAGGTGAGATATACCCTGGCTCGGTCAACCACACCACAAAGAGTAAAACAACCATTCTGGCTCACACCTAATGACAGTTTAGAGTCGCCAATTAACCAAACATGCATGCTTTTGAACTGTGGGATGAAACCAGAGTTCCCAGATAAAACCTAACCCTAACCCTAACCCTAACCCTAACCCAAAGCATAAATGGGGAGAATATGCAAACTCCCCACAGAAAGGGCTCTGCTTGGATTTGAACCAGGACCTTCTTCCTGCAAAGTGACAGTCCAAACTAACTATGCCACTGTTCAGCCCAACTTATAGTCAGTAACAATGTATCATCTTTGTGATGAAAGATTTGAAACTCTGACACCTGTTTCTTCAGGCTCATTAAGGCCACTTGCTGCTTATGACTCCACCCAGTTGAGCTGCTTTTCAATGTTCCATCAGCTTATACTTCCAGACACATCGTCCTATGGCTTTCTTTACTATAGTTCGGAATGTTTCTTCTCAAGGCTGGCTTTTCCTGCATGGAATCTAGTTCAGTATCAGGGTGGAAATGCTTTAGAAGCAGATTTTTTATTTACATTCAAAAAGGAGCAGTAATGCTCATGTTGCTTTTGATATAACCTTAAATAGGCTCATTAGTGAGATATGATATATTCTAGAATTGTGCCGCTCCGGGTGGCTGCATGTTGGAGCAGCTCTGTTACATTATTTCTGAGATTTTGCTTTTGGAAACTTTAATTCCTCTTTTGCTGTATGTAAATCTTTTATTTTTTTGGATGATTGTTTCCTCTGGTATCGGATGCTGTGCAGCTGGAAGGATTTTTACTGAAACTTTTTTAGTTACGTGACATTTGTTATGATGTGTAACCATAACAACAAGGTAGTTTTTTTTTTTTTTAACAACCGGGAGCAGTGGATTAACATCTCAAAAGCTCATCTCAGCAACAGCCCCAAATGTCAAAGAGTTGAAAAGGAGGCGCTGTAGATGCAGTCCCGTCTCCCTGCTGGTTGTGCTCGAGTGCCTGAGCACTAAGATCCTGGAAATGGTAGAAAACATGGCTCGTGACAGCAGAAGGACCACAATTGTTCCCTGGCACATGCAGACGGCTGTCTGCAGCGACAAGGAGCTTGGCAGTCTGCTGGGAGGAGTGACCATCGCTCTGGGAAGAGTTCTGCCCAACATTCGGGTGGTCCTGCAGCCTGGAGGAACTGAGAGGCCAGCCGAGTCTGGGTGGATGGATTGGACGGCATCTGTGGCCATTTTCTTCAGATCCACTGTGGGAAGGACCTTTGCAAGAGATCTTTCCTGCCTGCAGCCATCAGTATCTATAACATCTCTTAATGAAACGAGGATAATGAGTTACAACAGCATTTAATTTCTTTTTGGGATTAATGAAGTATTTTTGAATTGAATATGAATCCATATATAGAGATGAAAACAGTTGTGCTCTCTGAGCACAAAATGCACAACAGATGTTTTTCACCAATAACTAAATGCAGTGTCTTAGTGGATCTTGCATTCAGTTTGCATGATGATGGCTAACCAACCACTTTGTGGATATCAGCTCTGTATTTAACTGTAACTTTGTGTTGGTCCACAATAAAACATCTCAAGAAGTCGTGGACAGATTTATGGGAGATCTACACAGCTGTTCATGTTTGACAGACTACTCGTATCAGGAAAATTACTTTAGAACTTTTTTTTAAAACCTAATTATATAAAAAGAAACCATGTAGAAATGCAGTACCTAGAAAGTACTGGATTATGTAAAATAAAAGTAAAATGGATTACAAGGGTACTTTGTATTCATAGCAGTTTTAAGTAATTCAGAATATAATAAGAAACATATGATAGGATTATTATTAGTAAAATATTGTATGAAGTTGGTGTATGTGGACAACATGTGTAAAAGCACTGGCTATTTAAAACTTACCTCAGAGCAAGTCCAGACAGTATGTATTTTTTTGGGGGGTTGGAGGGTAAAAAGTCAGGATCCCCTGAATAATGCAAAGATCTGGTGGTCTTTTATTTTTATGTCACAGCAGTAAATAGAAAATAATGAAAGGAGAAGGTATTTAGGATGACAAAAGGCAATCAGAAGTCAGAGTCCTCCGGCTGCCCTGACCTACAACATTACCAGAAAGAGGCTCAGTATTCTGGCCAATAACAGACTAATCCTTCCTCCATCTTCATGCTGCTGGAGGTCAGCCTCAAAAAAAGCATTAGGCAAACAGCTAATGGAATTAAGACTTTAATAATACAGGGATATAGTGAGACAATTCTATTAACAAGATATAAATCATGTTGAGTGTGAGGTAAGTGTTTTTTAATTGATTGATGGAAACAACGATCTATAGGTTTTCTGGAGACTAACAGCCATTTACCGTCTCCTGCAGAGTAAAAGAGGCAAAAAGGGAGAGATAAGAAAATTACGCTGGGCTAAAGAATAAATTATTCAGAAAAGATAATCATTTTGTGCTGACATTACTAATGTGAAGAAGCATTTAATCTCCCTCCTGTGGGACGTCGGACCCGAGTGAAGCTTTTTATAAAGATTAAAACTGCAGCCAGAACGCCGCGCTCTCATTACCCACACTGCTGTCCTCTAATCAAGGAGACGAGAGGCTGTGCAGACAGTTCACAGAGAGTTTACCCACAAACGCATCACCATGCACGAGCTTACTTTATGCACCTTGTCTGTGCATGCAACAACAAATTGAGTAATTTATTTATGATCGTCTGAAAAATGATCAGCATGTAGCAGTGGTGCATATGGACAAAAAGATTTTAAGTGCCAGGTTCCACTTACATATTGGAATGTATCAAAACAAATGTTGTGTGAAAATATACTACAATATATGCTCACCTTTATGAAACTACACAGTACTGAAACTCACCTAAATACACCCCTCCAAAAAAAGAAAAAAGTCTATTTGGTTTTCTGAACCCAGGTGACATCTGAACACATTTGTTCATGAGTTTGAGCATTTAGGATTTAAAGCCAAATGATAAAACTTAACCACATTTAACTTCATACAACATAACATATAACTTACCTTAAATATGATCAAAACAACTTCACTACAATGCAAACTGCAAAGTTTTCTTAATTTTAGTCACATGTAGATGTAAACACACTTAAGTGACCGCACACCTGAAAGGCACGCATACAGATGTGGTGCATAAAATATGTGCGATTCTTCTAAGGGGCACTTCCATTCTCAATGAGAAGAAAATAGTGTTGAATCAGGAAATTAATTCAGAGCAACTCAGGACCCTGATCATCCCCCAGATTGAAACGATGCTGACAATCACACATGGCCATCAATACCTGCGTAAAATTGTGTGCAATTGTGGAACAACGGCAGCTTTGGCACTGCAGGACATCACCAATAGAAGAATTGGGATGTTTATGGGGATCACACCGACCAACTACTGATGGTGTATTTCATTATCATCTCTGAGGCATTCCATATGAGATGGCCTGATCCATACGATGCCCATATACTGTATATGAAATTCCCCTACATCACGGCCAAAACACTCTGCTGATCCACAGAGACTCGTCTCTTGACATCAACTAATAAATTAGCCTCTATTTTCTAACAAGTCTTATTGCCTCTGTGTTTAAAGTATTTAAGGTATTAAACACATGTAAAGTTGGAAATACCTCATCCTTAGAAGTGCGCCGCAGGCTGATCAGCACACCTGGTTCACTTCACTTAGTGACACCACAGCTTCTTACAGATATTCACTCCTCTTTGTGTATATCACCCCACTAGCTTATTTAGGAGCAGACTGGTTGGATTAATGTGAGAGAAGCATTTAGTTTTGTTGGATTTCTGTGAATTGACAAGTATCAGAGCTTAGTGTGGCCTGTTCTGTCAACGTCCTGATGCATGCTCAACAATCCAGCTAGATAAGGTTGAGTCCGATCCCCTGGAGGAATTTTCCATGTTGGAATGTTTTGTCTTTTATCCAAAAAACTTCTTCAGTCTGACTTATTATTATTATTATTATTAAGACTTTATTGAGGACACAGATCATCTAGTCTACAGGATACATTGAAATAAAAATTATGGAGTTTATCAAATAATGTAAAAAAATGAGAGGTAGATAAAAATAAAATACATAAACATCACAGCTGTAGCAGAAAGGTAATTAAATTGTCTAGACAACATTTTTTCTTCTTGACTGGCTCATCTTCACTCACACTGTCTCACTTTCTTTCTGACAACTTTGAGGAGATGGGCGTGAGTAGCCTACAGGTTAACCTACACTCAGCCACCAAGCTGCTGCAGCTTGCCCTGCTGCGAGTCTCACTCGCTCTTCTTCTGTCTCCTCTCCTCCCAATACTTTTATGTACCTTAGTCTGTGAAGATAATGGGGACAGGGATGTGTGTGCATTTATTTTCATGTGGCTTGACTCAACATTAGCTGTTAGCTTAGAGAAACACATGCCATTGCCAATGGCATGAGAGCGTATCCCTGCAAGGAGGAAATGGTTAGAATCACTCAGGACAGAGTCAGAGAGTGTTTTGTTTACTGAGTGATACATGTAGTTCATTTGGAGTGAACAAATCACAAGTCACATTTGCTCAGGCGTCAACAACAGTCCCTCCCCTCCCGCATGGCACACGTTGTTGTGTTGTTCAGATTTGCATCACGAGTGAGTCAGAACACAAGTTCCACTCCCAACCGGCACGCACGATTCAGTTAATAAAGTGATTCGGATCAGTTTGTTGACTCTAAAGATTTGTTCATTTGAACAAATTGTTTGTGAACAACACAACACTAGCATTTAACCATTTCAGAGCCTTGATCCAATATAGTATAGGAATTAACATGTTGAAGGAAGTTCTTCAAAATGATTGGATTCAGCTAAGTTGGAAGGTAGGACTTTTGTGAACGAGAACAAAAGGGAGATTCAGTTGATATAAATTCACTTTGAAAAAAATCACAACAAAGAACATTTAATGTAAACCATACAAAAACAAGCTAGATATATCTCTAAGCTGTAATTTAAACTGATAAATATACCTGTACAGTAGTCCTTTGTTTATTGCGGGGGATCCATACCCTGAAGCCCTGCAATAAGTGAAAAAATGCAAGGTAGGAATAGTAGTACAAGTAGTAAGTTTATTTTAGTATACTGTAGTGAACTAAGCCTCAGGTCAAATCTGGCCTTGAGGGCCTTCCTGGGACAAGAACTGTATTTCATTGATTTGAGTCCAGAAACACAAGATTAAGTTCATCCAGAGACTTTCTAAGTGTCCTGCACTGATCAATTGAAAGAACACTCTCTTTTTCTATTATCATTACTATCTTACAAATGTCTTGATAATCAAAGTGTGTTTAGTTCAAACCATTTTTAAATGTTGAAGTGAACTACTCATTTTAAATCAACTGTGAAACAGTATTAGTGATTTTTTAATCCTCATTCAAAGTAGAAATCAAGTTAAGGTCTGTTACAGAGTAATTATGCATTTTCTGATTTTCTGTCTGAAATGAGCAAATGTAAGTTGGTCCAAGGTTGGAGTCAAGCGCAAACAAGTTTGTTGGAACGAACTGTCATGTTTTTAAATCCTCTCAGACGTAAATAGAGAAGCTGGCACCTGTTTTCCCCCAACTCGCCTAAACATTTCTCTCGTCTGTCTCAAAAACATCTTCTGTCCGTTCCAAAACAATTTTTCTGTTTTTCTGACTTCTAGTGACCTCTTACGTCACAAAAACACACCCCTGATTAGCTATTTCAGCCAATCAGGACTTCCCAAATGAACCGGAAATAGAACTCTTTAAATGTCGGCACTTCCTAGTTCCAGTCGAGTCGAGTGCGGTGGGAGAGCAGGAGGTTCCAGACATGATCCGCAGTTCTTCCGAGTCTTGTGGGAATTATGGAATCTTCCACATCTGAGTGGAACTCTGACGGACTCACAACTCATGTGAGTCCACCCGGGAGGTGAACGTGTGTCGAACAAGTACCGTCACTACTCCGGACGTTCCCAACCATCCTACGGAGACGCTGGAAATGGTAGCGTTAAATGGAACTCCGTACCAGCTGATTCATCTTCAGAGAGGTAACGAGTCGATTTCCTACTGAAGCGTACCGAGATGAAACTGGGTTCGAATGGAGAGTGCCGTTCTTATACCGACACATAACAACCCCTCATCCATCTTCTCTCTCAATTTTAACTCCTTCATTCCCCATCTTTAAACTTTTCTATCTTGCCAGTAATCATCCAGATATTTTCAGAAATGTCTGTTGTGAAGCAGGGAAATCATGGCCGTATGGTTTTCCTGACTGTAAAGCTAATTAATTAAGCTGTTATTGTAATCAATTTTGCCAAATTAATGTAAATGTCTGATGTTAAACTTTGATTCTGTTAATAAATGACCGCATTCATTTGATGGGTCAAAGAAAATTAACGTCTCACGTTACATTTAATTATTCAATGCACGATATTATTCAGTCCAGAAAAATGAATGAATCCGTTTAATTTATGGATAATATATCACAGATATATGTTCCTCTACAATACATACATATATATGTATATATTTATATACACTCTTCATATGACTTAGTTCACTGTGGCGACCCCTAATGCAGAAAGCAGCCGAAAGAAGAAAAAATAAATAAATTATATATATATATATATATATGTATATATATATATATATATATATATATATACATATAAAATTTATTTCAAATGAAAAATGATGCCGATCGTGCAGCTCATCCATCAATCAGCCAATTGTGTGTCATGTCCAATCTTATTTTGAAAAACCGCAATAGAGAGAGTTTGCGAAAAACTATCCGTGAAGTAGCGAGGGACTACTGTACTTAAAATTTTTGAGAACACAAAATCTAATGTGAAACAACTGCATTCCTGCCAAACTCTAAACTCCTAAAAATATATGACAGCTTCAATGACCCATTTAAAAATGTACAAGGTGGTGGTTATGTGGTTATATCAATCTTTTCGACTTCATCCAGCTACCGTCTTTATGTGCTTTTCCGTGCAGGGTCATGTATGCGGGGCTGCTGCCATCTCCACCAGCCACTGCGCGAGAGGCGAGGTACACCCAGGTGAGGTTGCAAGTCCACCACAGGGCTACATAGCAACAAACGAAACAAGCATTCATGTTGTCACACACATATCATGCCTAGACTTCAGCTGGGATTATAATATTTTTATGGGACCAACCTAACGCAGATGTGATAGTTGCATACCTGCGTGGACATAGACCATGCGAGATTGCTAAAGATAACAGAGAAAAATCTATTTGGCGAGTGGTGCAATCTATTTGTACTTGGATCTTGAATTTGTATTTTCAAGATGGAAAATTTACTGTAATGTCCCCAAAGGTTAGATTCAATAGACTGGAGATTCCTGACTAGCCTTGATCCTTAAAATCTAAAAGCTGACTGAAAAGTTGTAATAGCTGCAGAAATTAAACATTTTGACTTTGGTCATTTTATGTCTCAGTAATCCTGTCACAAATCCATTAGTTATCATGTTGGTACAGTGTTTGAATTTAAATGAACCTCTTGTTTTTGAGTAGTCATGATATTTAATCTGCTCATGAGCACAATATTTATAAAGCTTACTGGTTTTCTGACTTGGAACTTGAATGCTGTTACGTTGGGTCTGATGTCATTCCCAAATTCAAATTTTGAGGTAAACGAAACAGCAAGTGAAGCGTAATCATCCAGCCACATTTAAACTGGCTGTGTAAGTCACGGAGAGCGTAATGGAGCCATCACTTGGTGTGAAGGGGATATTAGGTAAAACTGTTTATGTATAAACTTTGTTAATAAGGGGAAAGCACTGTTTAGGTGAATAATTCCTCTCTGGTTGAGGTATTATGTTTTTAACTCAAAACATTTAAATTAATGGCAAATTATCACAATAAATTTGGGATATTAAAGGGAATATGGGGCACCTCAACAATGCTTTGTTGCCAGTATATACCTTCACCATGATATGATTTGACTGTTTTATGTCCCTGACTAGATTAAACCACTCCACGGATCTATTTCCTGTTGTAACATCGTGCACCCACGTCAAGTTTAGTGACAAATATTTGCAGATAAATTGTTGCCTGAAGAAATCAGATGAGTGATAATGCGACAAGAGCGACGCTCTAAGCAGGCAGCGAGACAAATTATGAGAGTTACAAACAGGAAGTTAACAGGAGCGTGCTGCAAGGGGGCTGGTGTTATCTCCTCCCTTGTGTTTATTACAGTCGGCCTCTTGTTGAGAGCCACGCTGTGCTGACAGTGACTGACAGCTCCTATTAAAGACCCTTTCTGCCTGGCAGCTGGCAGAGGCAGATACATTAAATACAACGGTTATTACTTTTTATTGGCTCTGCTGTAAAATATGACCACTAAATAGTTGTTGCCATCAGATGCAGTTTGATACAAGATTTTAATTTGCGAGACGGCTCCATAACATGGCTGCTATTGACACCAGGCTTTGTGTGGGGACAGTAATGATGGTTTACATGTTGTGGGTATTGATGCGCTGTCTCCTGTGGGCTTTGTGTGCCGGTTATATACGACAGGATGTTATCAGACCTGCCTCCTCCTCGCCTTATTCACACAGCATGTCTGCTTATCACATGTCTCTCTCTCTCTCTCTCTCAGGGGGCTGCTACAGCCTTTTAAAGAGATATATGACCTCTCTTTTTTTACAAGTTGACACGATTTCCTGATGTCTTAATGAAATGTCTGTGACATGCTTTGGTGAAAATACAACAGGATAGAGTGTCATTGCTCTCCTGCACAACCTTTGTTTTGAGCTATTTTCTGTGTAGCTGACATAAAAAAACAGATTCATCTGTGATGATTTGACTTTTGCATTCTAAACTTTATAGGAAACTAACGTAAGGAGGTGAACGTAGGAGAAAATGATCTGTCTTTGCAAAACCATCTTTCTTCTGGTTAAAGCATTTTGCTGCTCCAAAGCTTTTGTAGACATCTTTACCTGGGTAGATTGACATAACTGATGTTGGCTATGAACATGCAAGCTTGTTTGTGAGTGATGTAGCAGGAGTGAGTGAGTAAAATAAGGGTGATAATAAGAATCTACTACACTTTTTTATTTGCACTTGTTAAAATTGGGAGCACCAAATCAGGTTACTGACCAACAACAGTTGGCACACTTTCAAGGATTCAAGGGTAGAACGTTCTCATGTGGTACATGAGGTGGAACAAAGTTGTGAACACAGGGTCACGGTTACATCCAACATAGGAAAAATATAAATAGTAAAAAAAAAAAAAAATGGTAATTAGGATCTAAAATGTAACTAAGAAATACGCTAATCTAAGAATACAATAAAAAGAATCAATATGCCGAACAACAGCAGCATGAACATGAGTCTGTGTAAGTAGATGAGTACAAATCAGCAGCATGAGATCAGCAGTATGGATAATCAGCAGCAAATATCATCAATCAAAGTGGCATTACAGTGATTTTTTTTTTTACTGTAGGAATCCTGATTAGGGATTCATGATTCTAACAGCACAAAGGTAGAAGCTGTTCCTCAGTCTAGTGCAGGGGTATTCAACTGGCGGCTCGTGGGCCACGGGTAACTTCAATCCGGCCCACTTCATTAAAAAAATGTTGTTGTTTTTTTTTTGGTTCTGGGTTTTGGGTTCTGTTTATTGCATTTGTGATTCAGTGAAATAAAATAAACAAATTTAAAATATAACAGATCATTGAAAACTTTGGTTTTTGATTTTAATCACTGGCTGTCTGGCCCCCGAGCTGCTGGCTTTCAGAAACTGCGGTCCCCTGAGCAGTTTTGTTGAATAGCCCTGGTGGTTCTACACTTAATGCTCCTCAACCTCCTGCCTGAGGGGAGTGGGGTCAAAAGTGTGTATGCTGGATGAGTGGGGTCCTTCATGATGCAGGTGACCCTCTTCCTGCATCTGGAGGTGTAAATGTCTGTGATGGTGGGGAGACTGACTCCAACATCTTCTGTGCAGCCTTCACCACTCTCTGCAAAGCATTTCTTTCTGCAGCTGTGCAGCCTCCATGCCACACGTTGATGCTGGAGCACAGGATGTTCTCCACTGCACACCTGTAGAAGGAGGTGAGGACGGAGCTTCCCAGTCCAGCTCGTCTCACCCATAGAGGAAGTAGAGTCTCTGATGAGCTTTCTTGATCTGGTAGTGTTGTTGCACCAGCTGAGGTTGTTCAGGTGTGCACACTTGCAGCTGGTGACCAATTCCACTGCAGATCCTCCTATGTTTGGGTGTGTGTGTGTGTGTGTGTGTGTGTGTGTGGGGGGGGGGGGGTTGTTCCATCTGAAATTTATTTATTTTAATTTACTTTATGGATATTCAACCATTAAGTTCACCCTTGAATGATCAGACTCACAGCTGAATCTGAATTCTTGGTTACTGGGGATTCTTATCACAATATTATATCGAATGAGGAGGAAACTGAATTGGTCTTTAAAAAGTTTGTACAAAAAATAATTAATCCAGATAAGAATCCACAACAACAATAAACAAAATTGAACAACACAAATGATAAATAATAATAATTTGGATAATAACTAGTATGAAAAAGTAATTACTGTAGTATGAATAAGTGAATAGAGGAAGAAGGGTGACACTTGCTCCTCACTTTCCTACACTTTCTTTATTTGTTTTATACGCGTTAAAGTGAGGCACCAGCCAGTCAGTTTACTGACCAGCAACAATTTAACTAACGCATTCACCCTTTCATTAATCAAAACTCAGTCATAGAAGTTGAATCTGTTAATTACAGGAATTTTTGTACCATAACAAACAAATATTCATCCAAAGGAGGAGACCAAATATGTATTTTAATTTTTGTTACAAAAATAATTAATCAAACTAAGAATCATCAACAATAATAAACAAAGTCAAACAACATAAATGATAAAGGATAATAATTTGGAGAATAATTAGTTTGAAAAGTAATAAAGTAAAACAATAATGAACAATCCAAGCAATAATTAATCAGTCAAGGAGTAGTTCTCTTTTATGTAAGGCAAAATTAACTTTTTGAGCAGGAAATATTTTGACTTTAATTAAAGTAGACAAATTTAGACAAAGTTTGACTACTTGATGAATAGTTTACTTGAATTTGGTTAAGAAATGTTCTTTAATGTGACCAGATCAAGTCATTTATTATGACTTCAAGCCAGGAAATGATTGATCAAGTTGCATCAGCTAAATGAAATAACCAGACCCACAGTTGCCTTCATGTCACCAGGTCTCAGCTCCTTACTAGGTCACTGTGGAGGGTGTGAGCTCATTCGTCTTTCTTAGGGGCTGCTGTGGATGAGTGGTTAGGGTTAGGGTTAGGGTTAGAAAGCAGGAATAGAAAGCTGTGTATCATCTGCATACAATGGTATTGCATACCACATTTCCTAATGATATTGGCAACGGGAAGAATCAAGAGTAAAAACTAAAACAGGTCTGAACTCCAAATCTTGTAAAACACATCCAATATTTTTCAGTCAGGTCATCTGGACAGTTTCTTTTTTTGTGCTGAAACATTTCGCCTTTGACCCGGAAGGCTTCATCAGTCAAGAAAACACACAACACAAAACTGATTCTTCCCCCAACAGCTTACTCCAAAGTGGAACAAACCAGTTTTGCTTGTGATAAGATGGTCTCTTTGGTACGGTCCCTCCTCCATTGCCGGCCCTCTTCCTTGTTGACAGTCTTGTCAAACTGGTTGAAAACAACAAAGTCCGTGCTCAATAATCCAGGTATACAATCCAACATTTTTCAGTCAGGTCCACATCTTGTGGAACCCAGGAACTCAAATAGATGATGACACATCAAGAATATGAACAAACTGGAATCTACTGGATGATTTTTTTCAGCAAAGTATTAACAAAATGTGAAATCATTAGATGTTTACCTCCAGACACCAGTAAGCTAAATTTTAGTTTTAACAAACATCTTTTACATTTTTGTTTGCAGCTATTTGGTCATATATGATGGCACATGTTTTCCAGTCTTTACTGAACTTTAAGATTCTCCTCAATTTTTCTGCATGAATTTATTTACACTTTTTCCATGTTCCAACCATTTCTTTTCTACTCCATTTTCATATTGTTATTTAATGTCTTTAAAGAACTTTAAATTCTGAGAAGCTTGTTGCTTAAAGACAACTCTGTTCATGCTTTCTCTGAGTCCTGCTCCCACCCTCAGAACAGCCCCAACCTAACATTCATCTAATGATGATGTATTGGGAACAGGACTGTCCGATAACGACACACACACACACACATCTGTGTTTTCCCGTTGACAGTGGAACATCTGCATGTTGGCTGGTGGCGAGGGCCGGTGTCACGTCCCCTGCTCTGTGTGCTGCATATTAAAAGCTTTATGGAAGCAATTAAATGTGTGCCTAATGGCCAGGAGTTGGCAGAATGATTGTACAATTGAATTAGCAGTTATGATGGCGCACATTACAAGATGAAGTAAATGCAATTACCTCAGGTGCCCCCCCCCCCACACACACACAACTTTAGCAGCATGATGTGACTTAATTAGCTCTTGTCACATACACTTTCCTGCCGATCGAATTCTGTGACGGTTCAGAGCAGATCTGAAGCTGAACTGGCCTCTTTGTCTGCCTTCATATTGATACTCGGGGGACCATCTCTACACGGTGATGCATTGGAGCTGACTCATCCCCATGATACTAATAATAGCTGCACAAAGACTTGAGAGCAGCAGCTTATTTCTGCAGGACCCAAACAGAAATAATATGTTGTGAAGTTTGTTAGAATAGTTTGTGAAGAAGGGACAAAGAACTCATCCTGAACTGAGAAGAAGTTTTATTTAAAAATTCAAATCAAGTGTTGAACACACTATAAACTTCTCATTACAAACAAGAATATAGGAATTTATCCAGTTTGGCACAACACCCCCAGTTTTCCTCTCAGCTTTTCTTGTTTTAATCACGTTTTTTTACTCACATTATGATTTTCTCTAGTCTGATGTACAGCTAATAAATAACTTCTGCCAGCAGACGTCTGTTGTGGAGGAATACCTGCACCTCTTACAATTTATTACAATTATTCTCAAACAAAAAAGTAGATATTAAACTAAAAGTAGTTTTAATAAAATGCCCAATCTGAGTCTAAATACAGTAAGGCCTATTTTAGGTCTAAATTCAGACTGCAGTTTATTATTTAGGGACTTGCACGGACCAATTTCTGCAGATTTCTTAACAGTTTTAACTATTGTGAGAGGATCTGTGTGTTGTTTGTTATACTTGTGTCATCTGTCCTGCCCTCCTCTGTGTTTCTCCCTCATGTAATTAGCTCCTGCCTCTGTCACCTGTTGTCCTTCCCCCAGGTGTTTCTAATTATCCCCTCATTCATGTCTCTATAAGATAAAATAAGATAAGCTAAGACAAGATAAAACAAGATAGAACTTTACTGATCCCGCAGGAAATTGTTGTGCCAGAGTTTCAGCACAAAGGAACATACACAAGGAATCACACAAGATATAAAAAATAAAAGAGAATATAAAAATACCAGAAATTAAGTTCTAAAACAGGTCAGGTGCAGATAAAAACATTAAAGTGTTTATTGTAGTGCAGGATTAATTTTATTGCCCTATGTGTAGAAAGGGGGAGGAGTTGAAAATATATTCTATTATATATATTCTGCATCTCCTTGTTCCCCAGTCTGTGGATTGTCCAGTAAGGCGTCACGTTCTGTTTTCCTCTGTGTCTCCTTGTTATGATCTGTGGGTGAGTTTTGCTGCCACTTCAGCCCTTTTGTTAATTTTAATAAATAGTATTTACATATTCCTGAGTTCTTCGAGTCCTGCCTGCACTTGGGTTCGAACAAGATGCAGATCATGATATATTGTACTGTAAATAAATAAATTTGTAGATCCACTCCAGGCTTTATCTGAGGCACACTGTTTAATCACACATTTATTTACGACCAGAGGCACACTGTTTAATCACACATTTATTTACGACCAGAGATCTCACATATCTTTGCTTCTCAAAAAATGTGACGTGTAATAAATCATGAATACAATAATCTGTTGATATGATCTGTTGTAAATAAGATTATTATTATTATCTTTTTCATATGCACCGGACATGTGACCTCTTGCTCTTCTGCCACTATTTCTGCTTTTGGATAACAATGGAATACTATCCGCAGCACGGTGGCGCAACTGGTAGAGCTGCTGCCTCTCAGTGAGCAGGTCCCTGGTTCAAATCCCAGTCAGGGGGCCTTTCTGGGTGGAGTTTGTATGTTCTCTCCATCATGCGTGGGTTTTCTCCTGGTACTCCGGTTTCCTCCCACAGACCAAAAACATGCATGTTAGGCTGATTGGTAACTCTAAATTGTCCCTAGGTGCGAGTGAGAGAGTGAACGGTCATTTGTCTCTATGTGTCCCTGTGATGGACTTGCGACTTGTCCAGGGTGTACCCCGCCCCTTGCACGATGATTGCTGGACATGGGCACCGGTGACCCCCGTGACCCAAAATGGAAGAAGTGGGTAAATGATAATGGATGGATGGAATACTATCAATATTTGATCAGTTCTTACAGTTTAAAGGTCTATGAACTACTTTGCTATAAAATGTTGGTGCATCATCAAAGTTGGACCATGTTTGAATCTGTACGAGCTCGATACTGCACTGAGCTGCACTGTGAAGATTCAGACTGGGGTTGCATAAAGCATATTTGATTCTGTCTCCTCAGAGCCATGATGTTCTTATACCTATTTCACTGAAACAATTGATCAACGCTGAGCTCTTAGAGATGGTCGTTTGCCAGCGACAAAAGCTCAGTCTGTGTGAATGTGGTGTCCTTGCAGATTTAGTGGTCACTTTTCTCAACTTTGCCCATTAACCTGAGTGTGGCAGGCAGTTTGCCCTCCTCCCTCTGAGCTCCGTGGGAGCATTTATTACCCTGGGACACCCTAATGCATCCCAGTTAAGGTGTGTTAACAATTTTTCTATTGATTAATTGGAAGAGAATCATAGCCAGACTAACTTAGCCCAGAAGATTTAGTGGCTTTTAAGGTAGTAGCGATGAATATAATGCTTTAGAAAGAGCTTCTGTACATTATATAAATGACACCTGCTACATTAAGCTACATTAAGCTTTAATACATCTTCATTACTGGCACTCTGCCCAACCCCTTCAAGGTTGAAATAGAGATCCACCTTTCATTATAGCAGCCATCATTGCTCTATGGAGAGATATCAAATAATAATGGAACTGTTGAAGCAGTTCTGCCTCAGTTGTTAATGTTAATCGATGTATTAAATATTAAAGATTTCCATAACAGGACTTTGAACTGCTGCCACGCTTCTCCCATCAGGACCACTCGAACTGCTGCAGTGGCTAAACACTTATCTGAGCTGTAATTAGGCAAAGTAGAGGATGATGACGCCCTTCTTACCTTTGACCTGCTGACGCTAGCAGTTGCTGAAGAAGGCAAAGCTGAAAAGGCATGTTTAAAACAGGTCATTGGTGTTGCAGAAGTACACATATATTCTACTGTACATTAAATGCTCATGCTTTAATAAAACCTAGCTTGTTCAGTGAAATAGTTACAATTCTGTATGTGCCATCCATTCCATTCATTCACTTTCTTTACCTGCTTTTCCATGCAGGGTTGAGATAGAGATGGAACCTCCAATGATCACTTGCTGCGAGGTGGGGACACCATGAACAGGGGACAAGCCTAAATTCAGTCTACTAACAGTTGAACATGTTCAAGTTGCAAAATGTACTTCAAATATTAAAGTTAAACAGAGCTGTTTGAAGCATAATTTTATTAGTTTCATCACTAAACATGGTCAAACAATAAGAAGTTTGATGCATTTTCCAATAATCCAGTTTTTTTTTTTTTACTTATCTGTAGTCAGGTCACAGAGGTTTTAGGAAGGTGCACTTAGACTTCCCTTTACCAGTAAACATGACCTCATGGTGATCCCAGGCCCTTCAGTCATCTCTTGGTCTTGCTGCGGGTTTACTTCCAGTGAAATGTGCCTTTAAAACCTCCAGAGGGAGTGCTATACTCCTGCCTGCAGCTGAGCAGCAGTTCTACATCAAGGTCCCCCTGGATGACAGAGCACCTCACCCTAAGGCTAAGCCCAGTCACCCTTCACTTCAACAGCTTACATCCAGGATCTTGTACTTTTTGTCATGATCCATATCTCAAAACTATAAGTTAATGTTTGACATGGACATAACATACTTCCTGCTTGTTTTATCTGAGCTCTGTTGCCATCTCAGACAGTTTCCAAGCCATCCTTTAGAACTCTCTCACCTGTCTGGATGGTTCCTGGGTCCTCCACCTGAACTCTCTTCCACTTAGCTTTCATAGCTTGACTGTTTGGCTGTGGGCTGTCAACCCCAAGATGCATTTTTATGTTTGTTTGTTGGATTTTACCTTTTGGCTGATCCTTCCTTTCATGTTCCCCTCCACCTGCTCAACTCAGAATGGCCACTTTTTGTCTGTTGGGATATAAAGACTCATCCCTTAGAGGGGGGTACTGTCATGACAGGGATATTTTTGGGCTTGTTTTGTAGGTTCAGTTTTATTTCCATTATTCGTTTTAGTTCATGTGGCATGGAGGAGCAGTGGTTAGATCTGTCGTCTCACAAGGTCACAGGTCCGCCTTCTGTCTAGGGCCTCTCTGTGTGGAGTTTGCATGCACTCCCTGCACATGCATGGGTTTTCTCTAGGTACCAAAAACCAAAAACAGTCGTTTTAGCAAAAGTGAACTGTGTTATCATCATTGTATGTTTCTACACAACGATGAAATTAGTTCTCTGCATTTAACCCATCACACATGAGATACAGCCAGGTGGAGCAGCGGGCAGCTATGTACCTGGGGAAGAGTTAGGGATTAGATGACTTGCTCAAGGACACCACGACATGTGGGAATGGCAGGCGGTTGAACTGTGATTTTCTGGTCCCAGTTTGGCTGCCCGACCACACACAGCTGCACCCTAGGGTGGAAACTCTAAATTGTCACTAGGTTTGCATAAGAGTGTGAATGTTTGTCAGTCTTGTTTGGGTCTATTTGTGACAAAACTGCAGGCTAGGAAGTGTGTACCCTGATTCTTGCACAATAACTCCTGGCATTAGTGCTTTGTGTTCATGTTTGTAAGACTTTTGGTCCATGTCTACATTTGAGTTTGTGTAGTTTGTTTTGCTGCCCTGGCAGCTTTTTATTGGATGGAAGTTTTTTCACTTTAGTTCTACTTCCTGTGTCGGCATTCATTGTTTTTTGACACCACTCATCTCTTTAAATAAATGATAAATGATAAATCTGAAACTTTATCATCACTTAAAATGACAATCCCAGACGCTTGAACTCCACTGTTTGCAAAAAGGATTCATCCCCAACCTGGAGAGAGCAGTTTGTTTGTTTCAGGTTGGTACATTTTCAAAATGTTTGGAAGAAGCCTCTTAGTTTTCTGATCTTTGCTACAGCAGTTCTAGCGCTACTGCCAAACTAAAAAAAAACAAACAAACAAAAAAAAACAACACATTTCTGTAATCAAGTAAAAAAAGGGGATTAAGTGTCTTCATAGACAAACTAAAAAATAGTTGTTTCTATGAAACTGGTTGTTTTCTATATTTGATACAAAAGCTCAGTGGGTAGTTTGATTTTCATTTACAGTGAAAAGAAAAAACCTTCATTTAAAATACAGTTTTGTACGATCAGCTCAGGATGAGCAGAATCTGGATGGAAGAGATGCTCGAGCTGCCGCACACGATGCAGCAAAAATAAACGCCCCTCAGCGAACTAACGTCACACTGGTGAGCCGAGGCGACGAGCTCTGTGTCTGGTGTGTGGAGAGAAAACAGCTTCCTCCACAGGACACCCCCACCACCCACACATTAAACCTCAAACCTCTGTTTCTTTTTCCTTTTGAGCACCCAAAGCGCTATTCATATTTGCTTTGCCGACCTTTTGATGACAGCAATAGCTGCTGCTGTCCAAAATCAGCATATGATTGTTTCATAATGACTTATCATAGCTGGATAAGTCAAATTCAAGTAACCTGTAACTCCTCTGGTCTTCTTTTCAGATTTTAATCAAGCTTCCGCAAATGTGTCTTATTTTCCCCACATTTTGTTTCAAGCTTTTCAGTAACATACAACTGATATTGTATATAGAATGGAATGCTGTTCATGTCTCATTTGTATCTCTATATATGAATTTTTCAGCAACATTAAAGAAAAGTACAAAAAAAAGAATGGTTTCATTATATTTGGTCAAAAGATTTTGCCCTTTAAAGCAAATTATTTACTTATTAGCAGCCTAATTGCACTGTGTACTCAGTATGTACTGTCAAAAACCAGATTTGGAATATGAAAGGTTGGTTTTAAGAACAAGAGAGAAAAAACACAGTCCAACCTTAAACTGCATGACAATTTTTGCACTGCAATAAAATAAGAGCACAGAATTATTCATCTTTAAAAAATCTACACCTTAAAAATGTTGCAATTTAACAGTTTCAGTCTTTATTTTTAGCTTCTGTGGAAAAATGTGCCTGTTCCAGTTTTAAGGGAATGAGAAGAGACTAACAATATTGGATCACTTTTGATTGATATTTATTTAATTGTTTCTATTGTGCAGCAATCTACAACATTGTTTAGAAAAAAAATTCTTAAACCAATTTTTTTCTTCAACTTCCATATAGTCAGGTATTATTAATACAGGGCAGAACGGTGGCTCAGTTGGAAGAGCTGCCACCTCTCAGCGAGAAGGTTGCTGTAGGTGGAATTTGCATGTTCTCTTCGTGCATGCGTGGGTTTTCTCTGGGTACTCTGGTTTCCTTTCACAGAACAAAAACATGCATGTTGGGCTGATTGGTAACTCTAAATTGACCCTAGTTGTGAGTGAGAGAGTGAATGGTTGTTTGTCTCATTTGTCTCTATGTGTCCCTGTGATGGACTGGAGACCTGTCCAGGGTGTACCCCGCCTCTGATGGACATGGACATCAGTGACTCCTGTGACCCGAAAAGGTAGAAGTGGGTAAGGCTAATGGATGGAAGGATGGCCTTCCTGGATAGATGGATGGAAGGAGGCTTTTTTTTTTACTAGCTCGTTTATTGAATTGCGCCGCTCAGGGTGGCTGCATGTTGGAGTAGCTCTGTTACTTTCATTCTGAGATATTGATTTTGAAAACTTTAATTCCTCTTTTTTCTAGATGTAAATGGCTTTTTTCGAATGATTACTTCCTCTGGTATCAGATGCTTTTCAGTTGGAAGGATTTTTACTGAAACTTTTTTACTTTGGGGCATTTGTTATGATGCGTAACCATGACAACAAGATGTTTTTTAATAACCAGGAGCAGCTGATTAACATCTCAAAAGGTCAAATACCACAACTACAGCCCCAAATCCCAAATGAGTTAAAAAGGAGGTAAAGTGGACGAATTCCCATCAACCTGGCGGCGGTGCTTTAGTACCTGACCGCCAAGACCCTGGAGCTGGTGGGAAACTCGGCTCGTGACAATGGGAGGACCGGGGTCATCCCCCGGTACCTTCAACTGTCTGTCCATGATGACGAGGAGCTCGGAAGACAGCTGGGAGGAGTGACCATCGCTCAGGGAGGAATTCTGCCCAGCATCTGAGCAGTCCTGCTTTCCTAAGATTTTATTCCTAAGCTTTTATCAGCATATGACCATACCATCACGTGGGAACAACACGCTGGACCGTGTTTACACGAATGTAAAAGATGCATACAAAGCCGAACCCTGCCCCCACCTAGGACTATTTGATTACATCTCAATCTTTCTGGCCCCTGCTTACCTGCCTCCGCTGAGACACTCCTGCCTGAAGACTGCCACCATCATCCCAGTCCCAAAGAGCTCTTCAGTGACTGGTATGAATGACTATCGACCAGTGGCCCTCACCCCGATAGTCTCTTAATGCTTCGAAAAACTGGTCATGACTCACATCAAAACAACCATCAACATCAACGAGGACCCTCATCAGTATGCATACCATGAGAATCGATCAACAGAGGACACCATTTCCTCTCTGGTCCACACTGCTCTCACCCACCTGGAGCAGAAGGACTCTTACGTCCGTATGCTTTTTGTGGACTTCACGTCTGCCTTCAATACCATGATCCCCCAAACCCTGATGGACAAACTACTCACACTAGGACTAAGCCCATCCATTTGAAACTGGGTCCTAGACTTCTTAACAAACAGACCACAGTCAGTGAGGATCCACAACTTCTCTTCTTCCACCATAACCCTCAGCACCAGCTCCCCTCAGGGATGTGTGCTGAGCCCTCTCTTGTTCACTCTGCTCACGTATGATTGTGCAGCTACCCATCCAGGCTGTCACATTGTAAAGTTTGCAGATGATACAGCGGTGGTGGGGTGCATGACAAACAATGATGAGTCCAGCTACATGCAGGAGGTGGAACACCTGGAGAGCTGGTGCAAAGAAAATAACCTTCACATCAATGTGAAGAAGACAAAGGAGATGATTGTGGACTTCAGAAGGAACAAAAACACCTACACCCCCCTGAACATAAGAGGATCTGTGGTGGAAATGTTCTCCAGCTACAAGTACTTGGGTGTACACCTGAATGACAACCTCAGCTGGGGCAACAACACCACCAGCCTGATCAAGAAAGCTCATCAGAGACTCTACTTCCTCAGGCGGCTGAGACGAGCTGGTCTGGGAAGCTCAGTCCTCACCTCCTTCTACAGGTGTGCAGTGGAGAGCATCCTGTGCTCCAGCATCAATGTGTGGCATGGAGGCTGCACAGCTGCAGAAAGAAAAGCTTTGCATAGAGTGGTGAAGGCTGCACAGAAGTCTGTTGGATTCAGCCTCCCCACCATTACAGACATTTACATGTCAAGATGCAGGAAGATGGGCACCTGCATCATGACGGACCCCACTCACCCAGCACACACAATTTTGGCCCCAAGCCCTTCAGGCAGGAGGTCGAGGAGCATTAAGTGTAGAACCACTAGACTGAGGAACAGCTTCTACTCTGAGGCTGTTAGACTCATGAATCTCTAACCAGAATAATCACTGTGAAAAACCACATCATGTTGCTGCTGATCTGTTTCAAGTTGTTGTGTTTATGCGTGCTCATCTGCTCACACAGACTCATGTTCATGCTGCTGGTCAACATAATATTTTTTACAGCTATTAGTGCTTAGTGTATTGTTTAGTTGATGTTTTTCTTAATTATATTTTAGATCTTATTACTGTTTTTCTTTTACATTTTATTGTTGGATGTTGCACGACTACAACTGGTCCAGAATGCAGCAGCCAAATTTTTAACCAGTACAGGCAAAAGAGAGCACATTACACCAGTTTTGGCCTCACTGCACTGGTTACAGGATCACCTTTGAATCCAGTTCAGAATACTCATGTATGTCTACAAATCGCTGAACAGTCTCGCTCCCCCCCCCCCCCCCCATCTCTCTGATCTGCTACAGCCGTATGTCCCACCACGCCCCCTGAAGTCAGCGGACCAGTTGCTCCTCACAGTCCCAGGAACTCGTCTTAAGCACAGAAATGACAGGGCCTTCTCTGTAGCAGGACCAAGACTTTGGAACGAGTTACCTCTGCTTGTCAGACAGGCCCCCCTTCCTCTCGGTTTTCAAGTCCCGTTTAAAAACCCACTACTATTCAGTAGCTTTCAACACCAGATGATCTGTGTTTTGAACCTGTATGCTCCACACTGGTTAGTCGTTATTATCTGTATCGTTTTTATGTCTATATTCTGATTTACTTCATTTTGTATATTGCTTTGTGTGTTACCTGTTGTTCTGTCTGTACAGCACTTTGGTTGGCCTTGTCGCTGTTTTCAGTGCTATATAAATAAAATGGTATGGTATGGTAACTGGGACCCTGTGTACATAATCTCATTCCACCACATGTACCACATTTGATGCGAACGACAATAAAGAATCTCTGACTCTGACTCTCTGACTCTGACTGCTGCCCAGGAGGACCGAGAGGCCTGCTGGAGCTGATAGCAAGCTGGATCCGGGTGGACGGATTGATATCTGTGGTCAGTATCACTCAGCCCTCTGTGAATAGTAAACAGCCATCAGTGTGCTAATGGTCCATTTTTAGGCTGATGGTCCTCCTTGATCATGTGAGCAGCTGGTTTTGGATGTCGGCAGCAAAACTGGTTGATCCACTCTGAGAAGGTGCTATTTAAGAGACTGAGCTGAAAACAGCACCTCAGACCGAAGAAGTCTTTCAGATGAAAGACGAAACGTTTCTACATTGTTTGTTGTTGTTTTTTTTTGTTTTTTTTGAATGTCCAGAGGACCAGTCTTAACTTTTTTAGATTTTACATTATTCATTTATCCATCCATCCTTTGCTATTGGTTCTGGTGTTGTGTCGTGAGGGCAGTAGCTTCAACAAGGAGGCCCAGACATCTCTCTTCACTGTTACCTCTTCCAGCTCCTCTAGGGGGATTCCAAGACATTCCCAGCCCAGCTAAAGAGCATATGTATGCATGGTATGCTTCTTATGCACTGTAAAGCCCAGTCTGGCCTGGACAGGCCACAATCAACCCAGGGTCCTTTCCCAGTTGGACATGACCAAAACACCATAGGAAGGCATCAAGGGGGCATCATCACCAGATGCTTGAACCACATCAACTAGTTCCTCTCAATGTGGAGGAGCAGCGGCTCTACTCAGTCTCTCCTGATAACTGAACTTCTCACCCCATATCTAAAGGAGAGTCCAGCTAAACTGCAGTAAAGTTTTAAACAATCACATTATTTTAATTTCATCCATCCATCCATCCATCCATCCATCCATCCATCCATCCATCCATCC
>NC_056515.1:19844861-19858337 GCF_014905685.2 Nematolebias whitei
CCATCCATCCATCCATCCATCCATCCATCCATCCATCCATCCATCCATCCGTCCTTCTATCTAAACTTGTTGTGACTTTTATACTGGACACATTATGAATAAGACTGCCTTCTCCCAAAATGCTGCATCTCTACTTTAAAATAAAACACAAAAATAAGACTCGTAATAAAATGTGTTGTGTAAATCTAAGTGCTTTCTCTGATGGTTTCCACAGTGGACCCAGTGTGTAGTTTGTGGTTTATTGGTATAAACAAACGGGACGTTGCAGCTGTTGACTCTGACGGCCTGAAGAGATGACCGGAGGAAGAGCCCGTTGTCCATTTATTGTTTAATGCCACATTAGCAATCTGCAGCCGAGTGGAGCCGCTGCCAGCGCAGGCAGCTCTGGACAGATGGGCCGCTCTGTAAGACGGATCTGCTGCCACATAAATTTTTGCTGCCAGCAGAAGCTGAAGGAGTAGCGGTACTATTAGAGTGTTATGGTGGGCTTGAATCTGCGCCAAAAACAGCAGCTCATACTCCCCCCCCCAATTCATGCATTTGAGGGATAGATTCAGAAGTTAAGTTTTATTAGCATTACTGAACAAAAAAACAAATGAAGAGCACCTAGATTACCATGTAGATGAGTTTTCATTCTTTGTCCTCAACAACAAAAGGTTCAGAGACTTTACTGAACTTGCCATGGTTGTAACTGAGCTGAATATTTCATTTTTGTCTCTTGTTTTGCTGAATATGGAGGTATTAGACGTGTTTAGCTGGTGTCCTACTGTGCACCTGTCTAAACAAACAGCGACCTTCTTATAATATAATATTTATGACAACAGCACTAAATGGAGCAGTATTTTAGGAACAAGCCGGCACATCAGCCAGAGTAGTGCAATCAGTGAGTCATGGAGGAAATAAGACTAACAGCCTCTGAGTAGACACATAAAGAGATTTTTGGACACTCAGATAATAATGAATTGATAATTGATATCATTAGAATAGATAAATGTATGGACCAGTTTTTCTGCATCATTCTGGGACAAGCTCATTCTAATTTTGAGATATTACACAGGTTGAAGAAAGTGGTTCTGGTCACATTTTTAATGTAGTTCTTAAATGACACATCCTGAACAAAACTAACACCAGTGTTCTTTATATTGGAACTGGAGGTCAACTGATGCCATCCATCCAGAGGAAGTGCATGGCTGTAAAGTTTTTTTTTTAAGATGCTCAGATCTGAACAATATGACTTTTGTCTTGTCTGAGTTTAAAAGCAGAAAATTAAGTAATTAAGGCTTATCATCTCTAGGACAAACTTGTAAAAAAAAAAGCTTGTAATCTAAGTAACTCATTGAATTAATCAGACTACATGGACAAACATAAAGAATGGCACAGAATCGCTTTTTTATCATAGGCTGTCCAATAATGTAACTTAATAGAAGCATAAATAATGTAAAGCGTATTGTCTAAACACTGAACCCCGAGGAACGCCATGATTAACTCTTGTGTGTAAATAAGATTCGGTATTACCTTAAAAAAACTAAAATCTATCAGTTAATGTGATTTAAACTATGTTAGAGCTGCTCCTATTCAAGCCTTTGTAATAAAAATATTGTGATCAACTGTATCAAATGCAGCACTAAGGTCTAACAGGACCAGTATAGACACAAGTCCATTGTTTGAGGCCATGAGAATATCATTAGTGACTTTGGCCAGTGCTAACAACAAAGTCCATGCTCAATAATCCAAAATGTTTCCTGGTTCCAAAAACACAACATGACAGCTCCTGTTAAATGGTTCCTGTTGACAAAGCTCACAAAAGCTGTGGATGGACTAAACCATTTCACCATGACCAAATGAATGAATGAATAAATAAATATTAGTAGTATAGTATTATAAAATTTTGTTTTGTTTTTGTAACTATTTGCTAGATTTTCAGTCATCCATGACATGGCCATACATACATAAACAAACAAACAAACAAACAAATCAATCAATCAATCAATCAAAACATCTGGACTTCTATTCTGTAGCTGAAGATGTTTTGCTTCCTATCTGTGGAGATTTCTCTATTTAAAACTGTAGATTGAAGAGTTCCAACTCTCACTCTCCTCCCACTGAATGAAGGGAAAATCCATCCATCCATTATCTTTTACCCGCTTCTTCCATTTTGGGTCACGGGGGTTGCCGGTGCCCATGTCCAGCAATCACTGTGCGAGGGGCGGGGTACACCCTGGACAGGTCTCCAGTCCATCACAGGGACACATAGAGACAAATGACCATTCACTCTCTCACTCTCACCTAGGGACAATTTAGAATTATCAATCAGCCTAACATGCATGTTTTTGGTCTGTGGGAGGAAGCTGGAGTGCCCAGGGAAAACCCACGCATGCACGGAGAGAACATGCAAACTGCACCCAGAAGGGCCCCCAGGCTGGGATTTGAACCAGTAACCTGCTTGTTGAGAGGCAGCAGCTCTAACAGTTTCGCCACTGTGCTGCCCTAATTTGTAACACTGTAAATTTAAATTTAACACATCATGTAATCCTGAAATAAAAATTTGAAAAAGAAACCAGTCTTCATATTGTAAAATAGGGAGATCTGATCGCGTCCTTCTTGTGCTTTAATTGTTCACAATCTGTCTTACTTTGAAAAATTTTTAAGCTTATTTAGAGTAAATACAGGTTTCTATTCTCTTCATATTAGAGAAATAGCTACTACTTAACTCAAGCTACTCATTGATTCAAACCCACAGAATTTTTTAATCATCATTTGGCAGCACCATATTTATTTCCATCCATCCATCCATTATCTTTTACCTGCTTCGTCCATTTTGGGTCACGGGGGTCGCCGGTGCCCATGTCCAGCAATCACTGTGCGAGGGGCGGGGTACACCCTGGACGGGTCGCAAGTCCATCACAGGGCACCATATTTATTTATTAACCTATTACCAGTTTTCTAAAGCAGAATGTTCTGACTGTTTTATTAGATGACACAGAGCTGAGTGGTGTTTTTGTGTTAAACGCTTTTTGTAACGTGCAGATAATCAATCAGTAAACTGGCTCACAGCCCTCAGGACAAGCTATCATCTGGAAACTTAACAGCCCTACAGCAGCAGAACAACTTTATCTGTGACCTGCAGAAGTTTGTCGAGGCCACCGTTTCATTTTGTCTCCTCCGTCGCCACAATTGACTTGTCTTGTATTTTCCAGCTAATTAGGTCTTTTACATCAGAGGTGATGTAAAGCTGGCTTTGATAAGAATACAGCCGTAAATTGACCGTGTAATGTTGCCATTCATTCAGGGACAACGACCCCCTGAAGAGATAATCGGGATTAATTGAAGACTGTTGTGGGAGAGCAATGAAGGGACACAGTGCATGCTGGGTAGATAGCGAGGAACAAATGAGAGGGTAGGGGTGCACGTTAACAAAAGGCTTTCAGACATTCAGTCTAATAATAAGAACATAACCAAACTGCAAGTACATAGAAGTGAGTCCAGACATTCTGAAACATGTTTGTATTAATTCTTAGTGATTATATCTGTGAATAATGTTCAGAAAAGAACTTTTAAAAATTACAAGAAAATAAACTATATTAAAAGCGGGCTTTAACTCCCTCGCAAACAATTGTGGTGTTACAACCTTTATTTTAAGGATTAAATAAGCGCTGCTAAACAGTGCCTCAGTTTTTCTAACAGGTTTAGCAGTTTTATCCTTTAAATAGAGTTATAAACTGCTAATCAACAAGTGTCATCACCTGAAACAATACTAGGATGTATTTTATATTTTTTTGTTTATATGAAGGGGCAGGACATAAAAAGTACTGGTACAGTCCCAGTTTGTCTGACTTTCTGCTCCTGGATCTTAAAGCTCTGTAAATTTACCTGCTCAGGCGTTTCCATCATCACCACTCCACTGTATTGTCAGTGTAATGTGTATTATTTGCTCTCATCATGATCAATAACTCTCCTGTGGGAACGTTCTGCAATGTCTTTCTGCTCATGTTGTCATGTGTGATATTAACGGCCCCATGTAATCACTCCCACTGTGACCAGTCAGTGAAGAACAGAAAGAAATGGTACATTGATATTATACAATTTATATGATTTGGTGACGTGTCTCAAGCAGAGTCCTTGACTCAGATCCACTGCTTCCTGTCTGCAGCGGACCTTTCAATGATGGCTCGGACACAAAGGGGAGGAGCTGAGGCCTGAGCTGGAGTTTATTCTATAAAACCAACTTGTCCGGTTCAGACAGTCAGAGCAGGTCAGGGTTTCACGTGGATGAAAGCACTGACAACAGTGTAATCTTGTATTTGCATGTTCTGTGAATTGTTGGACTGCTCTCAAAAATCTGACGAACTACACCTTGGTCTGTTTTTGGGAATCTCCTTTTTTCCACGGCAGTATTTATTTTTTTATTTAGTCAAAGGCTGTATTTCAGAAATTTTCTTTTGAATTTTTATTTTTCACTCGCTCCGCTTTGGAATTTTTTGTTTACTGTAGTTTATTGTTTTGTTCCATTTTACAACAAGGGTACTTTTACGTATATGCTACAAATGAATACCCGATGATGCAGTTATTACTTAATCTGTAAACAACTAATGAACCACCAATAAGCCGTTACAGTGTAATGGATAAAAAAAACAATACCTACAAAAAGTGAGCAAAACGTTCCAACATTAATTTTAAATTTAATTGAAACTTCATATTTTCTCTCCGTTCTCATGGTTTCCTGAACTCTTTACTCATCTTCCTCAGGGTGAAGAAGTCTTTCTGATGAAAGAAGAAACGTTTCTACTTTTTTTTTTTTTTTTTTGAACTTCCAGAGGACCTGACTTAACGTTTCTAGATTTTTCTACTTGGATTATTGAGCATGCATCAGGATATTTACTCATCTATCTTTACCCGCCTCATCCTGTCTGGGTTGTGGGTGTCGTTGGTGCCAATATCCAGCAGTCACTGTGTGAGAGGCAAAGTATTTGAATTACTAAACATTTGTCACTAAGTTCCTCCTAAGTTCCCTTCATGCATGTGCATTTGTAGATACAAAGATTCTGAGTTCACTAATGTCTGTCAGCCTCCGTCCATGATTCTGTGTGTTTGGAGCACTTCCTCTGCAGGCTTGCATGATTACTGCTCTGCATTAAAATTATCAAGTGGAGCTCTCTCTCTGCAGCAGCTGCTCACAACTATCAGTTAGGATACAGGGCTCTCCCCGGGGAGCTCGTCTCATTTGGGAGCACAGAAAAGGACTTGTCTGTGTTAATTGTGGCCCAGTGGCTGTGACAGGTGACGTGGCTGTGATGGGGGTCAGACAGGTGGAGATTGGGCCTTGCTTTGCTGCAGCCTCCACTCTCCTCACACTGTCTATATGTGCTGGTGGCTTAGTTCACCGACCATTAGCCAGGAGATTTGTTATTGCTCACTTCTAAAGGCACTGACAGAAGACATTTTAGCTGCTGGATGGCACTTCCTTCGGGGATTGCAATGAAGGACCGCTCTGCTTCTGAAGCGTTCCTGTTTAGCTTGAGTTTGGGAAGCCACTGCAGAGGCTCGCACACCTCATCCTTTATAACATCACCCTTCATTCCCCTCAGTTGCTTGTTTCACGTCACATCAGCTGAGATCAAGGGGGCCTGGAAATTGGCTGACGGCTTTCCGAGTCACGGAGCTCCAGATTTGTCAATCACTTTTCAATTAGCAAATGAGCCCCACCAGCAAGGTAAGGTCCTGGTCAAAATGAGTTCAATCACAGCCGGGGAGAGCTGAGGTAAGATGGAGAGGAGCTGAGCCAGCAGGAATTATCCACTTCTTCACACGCAGCAATGAAATTAACTCAATATAATATAATTACCATTATGCAATTGATCAAATGGTCTCATTCTTAAAGCAAAGCCATCAAAAGGCCAAACAGTGACTTTATCCTGAGCAGAGAGAGAAAGATGAATCACCAGCCACTGCTCTGTGAAAACTTGTTAGGTTTTAGATTTTTCAACCTTAAACCACAGTCAGGACATTAATTCATTTCATTTTTTTAAATAGCTTTGACTGTTGGAGTTAGACAATGTGAAACAAAGACATTTTAAACATTTGACAATGTTCATTTTGTAATATTTCAAAACTTTTAAATCGTTCTAAGTGTATATTGTAGATTTATTTCCTCGACTTCTTCTTTCTTGTCCCAGTTCGTTCTATTGAAGCTCACACGGACACCGTTCAGTTCAGTTTATTTAAGAAGCGCAGTTCACAACAAAAATCGTCTCAGGGTGAGTTGTAATCATGAAGCTAATTTAATTACAGTCAGTTCAGTCAAATTATAAAGCAACACAGAAACAGTCATTGCAATAGAAAACAATATTTAGTAAAATAGTTCACTTCTGTGTATACCTTTGTGAGCTATCACTCACAGGCGGTTCAGGTCCAGAGCAGTTGTTATAAACCTTTTATTGCTGCTCCAGTGGGAATATCATCATCTGTAACATGAAGACTGGACTGAGCCGTCAGGGAGGGTGTTGCTGCTGCATTTGGTTTGCACAATGATCAGAGTGAAATAAAACTGGATGGGTCACCTGGCTACAGAAGTCAACTTGTATTAATAGTTTTCCATTCAGTCTGCACTGACACCATCATCTTCCTCAGTAAGTAATTCAGGAAGTAATTTATTGTTCAGACATATTTATTCCACACAAAACTTGGAACTGACAAACACTTATTTTGCAAAAGTTTAACAAATGTTACTGTGTGTTACCGACATGACCCGACACAAAATTCGAGCCAAGTCAGGCTAAAATTAAGTGCCTGATGGGCGGGCTCAAATAAAACTAAATAAGAATGCACGATATAAAATTGTATTAATCTACTTGTTGAGGAGGAGGCAGTAAGTTTATATGTTGAGGATGAGGAAAGAAATAAAATAGAGTGCAGAAGTTAATCAGACTGTGTAAAGAGATTGTAGCGCTGGCGCATTGCGCAACGATTGCTCATGTGACCCCGCCCGCCCTGTTTAACTCTTGTCACACATCTGAGGTTTTGTAATTGACCCACAACAAGCGAGATAATGGAGCTGGAAAGAATTAAACAAAAACTAAACATGGGAGAACTCACTCTGCAAAGCCAGCACAGTGAAACCTGCTGATGTGTTTCAGGTGCACGCTCAGGTCTGACCGGCCAGTTGAAAGAGGTATAAAAAGTCTCATTAAGCTCCTAATGGATCGCCGGATCATCAGCCGTGCGCGTCCTGCTCTCATCCGCAGTGGAAGAAGTTGCAGCACCTGAAGCTCCGAAAGCCGAAGCGAGCAGCGTGTTCAGTTAAAATAGCCTTGTTCTATATGTTTCTAAATAATTTTGCTCTAAAATATTTTTGTTCATCTGTATAATAGTCTATCTTTAGAGTTGATTTTTTTTTAGGCTATTCGTTTTGTACGTTAATATCATTTGGTGAAACAAGAAATCTCATATCTCCCTTTCTTTGAAATACAATTTTAAAATATTATGTCTGATTTGCTTCCAAAAGCAGTAAAAAATTTATATTAAAAAAAAAAAAAGTATTTTGTTTTTTGGGTTCGGGCCTTTAATTACAGTTAATTAGTTGGGTCAGGTTGAGCTTGGACAAAATGCCTATGGGCTCGGGTCAGGCCTGGTTGGAGATTTTTAGGTCCAAATGCAACTATACTGTGTATTTATGAGCTCAAATTGGAGTCAGTCAGACTTATAGCTCATAGTTTGATTTACATCCAATTTTAAAGTTAGAAACTTTTGTTTTTAGTAATCTTGCTCTATTTGGTACTTTAATTTGATGGTATTGATCTTCTTTTACTGTCTGTATCTTTTCAGTATCGGTTCAGGTCTCTCTTGTAAATGAGTCCCTGAGGCTCAATGGGACTAACCTGTATAAAAAAAGGTTGAATCTGTCCAAAAAGCTCGTCTGCTACATGTCTGTCTGAAACAAGTCTCTCCTGAAAATGAGTTCTCTATCACGTTTGGTAATATTATGTGATACTCAGAGTACCAACTGAAAACAAAGAGGCCAATGCAGTATGTAAAATGTAAGATTATATTGGGAAGTGGACCAGTAAGGGCACAGGAGGGAGTTGTTTTTTCTTTTGCTTTGCAAAATAGAAGGGACTAGGGGATTCCAGGGTGGCAGAGCAGACCAAAGTGACCAGGCAGGAGTGGCAGGACAGACTTTAAAGCTGATGAACAGATGTTCAGAAGTTCTACTGTATGTAGATTGATTGTAAATGGCAGTTCTAAGTAAAGGACCCAGGGAGACATGAGGAACCAGGACAGGAAGCTGCCGGATGATGGGTCCAGGAAAGTGATGAGCAGAGGAATCAGAGCTACAAGGAGCACAAGGAGAAACTAGATTAGTATGTCTTAGGTCCAGACTAAATCACAGTAGGGCCAGACAAAGTACCAGTGAAGGACAATGTTCCAGCAGAGTCTGGTTGGACAAAGCAGAGTCAGAGTCAGAGTCAGAGTCAGAGTCAGAGTTTCTTTATTGTCATTCGCACCTCATGTGGTACATGTGGTGGAGCGAAATTATGTACACGGGGTCCCAGTTACATCCAACAATAAAATGTATAAGAAAAACAGTAATAACATCTAAGATATGAACTAAGAAAAACATCAACTAAATATACACTAAGCACTCATAACATAAAACATTGAACATCAGCACAAACATGAACATGAGTCTGTGAGCAGATGTGCCCGCATGAACACATCAACATTGAAACAGATCAGCAGCAACATGAAACAGATCAGCAGCAACATGATATGGTTTTTCACAGTGATTATTCTAGTTAGAGATTCATGAGTCTAACAGCCTCAGGGTAGAAGCTGTTCCTCAGTCTAGTGGTTCTACACTTAATGCTCCTTAACCTCCTTCCTGAGGGGAGTGGGGCAAAAAGTGTGTGTGCTGGGTGGGCGGGGTCCTTCATGATGCAGGTGGCCCTCTTCCTGCATCTGGAGGTGTAGATGTCTGTGATGGTGGGGAGACTGATTCCAACAGATTTCTGTGCAGCCTTCACCACTCTCTGCAAAGCTTTTCTTTCTGCAGCTGTGCAGCCTCCATGCCACACGTTGATGCTGGAGCACAGGATGCTCTCCACTGCACACCTGTAGAAGGAGGTGAGGACTGAGCTTCCCAGACCAGCTCGCCTCAGCCATCTGAGGAAGTAGAGTCTCTGATGAGCTTTCTTGATCAGGCTGGTGGTGTTGTTGCTCCAGCTGAGGTTGTCATTCATGTGTACACCCAAGTACTTGTAGCTGGAGACCACTTCCACCACAGATCCTCTTATGTTCAGGGGGGTGTAGGTGTTTTTGTTCCTTCTGAAGTCCACAATCATCTCCTTTGTCTTCTTCACATTGATGTGAAGGTTATTCTCTCTGCACCAGCTCTCCAGGTGTTCCACCTCTTGCCTGTAGCTGGACTCATCATTGTTTGTGATGCATCCCACCACCGCTGTATCATCTGCAAACTTTACAATGTGACAGCCTGGATGGGTAGCTGCACAATCATATGTGAGCAGAGTAAAGCAGCCTAAGGTACTGGAGGATCCTCATCAGCAGACAGCTGAGGGTGATTGGATACACTGCCACTCAGGATCTGCAAGAAGTGTTAGTGGGAAAAAAAACAAAAACATCAGAAACTCGACATTATCGTGTCTCAATTTGACAAGAGAACTAAAATTAAAGTTTAAAAAGTAAAAAAATTAAAACTGTCAACCAAACTTGCTGGGCCTGACAGCTTTGAGTTTGAATGAGATTTAAAATAATGTTACACCAAAACACAAATTTAGACTTTAGCTATGCTCAAATATTCAAAAAGGTGAAAATAATCACCCACAACTGTTTGGACATGGGTGGACGTGGATGAAATCTGTTTTTAAACAGTGTTTCTGATGGAATCTCATCTGATATGACCTACTGTCACGAACCACACACTGTGAAAAGAATGCTCCTGCGTACAGTTTCCCAGTGAGCTCCATCTCACAGCGGGCAGCATTGATTATCAGTGATCGGGCTGATGCAGCGCTGCAGCTGTGATCGAACCCCCATCAAGCAGATGGATGTTTGATCTCTCCTCAGGTAGGAATGGCAAATGAAGCGATCTGGTGTTTTCCCCCTCCCGCCTCCTCTTGTCAGCAGCTCTGACCTTCCCTCGCTCTGTGACAGAAGCTGCTGAAGGACATCCTGATTGGCTGACAATGCACTTCCTGCCTCCCGTCAGCACGCTGTTCGCTGCCAAGGTGTGAGAGGTCCGGCAGGCACGTGGGCACTTGATGAAGCAGGGGGATCGATGAAGCGAGGAATGATGAAGAAATGAGAGGTGGAGACGGACAGGCCACTGAAATGACTGTGTCACATTTTGTGGGAGGGGAAAAAACCTCCAAACTGAGGAAGAGGAGGAGTAGAGAGGTAATCAATAACCAAGGAGAAAGAATCTGTAGCTCCCAGGTGTGTGCTGCACAACATACTCATTAATGGAATTTTACAAATTACACGTGTCCTAAGGGAATTAAATGATCGTCTTAATTAATAAAGTTATTTAATTGTCTTCATGTTTTGTTCCTAAATACACCTTTGTTCTCTTACAGCACTTGGAACAGATTAACCTGTTATTCTACAGAGAATATGAAACTACTCATCCTCTGATCCTTCCCTCCGAATCAGAACAATAATAAGCGAACTGGGAAATGATTGATGAGCATGTGGAATCTTAAACTGCGTTCTGGTTGGTTTCCAGACACTCTGGTTTATTTGTCTTCATATCGGGGTGAGTCTGTGTTTGTCTTCCGTCTCTGGAGAAACCACATGTCCTGAGAAAGGACCCAGCCCACAAGAAAGAGCACAAATATGAAGCTGGGCTCATCTTACACTCATTAGTGCAGTATTCTTGTGTTTAAAGGGAATCTGGGGGCCTAGTAGGCAAAATGTTAATCCTGTGAATTCTAAATTCACATATGTGTCATGCCCAAATTAAAGGATAACATTTGTGGTAAATATGTTACACCAAATAAAACTATGTCTGTTTTACTTTGAATGCAGTTAATCATCTAAAAAGGCTATAATCCACACGCTTGTACCTGAATACACTGGACACCTATTACTGAAGCAGGCCAAGGATGCTAACAAATAACACCAGTCTGCCCAGTGCTTACATACATACATACATTTTCAGGTCTCTCTTGTAAACGAGTCCCCGAGGCTCAATGGGATTAACCTGTATAAATAAAGGTTGAATGAATACCAGCGATGTGATGTGCATGTAAATCCCTGCTCCATACAGGCATTTTATAACAGGACAAAAAAGAGACAGAAAAATAGACAAATGCTACTTTCATTATTCATGTTACAGTAAATAAACAATAACCCTCTTAGGAATTAAAAAAAAGACAAGCTAACCACGCTGACTAGTGGAGAAACTACAGGTGCATCTCAAAATTTTGAATTTCATGAAAATGTTAAACATTTTTTGTAAGTCATTTTAGAAAGTGAAACTCATATATTACATAGTGAAATATTTCAAGCCTTTATTTCGTGTCATTTTAATGATTATGATTTACAAATAATGAAAAAAACCAACATCAGTGTCTCAGAAAATTAGAATATTCCACACCCAGTTTTTGGTACTTTTGTCAGTGTGGATCAGTGGCAACAAGTCCTGCTGGAAACTGAAACCAGCATCTCCATAAAGCTCGTCAGCAGAAGGAAGCATGAAGTCTTAACGTGTCCTGCTAGATGCTGTGTGGACTGTGGACTTCAGGAAACCCAGTGGACCAACACCAGTAGAGGACATGGACCCAATCCATCACTGACTGTGAAAACTTCACTCTGGACTTCAAACAACGTGGATTCTGGACCTCTCCACTCATCCTCCAGACTCTGGGACCTTGATTTCTTAATGATGTGAAAAATTCACTTTCATCTGTAAAGAAGATGTTGGACCACTGAGCAACAGTCCAGTTCTTTTTGTCCACAGCAGGTAAGACACTTCTGATGTCTCTGGTTCAGGAGTGACTTGACTTGATGACTGAGACATTTGTAGCTCATGTCCAGGAGTTAATCAGCTGATCAGGGTGTGACACCAGGAAATTTACAATATTGAACCTTTTCACAATGTTCTAATTTTCTGAGACTGATTTTTGGGTTTTCATTATCTGTAAGCTATAATCATCAAAAACAGAATCAGAATAAGCTTTATTATCATTGTATCAAGATACAGTGAGAATATGTCCATGCAGTTGTCTGAAAGATGGGAGGAGTGCACGTAGCTGCTGCTCTTTGGGAGCGCGGCCTCTTATCCTTTTCAGAATACTTTTAGATAGAAAAGGGGAAAATTACAAGAAATACGAGCTTGAAATAGTTCACTCCATGTGTAATAAATAAATGTAATGATGTAGGAATCATGCTGTTGTTCTGTTCAGATGCTCCCCTCTGCAGGGGACACCACAGCGAGCCAACTCGCAGAACAGATTTGGTAATTGTTCTACAGCAGATGTCCTTCCTGGTGTAACCAGGGTTTGAAACCACAGTCTCAGGATTACAAGAGCATGCCACTGTCTGACCAGCAGGCTACCTCAGCTCCTTCATTATTTGTTTGTGTTGGTCTGTTTTTTGGTAATAAAACCAAAATTCTATTTTAATTCCAGGTTAAATGACAACAAAATAAAAACAATAATTTAAGGAAAATGAATACTTTTGCAACCCACTAAGTATGCTCCATACCAAAATACAAAACAGGGGAGACTCTAGAATCTGACCTTCAGGGGTGCTTATCCCCCAGTGCTGACAATGGCTCCTGGCTTAAAAAATGCGGTGGATAATGGTGTCAGAAACATCTGTAATGTGGGGACCCAGAAAATTTTGAATGAAGTAGATGCCATTTCCTGCATTCTGGTATATTTTCAGAAATTCTTTCTTGTCGTTCGTAACAGGTTGTTTACATAAGTAAGATTCAATAACTATTTTAGAGTAAATGGCACAACGAGAATTAGCCTGACCAACAGCTCTCCTTGTGTGAATAGAGCACGAGCCGCTTCTCTCACTCATCCTAAACACCCCACCCCCAAACACTCAGGGTAACACGTGTCTGAATTACACATTCCCCACTGACGTTTAATCGTTTTTCTGATGATTTTTAACAAAATCCCTCTGACCGCAAAGCAACCATAAAGCAAAACCCTGACACTGTTGTCGGAGGAAAAGGGGGTGGAGCTCCTGCAGGTAAGGGGCAAATTTAGATCATTCATTGGTCAGTTGCTGACGAGCCTACTGGACTGATTGACAGGTGGGGTTCAATAATAATAATAATAATAATAATAATAATAATAATAATAATAATAATAATAATAATAATAATAGTAATAATAATATATGTATTGTTATCATTGTATGTTCCCATACAATGTTAAAATGTTATTTACATTTTTGATTGTATTGTGTGTATATATATATATATATATATATATATATATATATATA
>NC_056515.1:19858437-19901506 GCF_014905685.2 Nematolebias whitei
TGTGTTTAGTTGTTTTTTAATTTTAATTTTCATGTTTTTAAATGAAATTAATAAAATTTATATATATAAAATAAATGTTTCTCTGCATTTAACCCATCCACCACCAGGTGGAGCAGTGGGAAGCTATTGAAAGCACCCGGGGAACAATTGGGGATAGGGTGTCCTGCTCAGAGACACCACCAGATGTGCAATGACTAGGGAAGGCTCAAACTTGTCCAAAAAAAATCATAGCTTTTACTGGCCCGTTTAAAACTGTCATCATTTATTCCATATGTATTCAATATTTATTTGATATTTTGGTGAATCTAAGGTTTGAGAACTGAGTATCCTTACAATATCCAATTATTTTTCAAGGGTGCTGAATTAAAATTTATGATGCTTGAGCACCCCCAAAAAGAGGCTAAAATTGCCACAGCTAAACCTGGGTTTTTAACCAATAAATGAAGTTATTTTTGACGAAAAAAAAGAAGAAAATTGGAAATAAAAAAGAAAGTGAAAATGTCCTATGAGTAAAATAAGACATCAGAAACTGTGTTTTTTAGTTTAAAATGATTTGAGTTGAGGTGTTTTTCTCCCAATACTTTTGTTTTTGACTTGTTGCTAAGATTTGCATTATAAGTACAGCTTGCTCTCACAAAAAAAAAAAAAAAAAAAAAAAATCTTTTCAACTTAGAAATGTAGTAAAATTTCCAACATGCTTATGTTCATGTTCACACTTGTTTATTTCTCGGTCATGTGTAAAGGATTCTGGTAGAACTCTGCAGCTGTGCCACTGTTTCCAAGCTAATTGATTTATTTCACATTATTAATGAACTTTGCTGCACCTCCACTTGTCAGGCTTGGCCTGTGAGGGTCAATAAAGGAGAAACTTGATCTTAGTGGATTGGACTAAGTGATTCTGTTGCACTAATGATTCAGTATATTGGGACAAATGTCAGCTGCCTGTAATATGTTGTATCTGGAAATCTGTTCTGCATAAGCTCTGCTGACAAGCTGAGAATTCGGTTGGCTCTCGATAAATATTTCATGGAGAGGTGTAATCATCCTCCTCCACCCCTCAACTTACTGAATAAACCAACACATGAGCCACTCTGGAATAAATCAATAAAAGAGGTGTCTTTAAATCAAGAAACAAACAAAAATTGGTGCTAATATGCCACAAAAATCAACTATCCTGGGGTTAAAGGTGCGTAAAAGCTGACATGCATGCTCTGCAGTGTTGTGTGCAGGCTGCATGGTGGGGGAGGAGCGTAAACACTTAAGGTGACTAAACTGCTGGCTCGAGTTTTCTGGCTGGCAGCAGGAATCAGTGCGATGGATCGGAGGAGAGAGATTTAGTTGCAGGTGGCAGAGGTCGGTGGATTGTGTATTCTGCGCAGTCAATAATAAAGTTAGGACTTATGCCCATGGAAAGTTAATGAGCAGTCACAAGGACCTTGAAAAGTCATTTGCATGTGGGCGTGATCGCCTCACTTTGGCTGTGAAAAGGCCCGGGGGACGTGTGGAGAGACACGATAGAGCTGCTGGACAATAGGCAGAGGCTGCACCACACACATAACAATGAGACATAAGATGCAACATTTAAGAGCCTGGCTGAATACAATAAATACAATGTTTTAATGCATTGTTAGCTCTTCTTTCAAACTCTTTATTGCTGGTCTAAGGAGGACAGCAAACAATTTGAAAAAAACAATTAATTAAAACCTGCTCAGCTCACACCAGAGAAACAGATCTTTATTTTTTGTGGCGTATGGCAAATTTATTTTATTTTATTGTGATGTGAGATTCCTGGGTAATTTCTCCTTTAATCCAACAAAATAATGCTCTGCAATAAGCTTTATATATTATCAAGGTGATAAACTAAATTTTATTTTCCACTTTTTCCAAAAATCCCTTGACCAAGAAAGAAGGTCCAAATCTATAGCAATAACTACAAGTGGCACACGGAATAGTGAGTGTTTGTGGTTTTCGAGATAAGTGTTTTTTCTAGACTGGAACTGAATAGGGAATGCAAGTAGACTTTAATGTTTTTGTATAAGATGTTCAAATGTGTAGGGGTTACTCTGTGTAAAATAGAGAGGTATTTTTATTTTATTTTCTTGTTTTACTTCTTCTTGAGGCGGCACGGAGTGATGGACCCTGACGAGCAAAGGGAGCAATTTTATCCACCACCAGGGGCAATGATGGAGCCAGGTGGTGGCCACTGGTGGCCATGGCCAACATAGGTTAATCTTTGGCCACCTCAATGACCACCGCAATAAATTGAGGAAACTGTACATTTTAGCAATATAAAAAGTAGATAGCATATTTTCCTCAAATGATAGGGTTGGCCTTGTAGGTGTTTTCAGTGTGTTCTCTCCACAGACTCTTGAGCTCCTGCACCAGAGATAATCACGCTCAGCTGCTGGCCATCTCCCTAATTGCCTCCAGGACTATATGAGGCTGCAGACGTGCTTCATCCAGTGCTGGAGCATATCTTGTTGAGGGTACTTGTGCTCCTGGCCTTTCAGTGTTTATATATATATTTTGAAATACTTACCTGTGTGTCTTCTTCGCTTCTGACAGACCTTGGTTTTCCCTGCGCCTCCAGTCCTGGACGTTTCATGCATACCTGTGGAGTGATCTGTACTTGCCTGAGCTCAAGTTTCTCCTTGTGGACTCTAACCAAGCTACTTCCCCTCCTGCCTCGACCTCCACGCTTCACCCGTGCATCGACCTCTTACTGGAATTCGGATTCATTATATCCACCCTGTGTCACCTCACCTGTCATTCACAGTAAGAGGAATATTATTTTTTCCGTCCATCGTATCTTCCATCCTCCAACCAATAAGACACTAATCGTCTCCCCTTTCCTTTCCAGGGGTTTTCCAGTTTCAGCTCCAGTGTATATAAGACTGTTTATTATCACTATAAAATAAATCACCTTTTATTTATGATCCTGAGTCTGTTGTCCTTCAGTCCGTTCTTTCTGGGTACACGCCGTCATTATGACAGGCCTGTTTACATATAAAGAGTATATATAGAATACAACTTTATTTATAAAGCACTTTATAAACGACACCATTGGACAAAGTGTTGAGTATAAAACGTATATAGTGTCAGTGTGTTAGTCAGGCCAAAGTATATAGTGGTGGCCATCTTGGATTTCAAAGTGGCAGCCCCATTGTCACAAGGAACTTTCTTATGCCTAGATGCACCCACAAAACAAAATGGAAGTCAATACCTCACTTGTTTTTGTGCTCGCAACATGCACGGATGGATGGCGTGTATTTCCAATTCCCCTTTCTGCTCTGCGGCAGAGAACTAAAGGGAAAATAGAGTACTGCATACAAATGCTGCCAAAGTCAGCCATGGCCCTAGCACACAACCTATACTGTATAAAACTTGACTTTATCGAGGAAGTAAACGTAACAATATGCTTTCTGTCTCTGTCTCAGGTTTTTGGCCTCCTTTTTTCCCATCTGGGGGCTCCTAGGTGAGACACACCCCATCACCTGGGTGTTTTGTTTATCTGTGCCTGTTTCTGACAACAGTACTTTACAATATTCACTGAACTTAATTCTGGGTTTCCCTCATGTCCTCTTCAACTTAAAACGTGAGATCCTGACAGCCTGCTCAATGGCGTTTGAGGACAAGCAGCGTGTGGAGGTTTGATAGGTCAATGACAGTCTGGACCTGAACCTCAGAACTCAATATCTGGGGTGATGCAACAATCTCAATGATGGTCTTTGTCTGAGAATAATATCTGTGACTAACTACTAATCTTTGCTAAATGCATGTATGTGTGCAGTTCATGGCCTTCTTTTACTGTCCATCATGAGGAGTAAACATTCTTAACATAACTGCATGGGTGATACAGAGACAAAAAAAAAAGTCACTTCCTGTTAAACCTCTGGTCCTTCAGATTTAAAGGTTCTCTGCAATTCTCCATCTTTATCCTTTACCGCTTATTCACAGTTGGGTTGCAGAGGCAACAAGTTCAGAAGAGAAACCCAGATATCCCTCTCCCCAGCAACACTCTCCAGCTCCTACTGGAAGACCTGGAGGTGTTCCCAGGCCAGAGAAAATGCATAATATCCTCCAGCAAGAACTTGGTCGACCCCGGGCCTCTTCCCACAACCATGCTGAAGAAAACTGAGTGATGATGCATGAGTCAGTCCCAGCAATCAACTGATGCCCACACCCATGAAGAATTCACTTCACCACCCACGGCTGCACAACACTGATGATATAATCACCTTGTCTGCTTTCACACCCTGCGTCTGTAATCTGTCCAGCTGTCTATGAGGAAGTATGAACCCTCATAGACTCCAGATCATTACAGCATCCAGTGAGATTAACCTTCAAACATTCATATGTAAATGATTTGATATATGGTAGCAACATCCGATGACACATTTGGTTTTCTGTACAATTTATACAACATGTGGTCACATATTAACCATTTATTACTTTATTACATCACTGTCTGATGTAACTCAGTTTGTAATAGATTCATGATAGGGATACATGACAGCATTGGCAAGTTTTTGGTGTAATCCAAGAATTCCTAATAAAATGTAATTTGGCCAGGCTGCAGGTTTCAGGATTGACGAATGTGCACCATCTAAGCTTGTGAAAGTAAAATGAACTCTACAGCTTTGTGTGAGTGAAATTGTCAGGATTCTTGTGTTTTTGTCTTCTTGTGAGTATTTAGTTTTCTCTGAGTCTGTTTTACTTGTGTTCAGCTGTCCCAGTCTTTTACTCCTTGTGTAGTCAGCTCCTGCTCCTCCTATTCTCACCTGATCTTCATTGTCGCAGGTGTTCGTCGTTGTGTCCCTTTAAATTCCTTGTCGTTTTGTTTGCTCTCTGTCCGTGGATCGTGCGTCTCACAGCCATTCATGTTCTGTTCCTCTGTGTTTTCCTGTGCTCTGAATTTTTTTCTGTTTTGCTGCCATGACCGCTTTTTGCTTTTTGTTTAAAAAAAATCCATCTTTGATTATTTTACCCTTGAGTTCCTCAGTGTCTGTCTGCACCCTGGGTTCAACTCTCTCAGAACACATTCTCACTTTCACAGTGTTTGTTTGTTTTTTCATTTTGGTTTTGCAAAATGCTCTAAAATGTGTTTTTATTTCACACACTCACAGTTTTTCATATCATGTATTGGTCTGCGTATGTGTGAGCTTTCAGTTATCAGGCTCCTCTCTTGTGGAACCAACTTCTAGTTTCTGTCCGTGAGGCTGACACATTGTCCAGTTTTAAAACTGGGATTAAGTCTTTTCTTTCTGATAAATCCTATAGTTAGGATCGGCTTGGGTTTCCTGAGCTGTCCCTTAGTTATGCTGCTATAGGCTTAAACTGCTGGAGGACAAACTGACCACGTTTCTTTTCTCTGCTACTGTCTTTACTTACTTTGGTCAACCTGTTTTGTATTTGTAATTATTTTTTCTATCCTTAACATGTGTTTTTGTCTTTAAGGTTCACCTGCACCTATAAATAATACAATCTATAAATAAAATGGTATGGTATGGTATAACTGGACCTACCATTCTGTGTTCGCTTGTCTCTCCTTCCTGTCCTCTCAAACCCAGCCAGTCGAAGCAGATGGCTGCTTGTCCTCAGCCTGGTTCTGCTGGAGGTTTCTTTCTTTTTAAATGCAGTTTTTCCTTTCCACTGTCACCTTTCTGCTTGCTCATGGTGGGAGACTGCAACTAAGTGAAGATTCACAGAGTCTGCTGCTTCCTTAGATGGAGAACTTTACGAATTGGCTTTTTTATATATGTGAATGTTTCTGTAAAGTGCCCTGAGCCAACTTTGTTGTGAATTGGTGCTATATAAATAAAATTAATTGTATGTACAGCACCTTTATATTCTCACTCAGACACCAGTAACTATAACGGGGCCATTCAGTGTCTTGCAGACACTTCCACTGCTCCTCTCAGAGGCTTCAGCCAATGGCAGAACCACACACATTTTATATTTAATAGCTTTAAGAATCCAGAGTGGAATTTAAAATCTTTCTTTTAATGTACACAAATCCAAACATCTAAGCTCCATCTTATTTATTTATTTTTTCCTTATTTTCTTTACAGAGCATTTCAATCTGAGACTTCAGGTTTACACTGCAAAAACAGCACTACTTGAAATAAGCAAAATATTCCTAAACATGATCAAAATTTCTTATTTTGAGAAGAAGAAAAAATCTGCCACAGAGGGTAAGCAACATTTGCTTGGCTAGAATTCTCAAAACTAGCAAAATAAACTAACTAAAGATTAATTTGCATGAATCTTTAGTTCATGCAAATGAACTATATTCATTTTTCAAATTTTGGACAATTTTGGACTAAATTGTCCAAAATTAAGGAAAATTGTACTTTTTTCATTCAAAAATTGCTTTTACTTAGAAAATATTTTTAGAATGAGTGTTATCCACCCTTAATAATCTAAATTTAAGATTTTTCATGCTTCATTTAAGAAAATTTGACTTATAACTAGGAAAGACTCTTGAACAAGCTGATTTTAAGAATTGTTTGCTTTTTTTTTTTAAGGATTTTAGACCTTAATTTGAGTATTATGTCCCCTTGATTAAGCTGTTTTTAAGAGTTTTTATGCATTATTTAAGAAATTTTGACTCATAGCAAGGAAATACACATATGATGTTTAGAAAAACTTACCCAAATTGAGAATTATGCATTCCTGAACAAGCTAATTTCAAGAAGTATTTGCTTTCTTTAAGATTTTACATCTATATTTAAGTTTTCACATAAACATAAAAAGCTTACTACAGGACAAATTTCCTTAAAACTGAATTGTTTCTTTCCTGATGTCTAAGCTCTGAGAGTAATAATTAGCAAAAATGGCTGAAGATAAGACAAAATATGTTGTAAAAGCATACTAAAAATAATGGATTTTATCTTAAATCAAGGCACCAGAAACATTCTCAATTTAGCATTTTTATTGCAGCAACATGGTCAGCAAATGAATTTTGACAGGTTTATTCCAACAACATCAGAATCAGAATCAGTTTATTATTGCCATGTCAATGAACGAGGTTCACAAACTAGGAATTTGCTTCGACATAAGATGCGAACATGAAGTAACATTACATAAATTTGAGCATCAAATACATTCCCATGCATCATGAAATAACCAATATGCCAACTTCTGGTTTGCGTAAGTTTACAGATCACACAAACGTTGGTTACGTACTGTAACCCCAGATTCTATGAGTATAAGCGTAGGCCTTTAAGGCTGTCGCTGGTGGGTTTATCCCGTCATGCGAAGGATTACACTAAAAAATTTAGTCCACGCCCACCTGCTGTGTGGGCCCCACCCGGTCCGGATAAATTACATTAAGAGTGGGTAATCGGCTCCCAAATAGCTTTTTCTTCAGCCACTTAGGAGCCAGTGAGGCCCGACGCTTAAAGGGCTACGCCTATACTCATAGAATCTGGGGTTACAGTACGTAACCAACGTTCTATTTCGTATAGGCTTCGCCCTTTAAGGCTGTCGCTTGGTGGGTTAAGGGCGAAGCAGATGTGGTCCTCGCCTCACTGGGTCCATTCGAACACCGTAAGAAGCGGAAGCTTGCCCAAAAAACGTCTTGTCATTCAGCTCTCCATGTGCATAATTACGCGTTGCATAATTATGTGTACCATGCACAGACGCATGCTGTGTAGTTATGCGTTCTGAGTGCATGAACGCCCCGGAAAAGTTTCAACGGGGAGGACAAATGCTGAAAGGAGCCATGAACCAACCGGTTCATGGCTGAACAGTATAAACAGATTAATAACAACAAGTGAACTGATTATTAATCAAATGAACTGATTGGTAACAATAGTCATGAACTGATTAGTGACAATAGAACCAAAATAACAGTCACAACTTGTGACTGATAACAACATCTCACACTGTAATGCATGCAGACAGATGTGAGTTAGACAGGATTCCATGAAACAACAATATTCATTCTGTTAGAGCACTAAGGACAGAATGTGTCATGGAACGAGCCGTCACATCACGTAGATAGAAACGAATAAATGAGCAGGGTGTTGACCACGCGGCCGCAGTGCAAATATCCTGCATTGTCATACCATTATGCAAAGTAGTCGAAGATGCGATACCTCTGGTCGAGTGTGCTCTGAGGTTGACAGGAGGCTCTAAACTGATGCTCTGTAGGCTTCAGAAATGGCCTCACACAGCCAGTGTGACAAGCGCTTGGTGGATAACGGGCGACCTGCAGATGCATCTTTATAAAGCACAAACAAATGTTGAGTTTGACGCATTACAGCCGTGCGTGCTATGTAACATGTCAACGCCGGCACAGGACAAAGAAGATGGAAAGATGCTTCTTCTTCTGATTTGTGGGGTGGAGGGGAAAAAACCCCTCCGACGATATCACCCTTGATTTAAAAGAGCTTGTGATGTTTTAGGCATAAAGGCTGGATTAGCTCTCAGATCAGCTGAGCTGCGGTCAGCCTGAATTCTAAGACATGATGGAGCGACAGAGAGGGCAGATAAATCCCTCACCCTCTTAGCGTATGTTAAAGCCAGCAGCAGGGCTGTTTTAAGAGACAAGAATTTAATTAGAACCTGATTCATTGGCTCGAATGGAGCTTTGATCAGGGCTCGCAGGACCAGCGTTAAATCCCACTGTGGAGCAAGTGGGATTGAAACAGGCCTGCGTCTCTGTACACCTTTTAAAAAACGCTTCATCAGCGGATGATTAAAAGCTGTTCTGTCTCAGAAAACCTTTGTGGCAGGAAGAGATGGCTGCAGCGTACGTTTAATCATGCTGAACGCCAAATTTCTGTCCATCAGCTGCTGCAGAAAGGACAGCATGCCACCTAGTGGACATGAAGTGGCCTCTACACCTTTCTCTGTACGCCTTTTAAAAAATGCTTCATCAGTGGATGATTAAAGGCTGTTCCGTCTCCGAAATCTTCGTGACAAGAAGAAATGGCTGCAGAATACGTTTAATCGTGCTCGTGATTTTCTTATTCAAATTCAAATTCAAATTAAAAAATACTTTATTAATCCCAAAGGGAAATTATTTGTTGTTGTAACTCGTTATCCTCATTTCGTTAAGAGATGTTATAGATACTGATGGCTGTAGGTAGGAAGAATCTCATGAATGAAATGTTCATGTTCTAAGATGAATCTCATCTTATGCCACGCTTGCTGTTTTTTTAAAGACCAAATATAATAAAAAATGACAATAAACCATTTTTTAAGCCTTCTTGAAATTCATTATTTGCAGTGCGCTTATTGTTGTGGCGCTTATGTCCAGGAGGGACCCACAGAACGTACAACATATGGCGTCCAGATGATTATGTGTTTAAGTAAAGCACTTTAATAACCAATTATCTGAACAGAAAAGAACTGGGAGCCCAGTTTGCTAAAACAAACAAAGCGAGCCAGAGATGCCCCGAACCAGCCAGCAGTTGACCATCAGATTTAGGCCACTCCCCCCACCCCATGGTCCAGGATCTAACTCTACAACCAAAAATCAGAGAAACAAGGACTGCCAGTAAATCTCAGGTAACAACTTAACTTAACAATATTGTGACAATTGGTGCAACAACTGGCATCTACAACAGAAAGGAGTGGGAGCGAGGCTGGAGGGCAGAACCGACAACCATCAGACCAACGTCTGGCCTCCTTCTCTTGTCAAGCAGGCACACATTGTTCCTTTTACACCGCTTCCAGCCAATCCACTGTACAGAGAGAATCTTAGAGATTCTAAAAGTAGAACGGGAGGCAGGTCCTAATGTTTCAGACTCCTCTGTGGTGGAAACAACTTCTAAGTTCTGTTTGCTTTTTAGACGAAGCTTAAGGCTTTCCTTTCTGATAAATCCAAATGTTAAGGTTGGCTTGGACTTCCTGAGCTGTCCCTTTGTCTTTCTGCTGTAGGTTTAGCCTGTTGGAGGACACAATACATTCCCTAAATCTGCTGCTGACTTTACTCCCTCCACTCTAATTGTCTGTAGATGCACATACAGTAGTCCCTCGCTACTTCGTGGTTCGCTTTGCGCGCACTCGCTCTATGGCGGTTTTTCAAAGTAAGATTGGACGTACACAATTGGCTGATGGATGGATGAGCTGAAGGATCAGCATGGAAGTTTTATTTAAAATAAATAATTTTAAATTATTTAGCACCTGCAGCACAGGTGCACAGGTCTGTGTGCAGCCAACGGAGAAGCTACTCTGGATGTTGAATTTCCCTGAAGTGAAGTTTTGACAGAATCTTTTGACTTCCTTAGAAATACATTGTTTTACTAACAGGCATTTTGTATTACTGAACTATACAGACTGTCTTATGTTACAAAGTAATTGGACTGGATTGACTGTTGGTAATTGAATTGGATTTATGATTTGGACTTGTTACTTCTTTGTATAGTGCGCTGTGAATACTTTTGTTGCGAACTGGTGCTTTATAAATAAACTAAATCAAATTTAAAATAAATTGAATTTACAATGATTTTCTGTGCTTGGACAGAGGGACCGTTTGGAATAAAACCCATAATCTGCTCGGTCTGTTTGGTTTTTGTTAAAAGCAAAGACGTAGGAGAAATTGAACGTGTTGCTGTTATTAATATTGTAATAATAATTTCTGTTAAATTTAATCTCTCAATTGCAGCATAAGAAAGAGACTGCACATGCAACACAAATACTTTTTAATTTACAGCTGAAGTGACAGCTGAACGTAAAAATTAGTACAAAAAAAAATCCCAATAAATCTTAGAATCGTTTTTAGGGTTCCCATCTGTTTTCTGCTGTGTGATTGGCTTCTGGCTGCCTCCGAACTCCTCTGAGCTGCACAACTGAAGCATATAGTCAAAGCAGGCAGAGGGGAAAAATACATTTCATTACTTTGCTTTGTGGCATTTTTTCCACGTCATTACAAAGCAGTAATGGGCGATCACAGCAGAAACAGATTGCTCTGCTACTCGCATCTAACAGGCCTCATTTTAATGTGCCACCATTACGCGACTCACTGCTTTGTTACAGTCGAGTATGAGCGCCTGCCTCCCTCCTCGAGCGTCCATGCGTCTATATAGAGAGAGTAGACGCTACTGAGATCTGACATGAGACAAATGTTTCATTCATACGTTGCTTTCGCATATTGTGGAGGAAGTAATGAATTCCTGCGCGGCAGCAGCATGCGCGGTTCACCGTGTCAAGCCTGAGCTTGCTGCAGGCACAGCTCTATCGCAGCAAAATTAAATTTAATGTTCCATTCGCCACAGGAACGGTGCATAAATCATTGCTTTTGATTTGCATGAACTGTGGCGAAAAACCTCATCCCATGCAAAAATAATCCGGGACAGAAAATGATGTCATGGGGAAAACAATGTAATTTCAGGCTTCCTAATAAAAACAAGCAACAGGCGAGGCCATTTAATTTAGACTGTTGCTCTGATGTCAAGTATATTATTAAAAACATGTCACCCTGTTGCCCTTCTGTTTTGTTTAAGGGGGAAAAAAATTCAAAGCCATTTGAAAAGTTTAATATCGTCACACGGAAGGCATCAAAATGAAAGTTTCACGCTGTAAAAATACATAATAAGCACAGGCTGTAACAAGGACAATAAAACGTGCTAAACAAGGTCAAGTTTCAAGTTTTAACACAATTTGACTGTGAAGAATAATGTCTATCATCATGTACAGCTGCTGCGGGCAAATTGCATAAACTCCCATTTCAGAAATCACAAATGTTTGAGTTATTTACTTAATATTTTTTTCTGCTATATAAGGTTGTCACCATGAATTGTTTCCAGTATTTGTTGTCTTCTTCACCCAACGGTAGCACAAACAGAATCAAAACTGTGATTAAATGGGAACATTATTATTTTAATTGTGCCAGACTTCTGGAGTTCTATCATTGATTGTGGAATGATCAGCAGTAGAGATGGATGTACAGATGATGGGTAGATTTCCAGCAGCTCTCAGAAGATGTTTTGGCTGCTCTGGGACATTATGACTTCCCCTCTGAAGCAAACCGCTCCAGCTCAAAGAGCTTTCAACAGGTGTCTCTTCAAGGAACGAGTCATCTTCTGAAAATCTGGAGAAAGAAATATCCATCCATTTTCTTTACCCGTTTATTCCATTTTGGGTCATGGGGGTCGCTTGTGCCCATGTCCAGCAATCACTGTGCGAGGGGCGGGGTACACCCTGGACGGGTTGCAAGTCCATCACAGGGCCACATAGAGACAAACAACCATTTACTCTCTCACTCACACCTAGGGGCAATTTAGAGTTACCAGTCAGTGTAACACGCATGTTTTTAGTCTGTGGGAGGAAACTGGAGCACCTGGAGAAAAACCAGGCATGCACGGAGAGAACATGCAAACTCCACACACAAAGGCCCTGGGCTTGGATTTGAATCTGTGACCTTCTCGCTGAGAGGCAGCTCTTCTAACTGAGCCACCGTGCCACCTTCAGCTGAATTTATGTTTCTTCTATTTAATATAAAAAAAGGCTTTGCAAGCAGGACACCTTGTTTCCACAACATTAACAAAAAAATGTACTCGAAGGAGGACTTTTACTAACTACTTGATCTTGGACGTTGGGTTGTCTGGTAGGATCTCCTACATATTTGATCAACATGTCAAATACTGCACTGAAGTTAATATGACTGAAATATGAACATATTATCACAAATTTATATAAAAGGTTGTACATTGTATGTAGATCTGTGTATAGAGTACTCTCTGGTGAAACTGGATATGAATAAGTAGACTGAAGTAGGTGTGGTCCAAAAGATGGTCCACATGTAACACAACATAGTTTGATCAAAAATACCAACCATTTTTTTTAATTACTTCTTACTGTACAAACATTTGATATATATCCTGTATCTAACATGTTTATCAAATTGTCAAGAATAAAAAAACTGAAAAACGTTATTGTATCATCTTCTCTCTATGCAATACATTTGTAAAGTCAGAATTTTTGTTTCAAGTCAGAAAATCAACTTAAATACCCACAGAACAAAAACTATAAAATGTTTATCTATGGTAAAATGCCAACAGGTGTGGTTACAAGAATTTCACTGTAAAAATATGACATTTACTGACACAGTATGGCAAAAAATTAATAGATAAAACAAACAAAACTTTCACAGGGAAGAATCTTTGATTACAGTACATTACTTGCATTTATTTCACTTCATTACATGTCAAAAAATTAAATCTGTAAAAACATATGCATGTATATTACAGTTATGCACGTTAAATCTTTTTTTTTAAAATAACTGTCAGTTCACATGATTTCTACAGAAGTTTTAATAGTGTAACCTTAAGGCAGGTTTGACGTCATTCACAGATCCAAGGGTTAATTCTGAGGTAAATGCAACAGCTTTAACCTCAAGTCAAAAAGAAGAGGCTACATATTGTTTATTCTTATATTTTAAAAATATCCAAAAAGGAATCAAAGCATCAAACAAACAAAACAACTAACCTTAGAGAAATGTTTGAGATTCTGACATGGTGCGTCAGTAGTTTTGATTAGTCACATCAATCATTTCTTCAACGTTACTTTTTTTATTTTTAATTTAAAAAGAGTTTTAATTTCCGTGATGATCTGTTGAAGCTTCACTTGTTCCCTTAATAGGTTTGTTTTCTAGTGTTGAAGCATTTTACTATGTACAGTTGTGTAAGTTTTTTGGATTTTGTGTAAATTGTTGCATCAGAAACTCTAAATTGTCCCTAGGTGTGAGTGAGAGAGTGAATGGTTGTTTGTCTCGTTTGTCTCTATGTGTCCCTGTGATGGACTTGCGACCCGTCCAGGGTGTACCCCGCCCCTCGCACAGTGATTGCTGGACATGGGCACCGGCGACCCCCGTGACCCAAAATGGAATAAGCGGGTAAAGAAAATGGATGGATGGATGGATGTTGCATCAGAGTAAACTAAATATCCATGTCATGACTCTGATGTTAAAATCAATACAAGTGGATAATTCAGCTAAAAACTGGAATAAAAAAGCTTTTATTGTCAACAGAATTTTAGTTGGAGCAAATATTTGAACATCCCAAAATATTGTAATCATTTGTTCAAATAATACTACAATTATCTTCTCACATTACTTCAGTTTATTGTTGCTGCACATTTTTTATTCCAGTGAGTGTCTTTATTTTGGCAGCATCAGCATCAATACACTCAAACACACAAAGACTTCTAGAGACTGAAGCACAGCTGATTACCAGACTTATCTTTGACATTTCCATTCCTGTAAACTAAAGCTAAATGAGTCTGAATGACTTAAGAAATGACACAGATACAAAGAGAAACGTGTGCCGCCTCATTAGGAACCGAGTTTTGATCAATACTCAGTGAATTAGAGTGCCACTGATCTGATTAACTCCCCATTATTTTTTATAAGCCCTCAGTCAAAAAGCAGAATGAGAAAATATCCCACTTTTATTTTGCTTTAAGTGAAGTATCCACTGTGGCCTAAACTGATGTGTTTGATTTGTTTTCCCTGATTTTGAGGCTTAGTTTAGGACCCTCTCTTCAGCTTTAGAGAGCACAAAGTAGTTATTGACTTATAATCGTTGTAATTTAGTGGCATTATCTGTTATCTTACTTTGATTATATAAAGCAAAGCCGTTTGTCAGAAAGGTAATTTTATTTTGGCATTTTATTTCAACTTGGTTGAATTACTGTGACAGTTTCTACAGTTGTCAGTTGTGTTTTTGCTTCACTTAAATTTGAATACTTTCAACACCTGGAACAGATTATATCACTAACTTCCGTTATATAAAATACTCTCTATTTTGCGGTTCGTTTTTCGCGGACTCGCTGTATCGCGGTTTTTCAAAGTAAGACTGGACATGACACACAATTGACTGATTGAGAGATGAGCCACATGATTGGCATGGATTTTTTTAAAATTTAAAATAAATTAAAAGTTATTTAGCACCTGCTGCACCTGTGTGCAGCCCACAGCTGCAGGAGAAGCTTCCTCTCCACTCTGCAGCAGCAAAGTGGGCGTGGTCGAGAGCACTGGCAGATGGCAGAGAGCAGCTGGAGGCAGAGAGCTGATATCATGACATGCTGTGCTCTTTTAGAGTGTTTAGAGTTTAGAAACACTGTTTGGAATATTGCAAGAGTGTGGGAAGAGTTTAAAACACCTTAATATATACCTTTAGATAAGTACTAAAATAAACTACTACTAACTAATACAGTAAATACACTACTACTTACTACTACTATTACTTGTATACATAATTTATTTCCATCTCATGTACCTCATGAGATGGTAATGACAATAAAGTTTACTTGAACTGCTGTATCCCTAGTTTAGTGGTTTTTCCACTTATCACGAGGGGCGTGGTCCCAACCTCTGCAATAAATGAGGGACTACTCTGTAGTTACTTAGCATGTATCAGGATACTACTCTATAGAAAAAAAAGTGGACTTTCTATTTCCCATGAATGTAATACATTTACATAAAAGCCTCAGTTGTAGATTAATTTATACTCAGGTACACCCTAGCAACCTGAAGTACCCCAAGGCTTCCTTTTGGGGCCACCTCTTTTGGCAAAATATGTAATATCCTTAAAACTGGTTTCCACCCTGTGATTTCTTGTTTTAATGATATTCAGCTAATTTCTAGTTGTGGCCATCATCCCTTTTGATGGCAGTGTTATCTTAACAATAACTGCAGCTTTTTCCACTTGGGTATAAAGACAAAAAAACAAATAAAAAAAATCCTTAAACAACATGGTTGTAGTAGTTCTTCAAACCCTAGAGTGAGCAAGCTGACAATGACCAGACCCAGAAAGTCAAAAGTGCTTTATTTACAAAGTGTAGTACTTTTCATGAGCTCAGGGATTTGTTCTGTAAAGAGACAGTAATGGTGAGCATCTGAATCCACAGGAGTTATGGTAACTCTTCAGGGGGATGAAGTCTTACTTTGTTCCTTTAGGATTTATAGTTCAGGAGAGGATCAGAAGATTACCAGGAGCGATGAGGAGAACCACAGTGGAGACGAGTAGTGCAGGTGAAGAGAGAGTGGCAGGATGGACTCAAGAGATGTGTTTTACTTGAATGGATGGAGATCATTGGAGGACTGTCCAGAAGACAATGAGGGATTACCAGGTGTTGGACCTGAGGAGAAACATTTAGACATCACTTAAAACAAGGGGCACCAGGATGCCAGGGAAACCAAAGGCACAAGAGAAAGATTATTATTAAATTCACTCAAAATAAGGTAAGTCTGCTCAGACTATCGCACTATACCAGAATGGCGTGAAATGTTCCAGCAGAGAAAAGCTGACACCCAGGGCCTTAAATATCTGATCTCACCAGCCAGGATCAGGACCAGCTGGAGGTGGTTAGAGCCACCTTGCCACTCAGGAGGCTGAAACGAGTGGTTAGTGCACATTCAAGTGGTGATTCCTACATTAAATGATACGTTTTACGTTCTTTGGATGTCAGCTGCAAATGCAGGTACTGAAATGAAATGGGTCTACTCTCATGTTGCTTTAATAGTGCAGCGGAAGAAGATGGACGGAAGACAAGCTCAGAAAGAAGCCAAGTTCTCCTGAGGCATGATGGGATTAGTTGTGGGAGCTATAGAGCGATTGCTGCGGCCCTGGATGGAGAGGTTCAGGTGTAGCGGCTCACCCCTGTAGTTAAAGAGATTATCAACAATGAGAATAATCTAAAGAAAAGTTCCGGGACTCCACACATGCCCTGAAAAATCTCAACAATCGTCAAACAAATTCCCAGAAAAGCCTTTTTATTATATAAGTATTGTGCAGGCGGGCGGCAGTACAGGTGCTCACCCTGTGATCCCCAGCAGCTCCACCCGCCTCCACAAACCTAATAACACACACAGGGGGATGACAAGCTTTTATATTAAAAGCCATATATTCTGATTATTTCTCCCTTTTGTGAATTGCTCTTTTTTTTCCAGAAGGAGACAGAGACAGTGTCCTCAGTGCAGAGACACAAAGCTGAGTTGTTTACCTGATATAATAGAAACCACCGAAGTTCCACATCCAAGGTCTGCAGACATGTTTTTAGTCATGTAGTCACCTTTGTGTTGAACGTTTTACCAAATCCATAACAAGTTTATACATTTAAAGTCCTTAATCTGAGGTATTCTGGTTCATTACACATCAAATTTTCATTTAAACTCCAGTTTGTGGGGCAACAAAATATAAATAAATAAATAAATAAATGTGGACGACATATTTTGTTACTCACTGCAAAAGTGCTGCTTTTCTTTTGCCTTTCAGATTTTTATGTATTTAGAATTACCAGCAAATTACACCTGGGTGTTGTTTGCTGCTCCTTTCATTGATAAAACAGACGGTTCATAGTCATGGGACACTGAGGTGGTCTTGAAGTGAGAAGTCATGTATCTGAACTGCTTTACAAGAAGCTATAGTGAGACGAAGGATGAGGGGCTGATCATGAAGAGGCAGCCCCGGGGGGTCAAACATGATCCATGCTCATGTGGACTAGCCCTACAAGTAATGAGCTAACAATAAATTAAAAGCCAAGCATCTGTGAAAGAATGCATCTCGCTGATATGCTGCATGATCTCATACAATATTGTGCATGGTCATACTCAGAGTCATGAATTTGGGATGACTCTCATCTACTACCTGATTTGATTTTATCTCAAATTTTTTTATTTTTAAAAATAAATATACCCTTTATGGTGTTGGCTATAGTCGATTAACTGTGCTAACTTGTACTGATCTTGTTAATTTTATCTAAAAGTTACTAAAGGTATACTTATTCAATGACAACATTGAGTTTCTTTAAAATCCATCCATTATTAAGATATTTTGCTAACAAACAGTGAGGGATGAGTCCAACAGTTAATGCCTAAGTTGACAAAACCTTATGCAACTTCTCAGATATGATATAAAGATGAATCCCAGCTGCTAGCACCCCAAATTTAGCTGAATATGTGTAAAAGTGTCTGTTTTATTAATTTCTATGATTACTAACAGGGACAGCACGGTGGAGCAGCTGGTAGAGCTGCTGCCTCTCAGCGAGCAGGTTGCCCTGGTTCAAATCCCAGCCGTGGATCTTTCTGGGTGGAGTTTGCATGTTCTCTCTGTGCATGTGTGGGTTTTCTACGGGGACTCCAGTTTCCTCCCACAGACTAAAAACATGCATGTTAGACTGACTGGTAACTCTAAATTGTCTCTTGGTGTGAGTGAGAGAGTGAATGGTTGTTTGTCTCTCTGTGTCTCTGTGATGGACTGGAGACCTGTCCAGGGTGTCCCCCGCACAGTGACTGCTGGATATGTGCACCAGTGACCCCTGCCACCCAAAAAGGAAGAAGCGGGTAAAGATGGTGGATGGATGGATGGATGATTGCTAATGTTACTTAGCTGTGGCAGCCATCTTGAATAGCATTGACTCCAAAATTTAATCATTTGTGGATGTAAATACAAAACACCTGTTGAGAGTTTCCAATAATGTTCAGTCAGGTCATCTAGATGGTTTCTGTTGTTGCTGAGATGTTTTGTCCTTCATCCGAAGGACTTCTTCAGTCTGCGGAACCACCAAATCAAACTGAATCCCACAAACAGCTCACTCCCAGAGTGAAAACAAACAAACAGTTTGCTAGTGATAAGATGACCTCCGGGGCCTGGCCTCTCCCCCATCAACTCCTCTAAGGCAGCCATGCCAAAGTGGTTTTAAACACCAAAGTTCATGCTCAATAATCCAGGTATAAATCCAACAATGGTCAGTCAGATCATCTAGACAGTTTCTGTTGTTGCTGAGACGTTTCGTCCTTCATCTGAAGGACTTCTTCAGTCTGAAGAGCCCACTAAACCAAACTGAAAAACTTTGAGAGTTGCATTAAAATCTGGTCATCTTCATCTGGTTTATGAAATATTATACTAACACTACAGACAAATGAACACTCATAAGCACAAACACACTCAGAAGTGGCCAAATACATTATTATCCGCCTTTGGCCTTTTTGGCAGATGGAATAAAACACGCATGGCCTTCACATTATCTACTGACATATTTTGAAGGAATATGCACCCCAGTACATAATGTACTGTATGTACAAGTAAACATGATTTACTTGAGATTTTGTTGACACGTACAGTATATAATTTTTGTATTGCTGTATTTGAGTTGAACCTGTTTACTTTTTACATCCTGAGGAGAGTTAGGGAAATAAGTTCAAGTTCAAGTTGATTTTATTGTCATTATCATCACATGTGGTACATGAGGTGGAATGAAATTGTATACACAGTCCCAGTTACATCCAACAACAGCAAAAATATAAAGTGTAAAAAAAAACAGCAATAAGGATCTAAGATATAAACTAAGATATACACCAACGGCACGCCAACAGATCTAAGATATACGCTAAGTACTAATAATACAAAACAACAGCCCGTATAATAATACGTTTTGTATGAGTTTATTAACTTTTAAAAGACAAATTGTACTCATTCTATCTTTAAAACATCCTTTTCTTGTTACTACACATAAATATACTTCAGAAATAGAGGCACCAGTTCGAAGCTGAAGTTATTAAGTTTCAAAGTGCAACATTTTTTCTTTAGGAATGAAGCAAATTCAAATTAATCATAATAGAAAAGCAAAATTCATGGAGATTAACACTATTTACTGGTATTTAAACTCACATTTTCAGATCGGTCAAGTTTTTAGAAAAGCGAAGTTTGTTGCAGGTCCAAGTTTGTACAGGAGGGAAGGGGGGAGATGGGGGTGAGGAAGAAGGAGCTGAAGGCTGTGAGAAAAACACACAAGCTCATCCACCAGCGATTCAAATCAATTTCAAAGCAGAGCTGCTTGAAATTTCTGTACCAATGAGCTCAAAGTTCCTCATTCGAAGAACAAGCACACAGAAGCAGAGGTGGTGGTGGTAGTGGTGGTGGTGGTGGTGGTGGTGGGGGAGTAAGCAGCCGCTGACGAAGAAAAAAGGACAGAGAAAAAAAAAAAAACTTCTCTCAATTCCAACTTGCAAATAAAAAAGCAAAGCAATCAATCATGTCAGAGAGCCCTCATTCCTCGCTGCTCCTTCCAGGCAGCGGCAGAATGAAATCAGACAAGACTAGAATATGCAAACTTATCTGCTTTTTCTGGACATGTGGGGAGAGGTGGTGGGGGTGATGGAGGAACAAGGAGATGGCAGTGGAGCGGTTTGGAAAGATAAATGGGTATTCCTGAGGATGACACAAGGGCCTGGTAAAAGTTTACTGTCACAAACACTAATTAATCACCGCCGCAGAGGCTATTAATCATTTATTAATGCGGGGGGCCTCTTTACTTAGGAGCCATCCAGGCCTCCTGCAGCCATGTGGCCCCTGGAAGCCTCGCTGAGCAGAAACCCTCCCAGACTCAATTAATCTTTGATAGACACATACCAGTAAGTAAAATCAGGAAAACATCAAGAACTGTTCAATAAGTTCTTTGGTTCAGCGATATCAACATCCTAAACCCCAAATGTGTTATATCGTCATCTCTGTAAAGTTGAAAGAATAAATAAAATTTTAAAAATGAGTTAATATAGACTTGGAGTGTTGAAACAGGCCTGTTTGAGTAAAAAAATTTTTAAAAATCCAGGTGTCCTCATTGATGAAGTCTGAGTCAGAAACTACAATTTTCAGTCATGTGACACTAGGACTGGACGATGTGGCCAAAACTTTTATCACAATATATTTCTTAATTTCGGTCGATAAAGATATAATTCGATATCGATATAAACAATATGAAAGCCTCAGAAAAACTGTTCCAACTGTACAAATAAATTAATGTTCACCTTTTATTTGCATTTAGTCTTAAAAAATTTTGAAATCACTGTCAAATAAACATAAAACTCTCAACTTTGTCAATGTTAATAGTTTTAACTTTAAATAACAACATAACCCATGTAGCAGACGTGTGTGTTTGCTGCATGGGTTCCTCTGTTGATACAGCTGTTGATACAGTTGTTGTTTCAGGGACACGTTGGCTCAAACTTTTATTGAGCTTCATCTTCTCACTCTCAGCATATTCTATCGAGTGAAACAAGTTAGATGTTCCCACCGCAAGTTGGAACGACTCTCCGTCACATTTTGCAGCACACTGACCGAAACCTGCAGTTTATCGGATCTTAGAAAGCCGAACCACTTCCACACCTCTGAATGAGTCTTTCCTCTCTTATCAGTGATGTCATCTGCTTTCTCTTCGCTAGTGACAGCTTGTTCAGTCACATTCGTGGGCACTCAATTTGAAGAGAAAACTTGGCGCTTGTCGGAAATTAGCCTAGCCTGCTACCGATAACGCCTTCTGGACTTGAGCTCTGCGTGACATCTACGTCACCACGCACTCACGTAGTTGTGTCGCACCTTTTTCTGTTCAGGTTGAAACTGAAGCGGCCGCTTCAACCCGAACAGAAAAAGAAACGTCTGTGAAACGCTGTAATATCGAAAATGTGCTTAAAACTCAAATCACCGTTATTGAATAAAAGTATATTGTGACATACATCGATATCGAATTATTGTCCAGCCCTATGAGACACATTTGTTCCATCCATCCATTTTTTCACATATCTGTGAAAACTATCATATTTGATAACAGTAAACCTCTTGATTAATTGGTCTGTCTATGGTCCAACCCTCACTTATGATCATGACATATGAATCATGACTAAAACAACATGATCTGAAGTAAAAGCAGCTCAAATCAGCTTTCTTGAGCTCAACTTTGGAGATAGCACTAGAGTTCTGTCATCCATGAGGATCTTGGAGTAGAACCACTGCTCTTCTGCATTGAAAAGTCATCAGTGGTGGTACTGGCATCTGATTAGGATGCGTTCCTTTTGCGCGTTCCATTGGAAGGCACTGGGAGAAGTCCCTGACCAAAACTTGCTGGAGGGATTAGACAGTGTGTCCTTTCTGGCCTAAATGTCTTGGATATCAATCAGCTTTTTTTTTCTCTTTGTAAAATAACATTGGAAACCTGATAAACTGAAGTTAGCTAGTTAATTAGCTGCTTAGCTTGTCTGCAGTAGGTTGTTTATTAGACTGGTAGACACGCTATCTTTATTGACTAGTTTGAAAATGTTGGTTTGAAAGCAAAGTTACTATGAAAACACATCTTTTCATTAAAAACTGTTCTGCTGAAGGTGCTGAAGGTGCTGAAGCTGCGAATGAGTCCACTGGGAGCTGAGTTCAGGCTAGCTGTTAGCCAAGCCTCAACAAAACTTTGCCTTTTTATCCATACTTTGTGCTCCATGACTGATGATACAGTTAATAAAATACTATTAATAGCTAACAAAGTCCATGCTCAATAATCCAGGTATACAATCCAACAATTTTCAGTCAAGTCATCTGGACAGTTTCTTTTTTTTTGTGCTGAAACATTTCACCTTCCATCCAGAAGGCTTCATCAGTCAAGGAAACACACAACATAAAACTGATTCTTCCCCAAACAGCTTACTCCAAAGTGGAACAAACCAGTTATGTTGGTGCTAAGATGGTCTCTTTGGCACGCCCACTCCTCCGGTGCCGGCCCTCTTCCTCGTCGACAGTCATGTGTCAAACTGGTTCAAAACCAACAAAGTCCATGCTCAATAATCCAGGTATACAATACAACAATTTTCAGTCAGGCTAGATGACATGACTGAAAATTGTTGAACTATTAATAACTATTTGATAGAACATCTTTACAAAATGACCACATTACCTCTTTAAATGTTAAATGTTTTTTGTCTCATTTGTAATTAGTTGAGCTAGATGTTTGTAAATCAATGATGATTATGTCTGAAAGGAGTAGTCATAATGCATGTATATTGATGTTTACATGTTTATTGTTGTTTACTCAAATGTCACAGGTATTTTATTCCTGTCATATTACATTTTTATTCATTTCATGTGTTCATTTTGTGTTTAATTTTTTTTATCTTGAGTCTTTCATACATATAATTCTATATCTATATCTATATCTCCAAGGCAATGTGTGTGTCAGAGATAAAGTGATTGTTTCAGTGCAGCAGTGTTTTCTGTCATTCCTGCCACTGTCCTTTGTTACTTTGAACATCAGGTGATGAATCATGATGCCCCTGTGACAGGTTCAGATTACAGTGTTGTGTTTCAAAGAACAAAACACAACAACATGCAGTAAACAAAAGAAGATTGCTGACACACACTGTCCTTCACGTGTGTGTTCTGTGGCGTGCCATTGAACAAACAGATCGACCTGCTGAACACCTTGATGTTTGAAATGTTGGGTGTTCTTTAAATGTGAACTTTAACAAATTAACCGCCCTGTCAAAAATACTGCAAAGATGTTAGGTAGGAGTTTGATCAACCTGTATAGTCACCAAAAAGGGCCTATTTGCACAATGTAGGAGTGTCATCAGTTCCCTGCACTTGTAAAAACTCACCAGCACCTTTATTTCTGGACAAAAATGAAGTTGGCAGGTCTGGATGCTGGTCCTCAGGTCCTTCAGCTGCATGGTGAAACGTGTCCTTGCCTCCTGCCTCACTGTGTTTTGTAAGCAGCACTGTGGCACAGAGGAAGAGAGTATTAAAGTGTGCAGAGAGGACCATCAGGTGCAGCTCACCACCCATTAGTGACATCTAAACTGCCAGATAGAGGGACAGGACTACTTGCATCCTCCATGACCCCATCCACCCTGCACACAAACTGTTTACCCCACTCCTCTCAGGAAGGAGGTTGCTCTGCATTCAAACCAGTACATCCAGAGTGACAAACGTTTACCTGGATGTAGGAAGATTGCTTAATTGCTCCGCCCCCACAAATACTGGAATTTGGCCATGCCTTAATTCAAGGATTCAAGGTACTTTATTGTCATACGCACCACATGTGGTACATGAGGTGGAACGAAATTGTGTACACAGGGTCCGAGTTACATCCAACTAAAGTATAAAATGACAAAGAAAAACAGTAATAAGATCCAAGATATGGAGTAAGAAAAACGTCAACCTCCTTCCTGAGCGGAGCGGGGCAAAAAGTGTTTGTGCTGGGTGAGTGGGGTCCTTCATGATGCAGGTGGCTCTCTTCCTGCATCTGGAGGTGTAGATGTCTGTGACGGTGGGGAGACTGACTCCAACAGACTTCTGTGCAGCCTTCACCACTCTCTGCAAAGCTTTTCTTTCTGCAGCTGTGCAGCCTCCATGCCACACGTTGATGCTGGAGCACAGGATGCTCTCCACTGCACACCTGTAGAAGGAGGTGCGGACTGAGCTTCCCAGACCAGCTCGTCTCAGCCGCCTGAGGAAGTAGAGTCTCTGATGCTGAAATAACCCTGTTATGAACCATTGCAGAGATATTTTTTAAAGCTGTAGCTTTAACTGTAATTCTAACTGAATTTTACATTGAGTTTGGTCTACTTTGTCTTACTTGTCTTTTTTGTTGTTTTGTCATCCCATTTGTTCCTAGGAGCCTTGTTTGGTTCTCACGATGAGCTTTGAATGACAATAAATAAATCTGAAATCTGTGATCGTGTTTCACAGATTCACCCTGGCAGCTCCGGGCTCCTTCAGTGTCTGTGTGTGACCTGTGAGTTTCCTCTGCAGAAATGTTGATCGCACTGGGGGCATTAATAAACTGCAGGAGTGCATTAAACAGTGCAGGTGTCAGTGCATGCTGATGGAGAGAGCTGCAGTATTGTCCCGCCCGTATGCAGATCAGCCTGAAGGTCAGGCAGGCACAGCACTTTGAACCACAGCACTCACATATTAATTAATGTGTGCACGTGAACACACACGCAGTCATCAGCACATTTGTTTCAGTTATGCATTTTAACCCCGTGTGTGCTGCATACAGCCACACACTCTTACACTAATAAATATATGGTGTAATTGGAGAGTCAGCATGTCTCGCCACAATGACAGTATTTTGGTGCAACGTGCAGTTAGAAGTTTTTCAGAATCAGGTCTGATATCGTCCTGCTGAAATAATATGATGATGTGGATATTTAGGTTTGTTTAGTCTTACGTTGTTTCTTAATTTTTCTTCATGTTTGCCATTATTCCTTAGTTAATAATGCTCTTGCACATGTCTCTGTATGTATTTGTTTCATTCATTCAACATTTATTTATACAGGTTAGTTTCAATGAGCCTCAAGGACTCATTTACAAGAGAGACCTGATTTATTCCAAGAACACAGATGAGGTACAGACAACAATAGACAATCATATAAAATGAAAAGTATATAAAATACATTTTATAAAAACGAATAAAAATAGGCTACATTAAACATTAACATTAAAAAAAAATTTCTGTAATGTGAGCAAATAATCTCAAGAACCACTGGATGAATTAAATGAAACTATCATTAAGGGATTGTTGGCTTAAACTAAAACAGAATAACTTCTACAGTCAACCCAGTTCAAGATGGCCACCACAGCTAATCAATGTTAGCAAAACACCAACAAAAGCATCTGTGAATTTTACAAATCAGTTCTGCTGTGGCTGTCTACACTGATATGAGCATTTATGCTAGTGACTGCCCACATATTTCACAAAACTCTTCAATCCTACAGTTTATATTTGTTTGGATGGTGCAAAACTGTCTCCCTCAAATCTAAAATTATTATTCTAAAACTATTTAAAGAAAGACCTGGATTACTGAGCATGGACTTTGTTATTTAAAGATTAATTTTGTTGATACTGAAAAGGTAAAGCTGTAACAACAAAATCAAGTGGAACTTTTCCACACTGCGTTGTGCCTTGCTTCCTTCGTTTTCTATTTTTAAATTGAATTTTTCAGTGTTACTCAGTCGGTAAAACATCAAACATGAAAAGATGTTCTGTTGCACTTCAGGAATATTGGACTTTCGTCATGATTTACGATTGAAAAACACAAACTAATCCCTGGAGATTGATGAGGAGGCAAAGTGGGTCAGAGTGTGTTTGCCATCTTGTAAAAGCTGTTGGCAATTTGTAGTCGTCACTGTTCTCCAAATACAGATGCCTCATTAAGTGAATGGAGTTAAATGAAGCGTTGCTTTTCTTTACACCTGTAGGATTTGTTGCTCAGGAGAGGACAGGAAATGGAGCGTGAATTCACAGAGCACCAACACATGAAGTTTAACATGCAAGTTGTCAGCTAAAAGCCCCCGAAGGTGCTCGGTCATTTTTATCATTGGGATTTGACAGAACAATGCTTCAGCCAACACTTCATAATTCTTCATGTGGTTTTAAATTAGGCTGAAACTCATGGCTCCCTCGTGGTTTCAGTTGTTTAACATGTTAACAGTAGCAGCACGTTAGAGTTGCATTCAGGCCTAAAACATCTGACCCGATCTGGCCCCAGCCCGTAGCCATTTTTTCCGAAATCGACCCGATCCGTTCATTTATCTGTAATTACAGGCCCTAGAACTACATAAAATCTCTAAAAGTGACCCAAATTCTTATCAAGCATATAATTTCAGTGATTACTTTGTGAGAGTTTTAATAATTTTTATCCAGTGGTTCACAAAATACTTAAAAGATCAAACTGATTTCTTCTTCTTCTTTCGGCTTTTCCCTCTTCAGGGGTCGCCACAGCGAATCATCCTCCTCCACCTCACTCTGTCCTCTGCATCCTCTGTCCTCACTCCAACTACCTTCATGTCCTCTCTAACTGCATCCATATATCTCCTCTTTGGCCTTCCTCTTTGTCTTTTTCCTGGCAGCTGCATTTCTAACATCCTTCTACCAATATACCCACGGTCCCTCCTCTGGACATGTCCAAACCATCTCAGACTGGCCTCCCTAACTTTATCTCCCAGTTGTTCAACCTGTGCTGTATCTCTGATGATCTCATTCCTAAACTTATCCAACCTTGTCGCTCCTAAGGAGAACCTTAGCATCTTCATTTCTGCCACTTCCAGTTCATTCTCCTGTCTTTTTGTCAATGCCATTGTCTCCAGACCATACAATATAGCTGGTCTCACCACTGTCTTGTAAACTTTTCCTTTGACCTTTGCTGACACCTTTTTGTCACAAATCATTCCTGAAACTTTTCTCTATCCACTCCATCCTGCCTGGACTCTCTTTTTCACTTCTTTATCACATTCCCCCTTTTCCTGGACATTGGACCCCAAGTACTTGAAGTCCTGCACCTTTGTGACCTCTGCTCCTTGTAGCCTCACTGTTCCACTGGCCTCCCTCTCATTCACACACATGTACTCTGTCTTACTACGGCTGACTTTCATTCCTCTTCTTTCAAGTACATACCTCCACTTCTCCAAGTTCTCTTCTACTTGTTCCCTGTTCTCACCACAGATCACAATGTCATCTGCAAACATCATCGTCCATGGGGATTCTTGCCTGACCTCATATGTTAGTCGGTCCATCACCACAGCAAACAAGAAGGGGCTCAGAGCCGATCCTTGATGCAGTCCCACCTCCACCTTGAAGCTATCTGTCACTCCTACAGCACATCTCACCACTGTCCTGCTGTCCTCATACATGTCCTGTACCAGTCTAACATACTTTTCTGCCACTCCAGATTTCCTCATGCAATACCACACCTCCTCTCTTGGCACTCTGTCATATGCTTTTTCTAAATCCACAAAGACACAATGGAGTTCTTTCTGACCCTCTCTGTACTTCTCCATCAGCATTCTCAAAGCAAAGATGGCAGCTGTGGTGCTCTTTCTTGGCATGAAACCATACTGCTGCTCACAGATAGTCACCTCTCATCTAAGTCTTGCTTCCACAACTATCTCCCAGATCTTCATTGTGTGGCTCATCAACTAAATTCCACTGTAGTTGCTACAACTCTGTACATCACCCTTGTTCTTAAAAATGGGCACCAACACACTTCTTCTCCATTTCTGAGGCATTTTCTCACCCTCATATTTGCCATTGAATATGAGTCAAAAACTTTACTGCCATCTCTCCCAGACATTTCCAAACCTCCACTGGTATGTCATCAGATCCTACTGCCTTCCCCTTCTTCATTATTTTCAGAGCTTTCTGGACATCACCTTCACTAATCTTTCCCACTTCCTGGTCCATAGTTTCTATAACCTCTACTCTTGTTTCTGTTTCAGTCTCTTCATTCATTAGCTCCTCAAAGTACTCCTTCCATCGTCCCATCACACTCTCCTCACTTGTTAGAACATTACCATTCCTATATTTAATAAGCCTAACCTGCTGCACATCCTTTCCAGCCTGATCCCTCTGTTTTGCCAATCAATACTAGTCCTTCTAGCCCTCTTTATTGTCCAGTCTCCCATACAACTCATCCTACACCCTCTGCTTTGCCTTAGCTACTTCCCTCTTTGTTCTACGTCCCATCCCCTTATATTCCTGTCTCCTCTCTTCAGTCCTCTCACTGTCATATTTCTTCTTGGCTAATCTCTTTCTTCGAACGGCGTCCTGCACTTCACTATTCCACCACCAGGTTTCCTTATCATCCATTCTCTGTCCAGATGATACACCAAGCACCTTCCTACCTGTCTCTCTAATTACTGTTGCTGTAGTAGCCCAGTCATTTGGAAACTCTTTCTTACTACCCAGAGCCTTTAACAGCTCCTCTCTGGATTTCTAACAACATTCTTCCTTCTCCAGCTTCCACCATTTGGTTTTCTTCTCTGATTTTACTCTTTTTCTCTTCTTCACAACAAGTCATTCTACATACAACCATCCAATGCTGTCTGGCCATGCTCTCCCCTGCCACAAACTTACAGTCCCCGATCTCCCTCAGGTTTCCTCTTCTACACAGAATGTAGTTGACCTGCGTACTCCTTCCTCCACTCTTATAGGTCACTTTATGCTCCTCCCTCTTTTGGAAATAGGTATTGATTATAGACATTTCCATTCTCTTGGCAAAATCTACCACCATCTGTCCTTCCTAATTTCTTTCCTTGACACCAAACCTACCCATCACTTCCTCATCCCCTCTGTTTCCTTCACCAACATGTCCAATCAGGTCTGCTCCGATCTCTCCTCCCTGGGAATACTCTCTGTCACTTCATCCAGATCTTTCCAAAATGTATCTTTCTCCTCCTCATCACATCCACCTCATGGAGCATAACCATTGACGATGTTTAGCATCAGACCTTCTACTTCTACCTTAAGGCACATCATCCTATCTGACACTCTCTTCACCTCTTCTACATCCTGTGCCAACTCCTCCTTCAGGACCACCCCTACTCCATTTCTCTTTCTATCCACACCATGGTAAAACAGTTTGAACCCTGCTCCAACGCTGTGAGCCTTGCTGCCCTTCCACTTGGTCTCTAGGACACATCAAACATCTACCTTTCTTCTCTGCATCATGTCAGCCAGCTCTCTACCTTTGCCTATCATTGTCCCCACATTTAGAGTTGCAACCCTCAGTCCTACATTCTTCACTTTCCTCTTCTCCCTCTGTCTCCTGACACGTTTCCCTCCTCGTGGTCTTCGACTAACAGTAGCACGATTTCTGCCAGCACCCTGTTTGTCAACAGCACCGGTGGCGGTCATTGTTAACCTGGGCCTCAACCGATCCGGTATGGTTTCGCTTTGATGAACTCGCATTATGGTTTTGGCAAAAGTGTTTTACATCGGATGCCATTCCTGAAACAACCCTCACCATTTACCCGGGCTTGGGACCGGCACAAGAGATACACTGGCTTGTGCTCCCTAGTGGCTGGTTTGAAAGATCAACTTGATTTAATTTTATTTATAGACCTATGTTTTTGAGAAGATAGTTTTAGGCTAAATGTGTTGCCATGGTAACACAAGCAATTAAAGTAATAGCACACATCTCATAGCCAAGCTTTGATATATGTTTTGTATAGATGTTGCAGTAAAGTTGACCAAAGAGCATAATAGCCTATTTATTTATTTATTTTATATTTATTTAAGTGATGAAAGCTTTCTATGATTTTCGACTGCAGGCAGCAACAGCCCCCAACAGAGTTATGAGGATTTTTAAGGCTGCTACATGCTTTGCGAGAAATCACAAAATATGCTCTCATTGACATAGTTATGTGACAGAAATTATGTAACTTTGTTTTCACACGAGCGCTGAGAACCTGTCCTTTGAACAAGGTCCAGTAGGAATTTTTTTCAGAAGGGTATATGTCAAGGATTGTGTAATTGGTCAGAATTTTATGATAGGCGTGTTTATGCAGAAAAGAGGAGATATATGGGTGCAGATGAGGACATGGAGGTAGTTGGAGTGAGGACAGAGGATGCAGAGGACAGAGTGAGATGGAGGAGGATGACTCGCTGTGGAGACCCCTGAAGAGGGAAAAGCCGAAAGTAGAACTGTATAGGCGGAAAAGTAAGGGAATGGTGTCACATCAGTTCAACTGCTCCAGGGAGGAACAGCTGGCCAAGACTGTTAGAAAAGGCAAACATCTTTACACTGATACAGCAAAACTTTGGAAGCTAGTCAAATAAATCTAATAAAGATGGCCAAAACCTTATGAAGGGAGACAGAACATCTTTACTACATGGAGGAGACTGTACAGAGACGTGACTTTTCTTGGTGGCATTGCCCGGGAGGAAGAACACCTCGGCCGGCATATGGACATTTTGCATATGTTCTCTACATTCACTAGTAAATCATTTGTCGAAAGCAGAGACAGTCTCAGTCTGTGTAAAAAAAATTAACTGGTCACAATAAGAGAAGAAAAATCTGTACAGTACAGGGAAGGACAAGTGGGGACCCCCAAGTAGAGTTGCATTCAGGCCCAAAAAATCCAACCCCAACCAGCCCCAGCTGGTAGCCACCATTTCCTAATCCCACCCAACCTGACAAATTAACAGTAATTACAGGTCCGAACCCAAAACCATGACATTTTTAATTAAGCTTTTATTACTTATATAGTTATTAACGGTCGGCGGACACACGCAACTGAGTAAAAGTGGCAGAAGATCAGAGCTGAGGGGGCGTTTGTCCTTTCAAGGCCGTCAAAGCACATTAAATCCCTGCTTCTGCCTGCATTCTGCATTATTCAGACACAAACTCTGCTGTGACATGTCAGATATTTTGTGATCGCACTTGTTTGGGTCATCGGCCGAGAGCGTCTCCTGAGTGCAGGCTGAATGAACGTCTATTTGGGCTGATGGATTGATGGCAGTAGTCCATCTGAAGCTTAACTGAACCTTTTACCTTTTTCAAGGCCGGTCAGCGCATGGTGAAACGGCCACGTGCGGCTGGTGAAAGTATGGCAAGCCATGTTGCCATATAATTGGATTGTCAGCTGCACACATCTGCTGACGCAATCAGAAGCCCAACACCAACCCGGCCCGCACGTTAAGCACAATATTATGGCCTCACCTGACCCGGATTAGAGATGGGCACGGCCAGGCTCTGGGTTCAGGTTAGAAATGACAGCTCTACCTTCGAGGGGAGGGACTTCCCAGAAGTTCTGCACAGCAGTTTCTCTTTGAGTGTAAAATGTCAATGTGAACAAGAACTTCTCAAAACCACACAAGCAAGAACAGAGTTCCTCATGTCTTACAGAGTATAAATCAGTGGAGTAGGTATAAGGACTAACATGTTTGCTTTCACACACAGCCAAGTCTCAGCAGACAGCTAGGCTACGCCACTTACCTTTATCAACAATTATGGAAGTTTTTATAATTGAATCTGAATGTTGCAGATTTTTAAAATTAATTTTGAAGGCAAAATTTGAGAACTTTAGAAAAGTTCACAGGAAGCAGAAATAGAAACAACAACACCAAGACTCATTCGACAGGCCGCTCTACTTTGCGCTGAGCCTTTTAAAAAAGGCTTCATAACTAAAAACAGTCACAGTTAAAGAGTTTCTACTTTATTAATGGAAATGTAGTTTTGAAGATACGATCATGGAAAAGTGTTTGTCCTTCAGAGTGTACACTGTCACTAAACTACACACTTGAGGAATGTGAAGTTGTCCTTTACCTCACATTCATCAAATCTCATCCAGTATCAGTGTAGATACACACCTGCACCCCCTGCCTTTGCTCCTCGCAGGACATCTGTTAATTTCCTTTTAAACTGATAAGTTATGTATGAAAATCAAAGCTCAATCTGAGACAAATGATCATAATTAACCACTCAGGCGGCCATTAGAATAATTAAGCCATGTTAAACTGCAAGCCAAAACAGAACCTGATCAACTAATGACCTCCAGACTGTGACACTTATCTGTAATAACGGCCTCCTGAGTGGAAGGATGACATAATAAACATGCGACCCTGTGGCCAGGTTTGTCGCAGATACGTCCTTTAACTGCACAGACACCCTCTAATTGGTTTGGCGAGAACATTCCTCTCTGTAATTACCCACCAAAAGCAGGCATGGAGCATGAGGACCGAGGCATGTAGGTCTGAGCTGATGGGAGCACTTGCCGTCCGTCAGTACATTACTCAGAGATCACCCAAGGAGGGTGACACATATAGCTCTCCCTCATGTGCCCCATGGGGGAGTGCGATGGCTTAAAAGCAAGGTAGACACCGGAGACCCATTGACCTGAGGACGAGAGATGTAGGGGGTGATAGAGCAGGGGTAAGACTGGGGATAGAGGACGGGAGGGAGGACAACTATTTGTGCTGTCAGTGGGTCTCTGAGCAGGCTGTCACTATTCAAGGACACGCTGCTGCAGGACTAAACCGCTCTGATGCAGGCAATGGTACCGTCATCTTATCTGAGTGCTGTTTTCATCAAGGAGGTTGATTTAAACATGCAGAAAAATCTGCTGCTTGACTCATGGAGTCACTTTGGAGGTGACGAGTGATTGTTGGAGTTACCTGCAACGATTTGACAAGACTTTGCTGCTTTACATTTACAGTTCCTTGATGGCATTCTTAGTTTTGTGAAGGTGTTTTAATAAATGCAACATTTATTATGTTTGTACTGCTTTGTAAAAAAAATTAAGAACAATATCAATCTTACAGGTGGTATAACTGAGCATTGCCAGCAGGATGTGCTGAAACACCACTGCAGCTTGACTTTAAAGCACCTCAAATCTTTTAATTAACAGTAATTAGATGTTTTTGTAAAGATTTAGAAGCACATTTATTAAGTAAAAACCACAAATGTTGATTTTTCTTTAAACTTTCAGCAGTCCAACTTTAACTGTACTAAAAAATGTTTGTCTCTAGGCTGATACTAAGCTGTATCATGTATGATATACTGTACCTTACATCAATCAAAATGTCACTACCTGTGCAATAACCTGTCACACAACCTGTACATGTTAATTATGTGCAATATATATATATATATACTATAATATATACTATATATATATAGTATATATTTATACTCACATAGCTTGAAATACTTATTCATTCAAATTCATCCTGCTTGCACAGTTATATTCTACCATGCTGTTGTTTACTAACCCTCTTTAGGACCTTGTAAATATTGTAATTACTTTTTAATTTTTTGGTACTTTATTTTTGGACCCTTATTACATGCTTTAATATTTCTTGTTTGTTTGTCCTTTGATTTCTTTTAACAAGTCAAATTGGTTCTTCTCATCCTAAGCATTTTATCGTAATGTTAACTTTGTGTTAACCTTGTGTTAGACTTGAATATGACAAATAAACACAACTTGAACTTGAACTTGTCAAACCAACCAGTCAGATAACTGGTGTTACCAGTTCCTCATACAGGTGTTCAAGTATCAGGAAGAGCTGAACAAGAGCTTATTTTAGTTCCTGGTCAGGGTATTTTTAAAATTTGGTGAAAACTTGTTCACTGTCTTGTCAAGAACTGCAAGACAGGGCATGCAGTTTTTATGACAGTAATTTGTCCCACCAGTGCAACAAGGTTTGATTTCTGCTTTTGTCTGTCTGGAAATAAAACTACTTCTGTGAACATTAGAACACTCTGGAAGGGTTCTCCTCACAGTTTCAGATTAGATAGCTGATTGTCCAGACTGAAGGTCAGGCAATGCTGCATCTCTTTTTCTACAAAACAGTTTTGTTTTGAAGAGTTAGTCCCTGATCAGGATTGCCAAAGTAGACTGTCATGTATGAGCCTCAGCTGTGTGACTTGGTGGAGTCTATGTGTTTGTCCAGCAAAGGTCTCTCATTGGATTCTGGATGGCTGATTCGGTTCACTGCTCAGAAAAAACTGTGTGTGTGGTAATGCTAACATTAATGTTATGATTAGTTGGGTAGAGGGCCTTTGATGACTCGCCTAATGAGAGTTCTGAGGGAGCAGCACAGCAGGAAGATGGAGACCTCCCACATCAAACAGCAACCCCCATGCTGCTTCTCGCTCCCTCCCATCTCTCCCTGAAGATCCACGTGACTCCAAACGTACCCAAAGACATGAACGGATGAGTCTCGTAGCACACAGCACAAATGCAAACTCTGAAAATTTAGCCTTTAATAAATTATCTTTTAAAGACTGAATGTTGTAAAATATGTTAACATAGATCTGATGTATCTGACTTTTTTTTTTTTTTTAACAATCTAAGTATTTTTCACACTTTACAATAATCCAAGTGATGTGTCAACAACGTCTTTACCACAGCTGATAAAGACATTTAAAAATTACTAAATGCTACTCTGGAGCAAAGTTTTTATCTAGCAGAAGAATATTTAAAGCATTTATAAGACACAAGGGAACAACTTTTGTGTAAGTTGTCAGCACATGATTGACTGAGACCTTAAAAACTGTGGTATATAAACACAACTGGAGAAGAAGGAAGCTAGCATTAGCATCACTTCAACAAACCCTTCAACATAAAGCAAGACAAGAATTTATCAAAAAATCATTTTGCTGTATGTGTACAGTCAAATATTATTCCATAACAAGTAATAAAGCTATGCTTGTTTAGGTTAAGTGTTGTAAGACCGCGACCAGAAGTAATTTAACTCGTTTCAGACTTTTATAAATATCCTTTAGATAAAACAAGTCGTCGTCAGCAAAAGAACACACAAGAGATACTTAAATGGCCAGATCTTCATCAGTGAGCAGAAAAGAAGACTTATTTAAAATGTTAGTTTTAATCCAAATTTATTCTGATAGTTGTGAATTGTGGTGTGAATTTTGAATTAATAACTGAAGCACTTTTTTCTACAAAACGAAATGTAGAATTATATGCTCATGTAAAACTCACCTGCCTTATGTTCTGTTCTGTTGGATAGAAACACTTTTGACTATATTTCTGTTTAAATTTGTAAATTTTTTTGAAATTTGCTAGTTTCCTACTGTATTGTTAGCATTTTATTTATCCACTACATAGGACTTCTCATGTAAAAATGTATTGGTACACTAAAAAACACGGAGTTCCAAATAAAAAAAATGTGGAAAAAGTAAAATTAAGTTGAATAAAAATCTAATCTTTTTTTTATAAGGATCAGCGTTGTGTTGCAGGCAAAATACAGGAAGGATATATATTAATATATTACTTTAATTAAACTTGAATTGCACTGAACTGACACTGTATGTACAACTGTAACCAAAAGTCTATTTAAATACAAGAAATACTTTTTTTTTTAATTGAGTCCTATTACATGTACCATATTTTTCAGACTATAAGGCACACTTAAAATCCTTTAGTTTTCTTAAAAATCAACAGTGAGCCTTATCCTTATGTATTAATTCTGGTTGTGCTTACTGACCTCGAACTGATTTTATGTGGCACACGGCACCAAAAAAAAAAAAAAAAGAAGAAAAGAAATAGCTTAATGTGCATTGGTATGAATTGTTGCTTGAGAAGGCGTTATTTATTTTATTTTTGTTATTTGAGGATTTTTTTTAATTGATTTTTTGGAAGGAGGGGCAGATATTATAAGATTTTTTCTTCTTTCGGCTGCCTTTCATTTTATTTGTGATTGTATTTCTTATTGTATATAGAATTGTTTTGTTTTGTTTAAAAAAATAAGAAGAAACTTTATAAATAAATAAAAATAAATATTGCTTAATGCACTTTGTAATCCAGCGCGCCATATATATGAAAACAGACCCGTTCTGAAAAATACGGTATTCATAATTTGAAATATTTTGAATAAAATACTGTCATCATTTTTAACCTAATCTTGTTTTTTAAATATAATATGCCTGTTATAATAATGAAATGTCATGTAAATTGTTTTATTAACAATAGCAAGATAAATACAGTACAATCAATCAAAAATGAATATAAAATTTCAGTACCACTTTACAATAAGGCTCCCCTCATAGATGCTAATAAATAGTTTATACATACATTAATCATTCCTCTATAAACACTTTATAAATCATTAATAACTGCTTATAATGCATTAATTAAGGGTGAGAAAGAGACAAAACTGACCAGTTTCTTCCCAAATAATGATGCAAATCTGCCACCTATATATTTCATGTTGTATTACATTTCAGACTAAGTTACTACTTGTAAGCACAATAAGTATTTGTAAACCTAATTTTTTTAGAATATAATCTTAGTTCTAGATACTTATTATGCAGTGATAAAGTACATCCATCCATCAATTATCTTACCCGCTTCTTCCATTTTGGGTCACGAGGGTCACTGGTGCCCATGTCCAGCAATCACTGAGCAAGGGGCAGGGGACACCCTGGACATGTCGCAAGTCCATCACAGGGACACAGAGACAAACAAGACAAACAACCATTCACTCTCTCACTCACACCTAGGGACAATTTAGAGTCACCAATCAGTCTAAAGTGCATGTTCTATTTCGTATAGGCTTCGCCCTTTAAGGCTGTCGCTAGTGGATTTATCCCTACGTGCGCAGCGCAGCACTGAAAACTTTAGTCCACGCCCACCTACTGTGTGGGCCTCATCCCTGGTCCGTATAAATTACGGTGAGACCTGGTAATCGGCTCCCATTTTTTCTTCAGCGAGCTAGCTAGCACTGTCAGAAGAACGAAGAAGGAAAAGTTGCCCAGCTTTGACCGGCACAGCTTTGCTAAGGATGCCTGGGTCTCCGCCACGCCAACCTCCTGCCGTCCCGGTGAGCTCTTCCTCCCCGAGGAGAAACAGCAACGAGCAGTCTTGTTCAAGGTAAGTGCCGAGGAGTGCTTTTCCGTGGTGAGCCGCTGCTCGCTGGACGACACCATCGCCGTTTCTAACATTTTTTTTTCCTCGCGGTAATCAAATGATTTCCTCGAAAAAGGCAATGTTAGCAGCAGCCGCGCTGAAAGTTTTTCAGTGGAGGGCCGCTACTCGCCGGACGACGCCACCACCTTTTCTAACGTGTTTTTTCTCGAGGTGAATCGGATGATTCCCTTGAAAAAGGCGCTGTTCGCAGCAGCTCTGCTGAGTGTTTTTTTCTGTGACGGGACGCTATGTGCGGGACGACGCCACCGTCTTCTTTGACGTAGAGTCACGCAGTGAATTGAATGATTCCTCAGAGAAAGGCGATGTGGAACTGCCCCCTCCCTCCTGGAGAGCGTAGTGATGGAAGACAAGTGACCGAGCGGATGCTCAGCCACCTCAGATCTTCCCACATCGGTGACCACACCGCTCCCAGCCGTCGGCAACGTCCTCTTGGAGCTGCCCGGCATAATCCAAGAGGATGTTAACACAAGGGACTTTCCATCCCTTGCCTTCCTCCGCCCTGATCGGATGATCTGGCGACAAGGTTGGCTCTGCCCCAGCTTGTCACCCTGACCCCATCTGGCCTCGCTGTCCAGCTATGACGTCACACTGGAATGAAGCTGCAGCTGGGCCCGGCATGATGAAGACATCTGTCTCCACCTTCGCCTCCATCTCAGAGCACATTCCACCAGAGGGTTTTCATACTTCATGGCTCTGCATGGAGGGATGACAGTGGAGGATATTTGTATGGCGGCTGCCTGGTCATCGCCATGTTCAATTATTCATTTTTATCTACGTGATGTTTCTACTTTCTCCATGACCCATTCTGTTCTCAGGGTTCTGACAGAATGATTATTATTTGTTTCATGGAGCCTCACTTTTGAACTCACACCTGCCTGCATGCAGTCGCAGTGTGAGATATTTATTATCAGTCACAAGTTCATGACTGCTGATTTTATCGTTATTAATCGGTTCATTCTGAGGAACTGTTGGTCTGCTCTGTTTATCGTTACACTGTTACAATTCGTATCCTCCTTTGTTCCTATTCACAGCAGCAAGTCTGCTATCTCAGCCTTTTTTCCTCACCAGAGATCTTTTCTCCGGTGCGCTCCTGCGCATGGAGCACGCAATTACGTAGCACATAATTACGCACACAGAAGGCTGAGTGATGAAATGTTTTTTTGTGCAAGCAGGTGCTTCATGTTGTGTCTGAGTGGACCCAGTGAGGCATAGACTACATCCTGCTTCGCCTTTAACCCACTAGCGATAGCCTTAAAGGGCGAAGCCTATATGAAATAGAACGTTGGTTACGTACTGTAACCCCAGATTCTATGAGTATGGGCGCAGCCCTTTAAGCTCTGGGCCTCACTGGTTCCTAAATGGCTGAAGAAAAAAGCTATTTGGGAGCTGATTACCTGGTCTTACCGTAATTTATACGGACCGGGGATGAGGCCCACACAGTAGGTTGGCGTGGACTAAAGTTTTCAGTGCTGCGCTGCACGCGTAGGAATAAACCCACAAGCGATAGCCTTAAAGGGCTGCGCTTATACTCATAGGATCTGGGGTTACAGTACGTAACCAACGTTTTTGGTCTGTGGGAGGAAAACAGAGTACCCAGAGAAAACCCATGCATGCACGGAGAGAACATGCAAACTCCACCCAGAAAGGCCCCAGGACCGGGATTTGAACCAGGGACCTGCTCGCTGAGAGGCAGCGGCTCTGCCAGTTGTGCCACCGTGCTGTGATAAAGTACATTATATCCTAAAAAAAAAAAGTCTTTCAAGGTACTAACTTGGTCTGAAATGTTTTATATAACAACTTTATGAAATATATAGGTGAACAGTTGTGACTCACTATTTGGCAAGAAACTGGTCAGTTTTGTCTCTCTGTCACCCTTAATTAATGCATAATAAGCAGTTATTAATGATTTATAAAGTGTTTTTGTAGAGGAATTAACACATCTATAAACTATTTACTGGCATCTATAAGGGGAGCCTTATTGTAAAGTGGTACCGTTTGCTCTTACAGAGCTGATTTGCAGTTCCAAATGATTAAATGTTATGGTTTCATATTGCACTTTAGTCCTACTCTATATTAACAGAACAAAAGCTGTCGAACATGATGATGAATGTGCATACGAGTCAAATAAACTGTCTGCGCTCCATGTTACTGCAGGAGGACAAACATCCATTCACATATGTGCGAATAGGCGGCTCTCTGAGCAAGGCCCGTTTTCTCAAGTTTACTCAGCTTGGGAATTACATCTTACAGATGGCTGCTTCATGAGGGGAATGGGCTCATGTCGCAGGGGGAAAATATTATTGTAGCACTGACCTCTGTTTGAAATCGCTCTAAATGTCGTCCTGACTTCACAAGACATTATACACCACATCAAAGGCCTGACTCATCTCGTACTCTGTCTCCACTCTCACTTCAGGTTTAAACAGAAACCAACACATGATAATGACAGAGAGATTACATGCATACACAAACACGTGAGCATTCGCTGTGTTTATGCATCAGAAATGACCGGTGCAAAAGAGTTTTTAAACAAAAATGGGTTCAGATTACATTTGTTAAGTAACTATTTGAGGTCATGAAAGCTCTATGGGGTTTCTCAAAAAAAACAAAAAAAAAACACGTATCTGTGGTATTTAAACCACGCTTCAGTGCTGGACAAATTAACATCAAAGTGTGTCTGCTGAAGGACATGCTTGTAAAGTATATTTTAAAACTCAGTGTGACTTTGCTTTCCCGCCATCAGCTGGCAGACGCAAAGGGAAAGAAAAAAGAGATGAAAAGAATTTTCTCTGGCGATAGACATCATTGTCTCCAAACCTGTTTAATTGTGAATATGTTTTTAAAAAAATGGTGCATCTAAAGGCTCAAATGGTGTACCTAAAGGCTCAGTCTTAGGTTCCACCCTCTTCACAATCTACATAGGTAATGTAGGTCAGAGCACCCCTGATGCATCCTTACATTTCTATGCTGATGATACAGTTGTTTATTGTCGAGTTAAAACAGTTGCTAAGGTTTTCCAGTTTTTGTAATCTGCTTTTGACATCATCCAGTCTGATTTGTTCTGTCTCAAACTTGTCCTAAACACTGACAAAACTAAAGGGATGCTGTTTTCAAACATGAAGTCAGTCCCAGCAGTTCTTCCCTCGATTTTATCCTCGAATGGTGTCCCTATTGAGTTTATCGATTCCTACAAATACTTGGGCATCTTGGTCGATGTGCATCTCTCTTTTAAGCTCCACATGGAAAACTTGGTAAAGAAACTTAAAGTAAAACTGGGTTTCTTTTTCATAAATAGATCCTGTCTAACTCTGAAAGCTAGGAAACACCTTGTAACTGCAACTTTCCTTCCTTTCATTGACTACAGTGACATAATTTACACGAGTGCCCCCACAAGCACCCTGCAGATGTTCGACGTTGCCTATCACGGTGTGATAAAATTCATAACTCGCTGTGATTATCACACCCACCACTGCACCCAGTATTCACTGGTTAACTGGTCATCATTAACTTCACGCAGACTCTCTCACTGGTACATTTTCATCTTTAAATCCACTTCCTGGTCTGTTGCCTTCTTACATCGTCTCCTACATGTCATTGTGTGAGTGCAGCTACAGCGTGCGCTCTCAGAACATTATTACCTGCAGTGTTCCCTCTGTGCAGTCTGAGGCAAAAGAGCCTTCTCCTACTCCGCTCCTGTTTCCTGGAATATCTTGCAAAAAGATCAGAAGCTCTCAATCTTGACCTCTCTAAGTGGCTTTAAGACATGTTCCTGTTTTGAGTATTCTACATCACTTTATAACCTAGCTGTTTTTGTTTCATTTTTAAAACCATTTTCTTTCATTTGTTCTTCTCAATTTGTACGCTTTCTTTTATGATTGTGTACTGTTGTCATCACGCTTTGTTAAAATCAGGTCTCTCTTGTAAATGAGTCCCCGAGGCTCAATGGGACTAATCTGTATAAATGAAGGTTGCATTAATGAATATGAATCCATGAGAATTACGAGAAAGCATGGTTAGTTTCATACTTATGTATTGAATTTCAATAAGTTATGAGGTAGGAATCCAAGGTAGATTTACAAGAGGATACGGAATAAACAAGAACAAAACAGAAATAACAGGAGGATCCAGCAAAGACTGAGTAAAACCAAAAAGCACACATTCACTGGTATGGGTGATGAATAAGGAACAACAGGTGTGCTGATCATGAATGGGAGACTGAAAGTGGAGAAAACAGGACTTCTGGAAGCTAAACCCCTTTCACCAAACATTTCATGCTGCACCTGAGATGTACAGTATGTTCTGCCTCTGTGAGCTTTACGAAAGAACCGAAGCAACACGAGGTGTTGAAGTCAACCCACCTCCGTTTTGCCTCTGAGCCATCTAAAATATTCAAACTGAAGGTGGGATGTAGAGATGACACACAATCTGTGCAGCCATGGAATTTAAAACATGACACGTCACATTTTATGATTAGTACTCCACGTCAACCACACAGCTGGTTCCTCGATGCCAACCTTATTTGCTCAAGCTTTCTTAGCTGATTTATGAATGACTTATCTCTTGTTCTGCTAACACCTTGTTCGATTTATCTACCTGGATTATTGAGCATGCATCAGGACATATCGCTAACAGTTTTGCAAAACGGGTTGAAAATACAATATGAATTCCTGAAAAAATAATAAAACTAAAAGGATGACAGGGCAGCAAGCAAACTGTAAAAGTCATGAAACCACAAAGAACACAGAGGGAACAGCGAGGGAAATTAACAGTGTGAGGAACTGACAAAAGAATGAAGACTGAGAGTTTAAGTGAGCTGGAAGAAGTGTTTACCAGTGGAGACAGCTGATCTGACTGGTGAATGTGGGATGGGACTGGATGAGAAATAGGACTAACTAAAATAACGAGAAGCACAAATGTTACAGGGAGATGAAAGAAAATTCAAAACAACATGGCAAATGAACTGAAACAAAACAACAACCAAAATCCTACAAATCTATAAAACAAAACACAAAGAATCGTGGATCATGTCTTTACACACAATCCCACTCTACTTGTTTTGATTGACAGGTCCCTGCATAGATTTTTCAGAACAGTGACTGTGATCATTCAAACTGGTTCCAATATAATGTTAAACAACAATCCATAAAGAATTCAAACTTGTTTTTTAATCTTAAATTACAGCATGTATTAAACAGCTTCTTTCGTTTGTTAAATTTTTACGTAAACTGGTTAAGAACTCGTGTTTTTGTGCTGACTTGTGTGAGCCACATTAAACGATATATTCGGAGTCCAGTCACATGTGCCCTCTGACTTTATGGATATGAGGATCAGAGCCATGGAGACCTGTACATAACCTACCACCATCAATGAGCAAATTACAGCTGTGGCAGAAGTGTGTTGTTATGAGCAGCTCATCCACCGTGAACCCATTAAACCAAGGTTTGTCATGAAGGACAAGCTTTGTTACAGAGGCTCGTTTCAGTAAAATATGGTGCAGGCATTGTGCCAAGATATCTGAGTGTGGCGAAATGTTTATAAGTGCTAATGTGCTGTATATGACACCAGTTAAAGAAGCGGATGTGAACTTGTTCGAGCAGTGATTCATATTTTTAAAGTCTGAATATTTTCTCGCTAAATTAGAAAGAAAAATCTGAGCATTATGATTTGTATTTTCTTTGGCATCTAAGGACATTAACAAGTTTGCATTTCAGTTTCTTTACAGAAAAATTACTTGTCAATAAACAACAATTAAAGGGCGTTTTCATGAGAACCTGTCAGTCTTTTACACCAGCTAGAAAGATTCATATATTCATAGACACAACGAATCTTCACCCTGAGCGCACAGAGAGGAGCACATGCTATAACAGCAACATTTTCTCATGGTGGCATGTACGGCAAACACTGCCTGTAGGTTGAACAATTCAAAATCATTTATAAGAAAAAAAATATGAACTAAAACATGACGTTATGTAGAAAATATGAATCATTTGTTTAAAAAGGAAGATGTGCAAATTTTGCTTTCAGGAAAATATTTATGCAAGTCGTGTTCTCCTGCAGGAAAATTCAAAGAAAAGGCTGACTTTTGTTTCAAGTCAAAAATTTGATTTTTTTTTTTTTGGGGTTAAAGC
>NC_056515.1:19921506-19934029 GCF_014905685.2 Nematolebias whitei
ATGTATGTATGTATGTATGTATGTATGTATGTATGTATGTATGGATGGATGGATGGATGGATGGATGGATGGATGGATGGATGGATGATGGATGGATGGATGCATGGATGCATGTATGCACGGATGGATGCAAAGATGGATGGATGGATGGATGCATGGATGCATGGATCGAAGTTTCATTAATATCTGTCCAGTTGCTAAAGAGATATTGTGCTAACATTACAGACAAACAGAAACTAATGGCCATGCACTTCAACACAGGTGAAAACAATAAGGGCAGTGTTTTTCATTCTAATATGTAGTTCCAGTGTTGCTTGTAATAAATAAAACTGAACCGCACACCTTGATTTACTCCACTAAGCAACTGGAATAATAGAGTATTTCACCACTAAGTCTTTCTGCATCTCTGACATGACATTGAATAGACTTTTATCGACTCTATCCCTAATAAAGGTTAAAAAAATAACAAATTAAAAAAAATCTTTGTTTTTACAGCTCAATTTTAATTGTTGTGTTGTAATTATCAGCAATGGTCTTTAAACAGGATTCAACACCAACTAATTTACAGGTACCAGGTCTTGTTTTATCCAGACAAAATTAGGTTGTTAATTCTTTTGTTTCGTTTTGTTTTGTGGTGGTTTGTCACATTGTGGACAAGAAAATGAGAGAAAAAATGAAGCAACAAAAGTTACTAACAGGTCAACACTTTACAACACTTTAACAATTCAGTTTGCTGTGATCACAATCAACAACTTTCAGTTATATTTAGCTATGACAAAAATAAATGTCCAAACGTTTAGCTTCTTCACTTGTATTTATTTCTGCTGTAGTAATTTCACAGGGAAGTAAAAAAAATAAATAAATAACAAAAAACTGGGTAAGACGGCAGAAAAAAAGGCCATTAAAAAAGGCATGGCTTTTAACTGGATACATTTGTTGTTTTTTTATGTTAAATTTACATGGTTATTTTATTTTTTTTTAATTCCTCATGTTTGGATGGCTGGTTGAAATATTTTCTGTGGTGTCACAAACATAAACATGTAATATTTCAAGGAGGCTGCACGTTTCATGGAGAATGAGGATGCGATCATTGTGCCCCCTTCACCCTCCTCCCAGGTTAATCCAGCCATGTTTGTTAATGGTTAAACTGGTCCAAAAGGCATCCGTCCACATGGCCATGTGGGACATGAGCTCACTGGGGATTACAAATATCATCTCCAGATTTAACATCTTTGCCAGTTGTGCACGGAGGTGCACAGACTCACCTGTAAACCCCTCGATTGTGACACTGAACAACATTTCCACTCATGTGACACTCCACCCTACTCTGAGGCTGACTATAGACGAGGGGAGCAGAGGTTGTGCCAAAAAGGCAGGAGACAGAATATTGTTGAGTCCCACAAGTGATTGCACTAACAGATGGCCACGGCAAAACAGCATTTGGACCCCAACAAAGAGCCACCAATGATTCGATAATCATTTCTCATTCAGCCATTATTTATATGGGCATATAAACTACTGACACACAATATTTCATTTGTGGGAGGCTCTTGTGTCAACAGAAGGCCCCATCGCTGAGACTTTCTGCACTGCTGAGAAGACAAGAAGCCTCTCGTCTAACTCTCCCCTCTATAGTATTCATGATGGGAATTATTATGCTGATTATAAGCTGTTTTATGACACACCTCTTCCAATTAAATAGGTGATAATGAAAGCGTCCCCTGGCAGGTGTTTTTGTTGTCAGTGCTCTGATTTACATGGCAGACTAATTTGGCTGAGAGGCTGATATAAAGAAGGTCAGCCTGCCGACAGTGAGGGGGGCTCTGTGTAGAGTCCTGCTCAGAGGATGTTCCCGTGTGAACACACAGCAGCCGGCAGGTGACAGACCTGCAGCTCCAAATGACAATGCAATGAGATCTGTAGGTAGAGCTGTGATTGTTGGAAGCCACTGCCGACCTGAGGTTCAGGTTAATTAATGAAGTGATTCGGCCTCGAGGAGGATGATACGGGGACTCCTGCGGGCCCCGAGCAGCAGGTCACAACACTGACAGATGCCCTATTACAATGTTAATGATAGCAGGGCCCGGGTCAGATAATTATATTCAAAGCTTTTTTCTGCAGATAGCAATCAGAAGCGCACATGCCACCGATGGATTCTCTGACAAGGAGCTGTTTCAGAGCATATGGGCTTCAGCGCCCTCCCCACCTACAGCGCTGCCGCTGTTGGAACTGAATGCTCGAGTCACCAGGGGCCCCTCCAGGCCCTAAGGACTGATCAATGTGATCGAGACCCGATAAGATCTGATGTGCTCTGTGGGCTGTGGCCGCACGTGCCGCACACAATCAACAGGGATCTATCAGCAGCTCTGATCATTACAGGGTGCGTGCCCTCACCCAGCACACTCAAATCTAACTTGTTATTTAACGGGGGGGGGGGGGGGGTGACACAATACAGTCAGTTAACGCCAATCTATTCCCAGCTACTGTGACAAAAATGTTGAAATACTTGTGACTTGTTTTTATATTATGCAGAATGTGAAGTTCATTGTTTTGGGGTTCACTGTGATGTTGTAGGGTCATGTTTTATTCATGCAGGAAAACTTCTGCCAAATTTAAAGGATCTTGTTTGCATTTATTCTCTGAAGCTGGAAAAAAAAACATGTTCCAGTTTCTTTCAGTTTCCTATAACCAAATGATTTTTGTTATCAATGATGTGGCCCAATTAAAAAATAAGTAAATAAAAGAAAAACTAGAAACTCCAGAAAGTTTCTTACTTGGCTGGATGGATCACCTATAGATCAAAAAAGTTGTTCACATAACAACATCCTCTTTTTCACATTTCCAGTTTCCTTTCCTTCCTTACATAAATAACGTTGCTCATTGAATTTTTATGTATGTGGATGCTTCTATTCAGTGCCCTGAGATGACTTGTGTTTAAATAAATTGAATTAAAATTAATATCATCAGTGTTGAATCTACACAACAGTGCATTCATGTTCTCCGAGTTTACAGCAGTAATTACCAAAGGTCCATGGGTCTTGAGACGTCTTTAAAAATCTCTTTAAACCTAAAAAATATTGCAGATTATGTAAAACTGAAACTGAAGCGACTGGAGGTTAGAAGCCAACATTTCTGGGAAGCACTGATTTAAAAAAAATAAAATACAGGAATGTCCATTTTACATAAAATTAAAGTTTCTATCCTCTGTCATTAAAATATTCTTGTACGCTCTTTTCATCAAATGTGATCGCCTTCATTTTTATGAGACAAAACAAAAGGTAGCCATGGTAGGAGAACTGAGCAGGTAAACTGTCTAAAACACATTTTCAGACTCTACAACGGACTTCACAATATGTTTCTCATTTTCTTATTCAGCAGATTTTATTCTCACGTATACATAAATCATACTGGGAGCTATAAAGGAGGGCGCAATGTCAGAACCTGAATATTCAACCGACACGCAAACAGAAAATATGACTAAAAGTCTAACAAAGCGAACACTGAAGCTTTAATGAACTTGGGAATAGTTTTACCTACCCCCTCTGGAGCAATACATATAATGTTGACAACATAAATGGAAAGTTCTGTTTAAGTTCAGAGCAGATTTATGGCTGATTACTTGCCTCGTTTCTGCCACCGAGGGCCAGAATAACTTCACGTGCAAGAACTGTAAGTGATATGTTATACCACACCTTTACTTGCAATTTTACATCATTGAATTTGCAATAAAAAGTGATGCTTGCACTGATGCAGTTCGAACTGATACAGAAGGAAGCGCTGAAAAATGATGAATATCGGACAGATCTGACATTCCTAGAAGCCTTTAAACTGATTTATGGATGCGTTCATGACCACAGCTTACTCTCTGCTGCTGCTGACAAACCTGAGACGAAACATTTGACAGTGGTAACATCGGAAATAACTCATCGCAGGCGCACAGAGAAATCAGAGAGGGAGGGCCGACCAGCGGGCCGTGATGTGGAAAAAATGAAGAGCGCACACGAGAGGCCAGGAGACAAAATGGGTGAAATTTATTTTTCAACCTCTGTCAGGAAGGTACATTAATCTAAGAACAGCCCGCTAACGTGTGATTTCCCCGTGAGCGGACACTCCTCTGCTCCCTCATCCTAAACATTAAATATCACCTGCCGTGATTAATCCCAACTTAATTAAATCCATCAGCCAGACAATGGCCAGCCAATGAGCTATGTAATCATTCACACAGTAAATTAAAAGAAGCAAAGGCTGCTCTGTGTTCTGCTCTGACAAAGATGGAGAGGATGGAGCAGGGGGTCCAGGAAACTCAGCTGGATGATAGGTCAGAGGAGGAGTCAGTCTCCACAACATAATGACAGTCACACTCATCAATTAGAGCTGCAACTATTAGCCACAGAAAGGTAATCAGAAACTATTTTGATAACTGAATCATCATCATCACTATCAATACTTGTTTCTGTTCAGGGCCATAGAGACCTGGTGCCTGTCTCCATCAGTTAAAAAAGGAAGGTGTAATCTGGATAGTCCATTACAGGGCAGACAAAATATCGAAAAGGCTAAATATTTTTATACTTTATACTGAAACAAAAATATTAATGCAACACTTTTGTTTATGCCCCCATTTTTCATAAGATCTAAGACTTTTTCTATGTACACAATACGTAAGCCTTATTCTCTCAAATGATGTTCACAATATTAGCGTGCCAATTGCACGCTCCCTCAAAATTTTCAACATCTGTGGCATTGTGCCATGCAGTAAAACTGCACATTTTAGAGTGGCCTTTTATTGTGGTCAGCCTAAAGCACATCTGCGCAATAATCATGCTGTCTAATCAGCATCTTGATACGCCACACCTGTGAGATGATGGATTATCTCGGACAAAGAGAAGTGCTCGCTGAGACAGATTTACACAAATATGTGAACAATATTTCAGAGAAAAAGGCTTTTTTGTACATAGACAAAGTTTTAGATCTTTGAGTTCAGCTCATGAAAAATTGGAGCAAAAACAAAAAAGTTGCGTTTATATTTTTGATCAGTCTATTTTTGGAATAAAATAAACAACACACTACTAAGTATTGATATTTAGGTAATTTAATTAAGGCTTCCTCTGAATTGATTCCCTTAGTTTCAGTCATTTTTATGTCATCATCTCTGAAAGAGTGACCACTGGCCTGCGGATGACTAGACCACAGAGTTCTGAGTCCTTTTCAGGGACACCACCAAGTCATTGGTTCAGGTATGTTGACGACACCTGGGATAAAATTAAATCTCAGGAAGTCCAACATTTTACTGACCACATCAACTCTGTGGATAAATATTGTATATAAAGTTAAATGAACAAGATTTTCTCTGAAAAATCAAAGCAACAAAGGAAAACACATAAAGAAGTACAGGTATTTTGCTCTCCTCATGTGTGCTGCATTTTAAACATCTTCAGGAATATACCCAGATAAGACACCAGAGATTATTTTTACAGTGTAATTTTAATTATGTGTTAAATAATTTAAAATAAAGTCTGTAAACTTATGTGCCATTAAGGCCAAAGGGAAGAGTCTCCATGTACCATCCTAATGTGGAGCATATGTTCAGGCCTAAATTAAATAATACCAAACCGTATTGATCACTTTTAGATTGTATTAATTGTTCAGCTGTTCCATCAGCAGGATTAACCCTTTAAGTACTGAAGACAAAATTCTTGAGAAAGCGTTTGACCTCAAACAGGAGTGCATGACTTGCAACACATCCCTGCATACTAACGCACACGGAAAAATACACGACTTCTCTGTAGGGTCTACAGACAGAAGTTTTTGAAGTTAATAGAAGCTGATGTGGTTCAGTTAATAACACTTGCTTTTGTTTTATATGAAAAAAATCATGAGGACATTGAAGAACATTTAAGGATTTGACAATCATTTACAATCAACAAGAAAATGATCAACAAACTGACACACATGCTCGCTCTTAATGGGCAAACAGTAGCCGCAGCTGGGATGTTAATGCCAGCAAACAGGATTATCCTCAGTAAGGATTTCTCTGCTAAGCATTTCCTTTTAATTAGATTTCTCAATCTCAGGGATGAATTCCCTTTTAGCAGTGAGAGCTGCCACTGAGGGAGCTGTTAGCTCCTTATAACTGAATTAAATGCATAATTAGCGCTACAATGACATTAGCAGGGGCTCCTTTGTGTCTGTGTGAGTGAAGGAGATTGGGGCAAGGGTGAGGTGGTGGTGGGGGGGGGGGTGTATGAGAGGTGACATGTGATGTATGACAGAGAACTTGCTGCTACGTTCAGGGTGTTGCCAACAGGTGAACTGTGAGCAATGCAGTTTAAATCACACACAATATGATATTGACTTTCTAACACACTGGACGTTTAAAAAGGAGAAAATTATGAAAAGTTTATCGGTTAAAAAATACATTGTTTGTTGTAAACATTGTAAATGGGGGGTGGGGGGGTGGGGGGCAGTGTAAAAATCTACATGAATCAAATTAACTTTTAAAGTAATTGTATGTTCAGTCTTAACTAGTCTAAAAACAGAAGTTATAAACGGTACTGGTCTAATGGTTGATAAGGTGCTTTATTAAATGTTTTTCTTTATATACTTACATGTACTTTAACCAGTACTCAGGCTCATGAGTCACTGTGATTTATACTCTATGGATCACAATTTATTTTTACTGTTTTTTTTATTGTTTGTGAAAAGTTTAGAAACCACTACTCTAATAAGCAGACCATAGAGGTTTCACTAACCGGCTAATTAAACAACTAATATCAGCTCCTGTTACAGCAAAAAGACAGAAAATAAACATTTTCATGGAAAACACGTTTGTTTACTTTATAACATTACCTATAATTAGCTGTTTGTTCTATAGAATTAGGCCTTCCAGCTGTATGTACTCCCATTTAAAAATGTTTATATCCATCCATCCATTATCTTTTACCCGCTTCTTCCATTTTGGGTCACGGGGTCGCCGGTGCCCATGTCACATGTCTAAATCACTGTGCGAGGGGCATTGGTGGAAAAAGTACTCAAACACTGTACTTAAGTAAAAGTACAAATAAACAGACTAAAATGTACTCTAGTAAAAGTAGATGTACCACATTAACATTTTTACTTAAGTAAAAGTAAATAAGTACTTGCTTTTCAAATACTTAAAGTACTAAAAGTAAAAGTACTTCCTGAATGTATTACCTAATGCAATGGTCTACAATATCATTAAGTGTATATGTATATTTTCTGTAATACATTAATAGTGTTGAGCCATTTTAATGAACAATGCTGCAGATAATACATGTTTTTATTGTGTTTACTCTGTGACACAGTTCACACTTGGACTTGTGATTCTGTGCATCAGAATTTCAGGGATGACCTGCAGAGTTAAATGCCATTAAGCAAAATAAGAAAGAGGAATGATTATACCTTTGAAAGTCTTTATTTAACACAAAGCAAAACCAATGTGTCATTTTAACTGCAGTAAACACATTTAAGTAAAATTCGTCTGCCTGAAAAAAGGAGCATTAGACGCAACTAACAAAGGAACAGACTCTGATCATTTCAACTCCAGTTTATCATCAACTCTAGTTAAAATATGTCTATTCAACCTTGTAATGGGTCAATAGAGAACAATATTTTAACTTCCTGACACCATTTTTAAAACTTGGACCCGAGTGTCGAGCCATTTGGAGACATGTCTTGTCTCCTAACATCCCATGAACTGACACATTTTAATATTGCAGCACGAATTTCTTGTTAAAGTTCAGAAAAAGTTGGTTTTCAAAGATTTTTGAGTCCAGTCTGGCTCTTTTGGGAGAGATAATCTGTCCTGATCAGTCTTTCAATAAGGCCATGGATGGAGCATATCTTCTGGCTGACTCTCTTGCGGTGGAATACATTTTGGGTGTGTTAGTGGTGCTGTGGGTGCATCCAGCTCAGTGACATATATACTAGAATATAGCTCTTCTTGAAGGCGGGTCTAACGTTACCTGCCCACTTTGCAGTGATTCATTGGACCAGCTCCCCTCTCACCATTGGTTACTTTCAAAGTAACAAACAAAACAAAAAGCCGCAACATGAATGTAACTTGTAATGCAACACATTATAGAAATGTAGTGTAGTAGAAAGTACAGATACTTGATGTAAAATGTAGTGGAGTAAAAGTATAAAGTACCCACATTTAACTCTACTTAAGTAAAGTACATCCATCCATTATCTTTACCCGCTTATTCCATTTTGGGTCACGGGGGTCGCTGGTGCCCATGTCCAGCAATCACTGTGCGAGGGGCGGGGGACACCCTGGACGGGTCGCAAGTCCATCACAGGGACACATAGAGACAAACGAGACAAACAACCATTCACTCTCTCACTCACACCTAGAGACAATTTAGAGTTACCAATCAGACTGACATACATGTTTTTGGTCTATGGGAGGAAACTGAAGTACCCGGAGAAAACCCACGCATGCACGGAGAGAACATGCAAACTCCACACAGAAAGGCCTCTGGACCGGGATTTGAACCAGGGACCTGCTCGCTGAGAGGCAGCAGCTCTACCAGTTGCGCCACCGTGCTGCCCTAAATCCAACCATTAATGTCCAATACCTTCTTTTTCTGTTTCTGCTGTGTTCCAGTCTAAACTGTGTATCCAAAGTGCTTCCTTTAAGCACTTCACCTAAATATATCATTTTGTATGTGTGAAAAGTGTTTCAGACATAAAGGACTACACTCCCTGCAGCTCGTCCTGAGTGCAAACTTCTGAATGTCAGCTACTGTAGCATGCACATTAACCCTTCATGCTCCTCGTGTCCAAAATCCACATTCCATTTTAATTCATCATCAGTTTTTCTTTCCAAAACCCATTGTGAACATACACTGAGTCCACGCCCTGCTCACACCTCTCCCCTCCATCCTCTCTGCACATCCTCGAACCATTCATCACCAGCCGGCCGCTGACAATGACGGATGGGTCAGCCCGCCACTGGCACTCTCCCAACCGGAGACTCATACGGCTGCAGCAGCAGACTGACAGCGGGAGCAACATGTCAAGTGGCGGAGAGACTGCGGCCATTAATAACCTGAGTCACATGACCACCGTGGTGTAGGGCTGTGCTGGAGGTCCCATGTATGGTGCCTGGGTCGAGGAGATGTCACAGGGATAGTCACAGACACCTGATCTTTAATCAAGTGAGCAGCAACGATGGGTGATGAATTTGTCCCTCGCAAATTGGAAGGTGTTGGATAGGCGGGGGTAAAATCAGCAAATGGAGATCTGATTACCTCTTGTAGCTTGGTAAGACACCCCAAGATGGTTTCTTTTTCTTTTAAATAAACCAGCCCACAACTCCTTCCACATCTGAGCACATCTAATGTGTCAATCATTCAGGAAACACTGTATTCATCTTCTAGAGAGATTTTGTGATGAGGCCTGAGGCCAGGAGACTCAGTTTAGAAAAGATTTAATCATCACACGTTTAGAAATACATAACCAGGCTTGTCTGCAGAGAAACAGCTTTACATAAAGTTAGTCTCAGTTCAGGTCCTTCAGCTGTCTTTCTGATTTCCTCCTTTTTAGAAACATTTTAGCTCAAAAGAACCAAATGAAACCTTCCAATTTAATGGTTCATGTGGCTCAGTGAGAATTATGCAGACTGGCAGTGGTGGGATGTAACAAAGTACAAGTACTTTGTTCATGTACTTAAGTACATTTTTCATGTATCTGTAGTTTACTTAAGTAGAATTAAACATGAGTACTTTTGACTTGTACACGACTACATTTTACATTAAGTATCTGTACTTTCTGCTACACTACCATTCAATAATGTGTTGAGTTACAAGTTACATTCATGTTGTGTTTTTTGATTTGTTCGTTAGTTTGAAAGTAACTAATGGTGAGAGGGGAGCTGGTCCATTGAATCACTGCAAAGTGGGCAGGTAACGTTAGGCCCCGCCTTCAAGAAGAGCTGGGCCAATGACATATATTCTAGTATATGTGTCATTGAGCTGGACGCACCTGCAGCACCACTAACACCCAAAATGATTCCACCTCAGAGAGTCAGCCAGAAGACACATGCCACCCATGGCCTTATTAAAAAATGAAAGACTATTGTAAGACTATTGAAAGATTATTGAAAGACTATTCAGTACAGCAGGACAGATTCTCTCTCCCAAAAGAGCCAGACTGGACTAAAAAATCTTTGAAAACCAACTTCTTCTGAACTTGAACAAGAAATTATTGCTGCAATATTAAAATGTGTCAGTTCATGGGATGTTAGGAGACAAGACTTGTCTCCAAATGGCTCGACACGGGTCCAAGTTTTAAAAATGATGTCAGCAAGTTAAAATGTTCACTGTTGACCATTACAAGGTTGACTAGACAGTATTTTAACTAGAGTTGATGACAAACTGGAGTTGAAATGATCAGAGTCTATTTCTTTGTTAGGTCTAATGCTCCTTTTGTTCAGGCAGACAACTTTTACTTAAATGTGTTTACAGCAGTTAAAATGACACATTGGTTTTGCTTTGTGTTAAATAAAAACTTTCAAAGGTATAATCATTCCTCTTTCTTATTTCCCTTAATGACATTTAACTCTGCAGGTCATCCCTGAAATTCTGACGCACAGAATCACAAGTCCAAGTGTGAACTGTGTCACAGAGTAAACACAATAAAAACATGTATTATCTGCAGCATTGTTCATTAAAATGGAACAACACTATTAATGTATTACAGAAAATATACATATACACTTAATGATATTGTAGACCATTGCATTAGGTAATACATTCAGCAAGTACTTTTACTTTTAATACTTTAAGTATTTTTAAAAGCAAGTACTTACTTACTTTTACTCAAGTTAAAATGTTAATGTGGTACATCTACTTTTACTAGAGTACACTTTTGTCTGTTTATTTGTACATTTACTTATCTTAAGTATAGTGTATGAGTACTTTCTCCACCACTGCAGACTGGTCATCTTCTCAATGAGGACCAAATACATTTCTACATTTGTTTTCACAGATAAATACACACAGTCCAAAAATTACAATAGAATAAACAGTATATTCAGGCTTCATTTTCATTGCCAGAACTTACTGTTACAAAAACTATTATAAAGCTCCAAGAAATATATCATACCACCAGTATCTGAACCAATGTAATGCATGAATGGTTCCCCTTATGTTCATAGATGACCTCATGAGCTCTTTAAAGGACAGCATACGTTCTAAAGCCTTTTCTAGAGAGCTCTTGCACCGTAATTATACATCCTGAAGTTATCCATATGGACTTATTTTGTCACATGGATACAAGTACCGTGTTCAAGTTATCAATTAATTTTAACCATCTAATCCAGTCATCATACAGTTGTGTGAATGATGGTCATAAAATATTTTTTTCTTCTGCAAACATTCAGTTAAAAACAACAACTATAGTCTCTGTTTGTCTATAGTTCAGTGTTAATTGGCAGAGAGTCTGTCATAGATGGAGCAATTTCTCCTGGGATGCAGCTTATTTACCTTTCTCAATTTTAGTGGTGGATGTGGATGCAAATTTAACCAAAACAGCAAAGTCCATGCTCAATAATCCAGGTATACAATCCAACATTTTTCAGTCAGGTCATCTGGACAGTTTCTTTTTTTGTGCTGAAACGTTTCACCTTCGATCCGGAAGACTTCATCAGTCAAGGAAACACACAACAAAACTGATTCGTCCCCCAACAGCTTACTCCAAAGTGGAACAAACCAGTTTGGTTGGTGTTAAGATGGTCTCTTTGGTACGCCCCCTCCTCTATTGCCGGCCCTCTTCCTTGTTGACAGTCGTGTCAAACTGGTTGAAAACAACATCGAAGGCGAAACGTTTCAGCACAAAAAAAGAAACTGTCCAGATGACCTGACTGAGAAATATTGGATTTAACCAAGACAGTTTTACTCACATTCTAATTACCAAGGAGGTAAATACTGTACCACCAGTCTGGGAAAATACCAGGACTTGTTCTAATTTAATCAAACATTCTCACAATAAGTTTTATTTGGCTTTAGTCTCACCTCAGGAGTAAAACAAATAAATGAAGTGCAGCCAGAGGGGGAAAAAACTGACAGAAAAAAAAAAAGAAGGATGTTTTACTAAATGAGTAGATACTTGGTCGAGACTGGGCTGTAATATGTTCAACATTAAACAATAAACTCACAATAAATAATTCAATGTCTGAAGCAATGAAAACTACAAAACAGTGAGAACTTTGTATACCTCGTACAAAAATATCCAAGCCTAGAAAAATGTTGTGGCCTTTAAGAGACTCATCTCGTATTTTTAGTTTTTGCCTGTGCTTGTTGGTTTCCAAACTCCTTATATGGTTTATTTTATTTCATATAGCTGTATGAAACTTAACTTGGTTTTTGCAAATAGCCCAGACTTACATAGCACATTTTTACCCTCTCCAGGTTTTGCAAAGGGCTTCACAGTGTTTCTCATTTACCCAGTCACTTACACACACACACACACACACACACACACACACACACACACACACACA
>NC_056515.1:19934039-19943372 GCF_014905685.2 Nematolebias whitei
ACACACACACACACACACACACACACACACACACACACACACACACACTCATGCAGTGCTTTCTATTATATAGTTCACATACATGACCTTATGCTTATCTTTATTTACTTCTTCCTGTTTTCTCCTCTTTGGGAAAACATTTCTAGTTTACCATATTTTGGAACATTCAGCAGTCATTTTTTCATCTGTTCCTTAAAAGCTCACAAAGCTTACCTAAAATCATAGTTGGACATTTTAATTAAAAATGTGGGGCGGCTGTGGCTGAGTGGTTAGAGCAGTCATCCTCCAATACAAGAGTTGGGGGTTCAAATCCACCTGCAGTCACATGCCAAAGTGTCCCTGGGCAAGACACTGAACCCCTCATTGCCTCCAATGTGTGTCCCATCAGTGAATGAATGTGATAAAGCACAGATTAGTCTTTGTATAGATCTAGTAGAGTGCTGTATGAATGGGTAAATGAGGCACAGATTGTGTTGTAAAGTGCTTTGAGTATGATAAGATAGAAAAGGTGCTATATAAGTACAGTCCATTTAATTACTGCAGTTTTGTCAGAAAACTCTGCAGTGATGATCAGCAGAAAAAACAAATATTTGGACAAAATAATGTTATTTACTCTTGGTAATGAGTACTGTTCTGTGAGCAGACACACGTTCCATGACCCATCAGATCTTTGTGACAGGACTATGATCTAAAACTATTCTTTTGATAAAAGTTGAAGTGGAAGTCTTCAGATCAGCTGAGACGAAGTTCAAGTAAAATGGACGCAGAGCTGAGAGAGCAGACCTGTGAGTGTGTGATCCATTTATTATGAACAAGAGCTTCCGTGCAAAAGAAGCATTAACGTTTAATTGACTTTCACCTCCCTTTGTCCACTGCTGATGTATGTAAAGGAGGCATCTGCAACTGCTCAGAGTCAAATACACGCAAACCGTTTATTTCACTGCAGTCTAAAAAGAGTTGAGATGATCCTTTAATCCAATTCTACACAATCAAAGGTCCATGAATCAGGCCCGTTATGAGCAGACCCATGGCTGCTCTGGGCCGGGCCTTCTGTGTGTCATTATAGGGAGAATACGCTTGTGCTGCTTTTTAATGAGATTCCACAAAGCTCCGAATCAGACCTTCCCACCATGCATCCTGGTTGATTCAACTAAAACTAATTCATTCCCAAAGACAATTACCAACTGGGCAGTAAGGAGGACGATTGTCCTCCCTTCGAGCATGCTGAGTATTCAACCTTCACAAGCAAGACGCAGAAATATCATTATCCACGTGAGGGATATTGCAGACGAGGGGTGGGGGTGGGGGGCATTGGCAGCCAAACATGGAGTGATTAACTCTAATGTCCTTAGTGTCTCTAGACCCACAAATGCAGATTTGGCAGCCAGGAGAGGCTTTAGAGTATCAGTCATCCCATGTAAAGCTAATAAAATCAGATAATGCACAGCTAATGCCGAACAGCGCTCACTCTTTATAAATAGGAGAATAATTGTGATATTCAATAACTAGTTTATACACAGAGACGGAGACAGAATTCAATTTCTATCCGTCTCTTCTACGAGGGTCATTTGGGCCGCTTGCAAAGCTTTTCTGACAAAAACAGAGAAATGGGAGTATAAGTTGCCATCAGTCAGGCGCGGGGTCCTAAACTGGCACTCCGTCAGCCAAAGTACATCAACCGAGGTGTTCACATGCAGATTGAGATGGTCTGAATCACCCGCCGCCTGTCAAATCCCGTCGATGCATCTCCTGCAGGTGAGCTCGCCACAGAGCAAGAAAGATGAGCAGATCGCAGCTCGAGGCTTTCCTGCAGCCATCCATTATGATTGGGAGTTTACAAATTGGATCTTAGTGTGTTGTGCTTTTGGAGAGGAGAGCCAGATCCATCAAGCTGTCCGTCTTTACTTTTAAGTTTAAACAACTTTAATCCCATTCTATTCTGCCCACATGAAGTCGGGCAAAGAAAACTAAAATGAACATTTATTGGATTCACTCCCAAAAAGATATTTTGCTTTCATTAAACTTTGACAGTGTTGTATATTTTATCAAATGACCAAACTGCACAGATTTATTTGTCATGATGTCATGTGAAAAGTTTTAAATGACCATGAGTTCAGGTCAAGATAAGACAAAACTCTCATTACATTTTTAGCTGTATGTTCGTGCTGCTGTTGTTCGGTGTATTGTTTTTGAACTATTAGTGCTTAGTGTATTCTTAGTTTATTTCTTAATTCATATCTTGGATCTTATTACTGTTTTTCTTTATAATTTATAATTTTGTTGGATGTAACTGGGACCCTGTGTACACAATTTCGTTCCACCACATGTAGCACATATGATGTGAACGACAATAAAGAAACTTTGACTTTGATGTTGATGTTTTTCATGAATATGAAGGCAGAAAATTAAATATAGTATATAACATTTAAATTGTAAATAACATGATTATAAGCTAGTTCATTCTAAACTATATTTAAGACAATAATAAGAACACGTCATACAATACATGTTCAACATCTCCAGGGTTTCTACTGCTTTTCTAGTTAATACTGTTAAAAACTAAATTAAACTATAGTCATATTGGTGCTGCACAAAGCTCAGTGTTTTAGTCCATTTGATGAAGGACATGAGTGAAAACGGTTGAATTTGCCATCAGACGATCACAATCATAGAATTGAAGCTCGGGTTTACTCACAGCTAACAGTCCTAAATGTATTTGTGTGTGACACCAAGAATGTGTGAATCAGGTCGCTATATAATCATTATATCTGGGAATCCTTGCATTTTTTTGTCTGTTGAAAATCTCTTTTATTCTAATCAAAATCTCAGTTTGTGTGTGGACCGGAGCTGAAAAACGCAGCAGAACTTATCAGTTTTTAGAAATATCCAGAGTAGTGTGGACAGGTTTTTATTCTACATTTTGGTCTCATCGTTTCAGAGGTTTGAAGACAAGTTGGGGATCCGTAAGAGGCTGACAGTGACCCACTCAGCAGGTCAGATTGTTACGACATGTCCCTGCTGTGTACCAACAGGAAACATGATGCCCGTGTTTCTGCTGCTGTAAGCACATCCTCATAAAGCAGCAGATGGGACTTCAACCTAATCACACTGTTCTCAGCTCAGGCAGGATTATCGGCAGACCAACATGAGGGATGTTAAAGCTGGTGGACATCAAGGCGTCCGCGTGCGATGGAGCGGCAGCTCAGGCCGTCCCCTGTGAAATGGACACACAAAGTGCTACACTGGTTGAAGAAAGGCCGGAGGCTGAGATCAGACCACCTGTCAGTGTGGTCCGACAGGATCTGCGGGCGGTGGCTTTCTCAACCAAAATGCTGACTTTCTTTAACTAAACGCTCCCATCTGTTGAGTGACTATTGTCTGTTGAGTAATGCAGCTGCAGAGCTCCTCCTCCTCCACCTCCTCCTCCTCCTCCTGTTATTCAAATACTGTTACTAACCACTGATTTATTCATTGGCTTTACTCAGTCCACTGTTCCCACCTCCAACCTCAAACACACACACACACACCCCTCCCGGACATTTTCCCCACCGACACCCGCCCAACACGCCACAGTCATTCTTTTTCTGCTCGACACACATCAGCCTCCCCTTTCTCTGGCTCCGATCAGACCTCCCAGCAGCCAGCTGTCACTCAGACTCAGCTCTGTGCCACGACAGGCCTACACCAACCAGACCTTACCAAGAACATGGTGGAGCTCAGAGGATTTTTAAGTAAATGTATTCATCCGGTTTGTTGTATTTCTATAATGCCTTTTTTTCCTCTCATCGCTTTAGTTAAATTATTATTTTTTATTTATTTGAAAAATTTAAAGTACTTAATCTCAGTGAGTTGGGGATGAGGAATAGTTTTCTCTTTTTTTTATTAAGTAACTTGTCAGAATTTGTTTTTTTTCTCTCATTCAGTAGTTTTTTTTTAGTTCTCCTTTCTTTCTGTTTCTTCATGGTTTTCTCTGAGTGGTTTGGTTTTCCTCTCAGTCTCTGCTCCTCTGTCCTGCCACTCTCCTTCACCTTGTCCTTGTCAGCATCAAGCCACCTGTCTCCATATTCCCCATCAGCCCCAGTCAATTAATCTCCCAGTCTTCACCTCACCTGCAGTCTGGTCTTGTGCTTTATGCCCTGTCTGGTCTTCCTCTGTGCTCCTCGAGTTTCTTCGTGTGCTGCTACATCAGCTGTTTCTTCTACTTAGTTTATTTAATTAACAATCCTTTAAGTTTCATTCAATTCCTCATGTTGGTCAGCATTCTTGGGGGTGTCTCTTTTTAAACCGTGACATAACTTTGTTGGGTACCACATTATAATAAGGCTCCCCTCATAGACGCTAATAAATAGTTTATAGATATGTTATTAATTCCTCTATAAACACTTTGTAAATCATTAATAACTGCTTATTGTGCATTAATTAAGGGTGACAGAGAGACAAAACAGACTAGTTTCTTGCCAAATCTGTTCATCTATATATTTTATCTAGAGTTGTTATATTAAACATTTCAGACCAAGTTAACACAATAAGCATTTGTAAACCTATTTTTTTAGTATATAATATTAGTTGTAGATACTTATAATGCAGTGATAAAGTACAGTATTATATGCTAAAGAAATAGGTTTACAAATGATTGTTGTGCTTACAAGGTAGTAACTTAGTCTGAAATGTTTAATATAACAACTCTACATGAAATATATAGGTGAACAGATTTGGCAAGAAATTGTTCAGTTTTGTCTCTGTCACCCTTAATTAATGCATAATAAGTAGTTATTAATGATTTATAAAGTGTTAATAAAGGAATTAATAACATATCTATAAACTATTTATTAGCCATGTATAAGGGGATCCTATTGTAAAGTGGTACTCTTTGGGTATTTAATGTTTACATTCATCAATTCATATTTTTTAGCAAAACTGAAGCAAGCAATTAGAAAGATAATTTTCACATATTTAATTGTATTCAACTTTTAGCTTATGCCTAAAATTTTAGTTTTAAAAGTTGTGTGTCCCTTAATTTATCGTCTTCATTTCAAACTTTGGTTCTGCCTTCTTCAAAATGTGAATAAACATTTTTAGGTCTTGTGGATCAAAATGTTTTTGTTCGTTACGCCCATAAAACTTGTTCAGACACATATTTTGAGATAATTAATAAATGTAAATGAGTAACAAAAATAAGACTCACTGTACGCCAAGTGCAGTTCATGGAGAGTAAGCACATCTTAGTATCAAACAGCAAGGATGGAAAGGAAAAGACAAAAAGTAAACAAGATCAACGAAAGGAAAAGAAGAATAAGTATAAAAATGAAAAAGTTTAAAAACTTTTTAATAAATGAGCACAATCATACATTGTTAAATAGTACAAAATATGAGGAAAAAAATCATACAAGATACTTTGACATTTGACATTAAATATTTGCACAGCATTTCTAGAAGGATGTATTCTTTTTTTATGTTCCTAAGTTTATACAGATGTAGTATGTACATATGCATGATATATTCATAAATTAAAACGGATTCTTTCATTTTTCTGGACTGTATAATGACGTGCATCTGAATTAATAAAATGTGGACGGAAACGTTAATTACCTTTGACTCACCAACGACAGTGGGCCATTTATTAACATAATCAAGTTTAACACATCACACATTTACATTAATTGGCAAGAATTGAAAATAACGACAGCTTATTAATCAGTTTTACAGGAAGTAAACAACACGGCAATTGTTTTCTCACTTCCAGCAGAACCACAAACGTCAACCACACGGCGGTGATTGAAAAACTTTGCTTCAGACATTTCTAAAAATATCTGGAATGATTTTTAGCAGATAGAAGAATTTTAAAGATGGAAAGATGAAGTTTATCTGGAGAGAGATGTGTGAGGGAATTTGTCTGTTTTAACCAGAACATGCACGCTCCTTTGGACCAGCTTATCCCAACGGTACACTTTGGTTGAAGATCGACTTTTACCTTTCTGAAGATATGTCAGTTCCGGCGTAAAGTTCCACTTTGAGTCACTTTTCAGCGTCTCCGTAAGAGCAGCTAAACCTCGGGAGTCGTGAGGTCATCCACAACAGACTTTCATAATTCCCAAATCTTCTCTGGTTCAGCTTGATTTTCTTTCTCTCATCAGCATCCTGAATTCCAGCCTTCATGAACTCTGGAACTGCTGTAACTAGGAAGTGCTGCACCTTTTAAGAAGGGTCACTTCCGGTTCATTTGAGGACTTTCTGATTGGTCGATTGACCAAAACAGAGGTGTGTTTTGTGATGTAAGGTGTTATGAAAATTCAAGGAAAAAGATTAAGATTGTTTAAGAACAGACAAAAGATTGTTATGAAGAATTCAGACTTCGTGGAGTCACTTCTCCAGTATCTTGCTGTAAAAGTTAAACATGACATTTCTTTTTCAGTAAACTTGCAGTTGACCGAAACTTGAACTTTGAACAACTTACACACTTGCTCACTGAAGACAGAAAATCAGACAATGCATCATTAACCTGATTTCTTCTTTGAATGAGGATTAAGAATCATTATTACTGTTTCACAGTTAATAAAAATGAGTAGTTCACTTCAACATGTAAACATTGTTTGAACTAACACAATTTGATTATCAAACATTTGTAAAATAGTAATGATAATAAAGAATAGTCTTCTTTCACTTGATTAACTTAAGAAAGAAAGTCTCAGGATGGGTCAACCTGTATTTCTGGATGCAAATCAATGAAATGACAAGTTCTGTCCCATAAGGTCCTTAAGGTCAAGGTTTTGACATCAGGCCTAGTTCACTACACAGAAGCTTATTACAAAAATAACACGTTTGCATGGCAGGTTTAAATTTTAAACAATGTATTTTATCATGTTATAATGTTATGTGAACTCATTTTCAAGAGAGACCTGTTTATGGAGCAGATGGGGGTTAAGGGCCTTGCTCATGGGCCCAGGGTGGGGCGAATGAGGATGGGGGCAAGTGTGGGTGCTTCACCAACCCCACCCACAATTTTGATGTTGTCAGGGCTGGGGCGTGAACCAGCGATCTTCGGATCACAGGCCCACCTCTCTAGCCTCTGCGCCACCACTCCCCCCATAATATAATTATATAAATAAATATATATTAAACATTTAACAATATTGTTGCAGCACGGTGACGCAACTGGTAGAGCTTCTGGAGTTTGCATGTTCTCTCCGTGCATGCGTGGGTTTTCTCCAGGTACTCCGGTTTCCTCCCACAGACCAAAAACATGCATGTTAGGCTGATTGGTGACTCTAAATTGTCCCTAGGTGTGAGTGAAAGTATGAATGGTTGTTTGTCTCGTTTGTCTCTGTGTCCCTGTGATGGACTTGCGACCCGTCCAGGGTGTACCCCGCCCCTCGCACAGTGATTGCTGGACATGGGCACCAGCGACCCCCTTGACTCAAAATGGAACAAGCGGGTAAAGAAAATGGATGGATGGATGGATGGATGGATGGACAATATTGTTTAAACTTTATAGTGTGTATAATGACTTAATGCCAAAACATTTAGTTTGAAAATCAAATCAACCTTGTAAGAACATGAAAAAACAAGTTTCTAGATTAAAATGAAATAGTTAATAGTTAAACAAAGAACTTTTTACATTGTAGTGTGATATTGTTCTTTTATCTTAGCTGGCACGGCAGAAATTTGTAGGTTTTAATCTTTTTGTGACACTCGTATGATTTTGTTTTCTTATGCATCACACTAAAACGTTTAACCACGAGGCTGCAGGTTTGAGCTCAGGGCGTCCAGCAGAAAACAAGTGCCAAATCCTTCATGTGAGTTCTCTTGGACTCCTGCAGACGGGAGTAGCTGAAAGAAAAACATGACGTTTGGACTTTGTTGCTTTTGGTTTTCCAGTTGTGTATTTTGTGTTGAAGAAAATCTCTCCGTTGCTGCCCCCTCATTCTGTGTGTGGGTTAAGTGATCAGATTAACCTCCTGATTAGCTCCTCGCCTCAGAGTGACAGACATCTTGTTCTCTGTGTAGGATCTGCTTCCTGCTGTTAGCCTCTTTGTGGCTGATTTCATGCCGTATTTACCGTCATGTTGAGTTCTGTGTTCTCTGACTCTCTGCTGACAGCCTGTCGTGTTCCCCGCTGCCATATACCAGACAGATAGTGCCACTTAACACCGCCGCCTGAGGGAAATATGGCTTCTTTTATGATGGAGGATTTAAGTGATGAGTTTGCGTCACCGGCCATGAAGCTGTCAGCCATAGAGCTCCGGCCTGGCTGGGGTCATGATGGGGAATCAGTCCCGTCAAAGTGGGCGGGGGACAAGCAGCCCACCCACAGTCTTCTGTTGGGCTTTAACTCAAGGCTGAATTTTGTAAGGAAACCCCATACCCCCTCCTATGAGCTAAATCCTGCAGAGAAGAGCTCTTTTACAAGCCTGCCTAAAGGCTGTGAATAAAGGCTGCAGGATGGGCCTGGAGCTGTTGTTTGACTGCACACGGCACGCTGTAATAAAGTGGGCCATTCATGCTGAGCCCCCTTTAACAGATTCTCTGGGGGAGGTGGGGACATTCCTGCTACGCAGGCTGTTCACAGAGAGCTGGGCTGGTCCAGCTGCACTGGCTTTGACTCATCTTCGGATCATCTGAAGATGCTTTTCTGCTCTCGTTTCCTGCCGCCTCCTTTGTGGCTCGATGAGATTAGGATGCAGACAAGTGGTTGCTCCTCTTCTGCTCGAGTGGAGAGTCAGAGTATCTGAAGACACTTTAGGTCACAAGAATGGATCAAACAGAAACACGCAAGAATGAACCCTCCCAAAAAAAACAGATCTGTCTCTTTTTGTCCTTTAAAATGACTTCAAATCATTTTCAAGACTATTCAAACTTTGTTTTGTTGCACTAATGGTGCAACAAAAATGCATTATTATTAATTATTTGTTTTTAACATGTTTGATTTGCAATATATATATACAGCATATATATTCTGTATATATATATATATACCATACCATACCAATTTATTTATATAGCACTTAAAACAGTAACAAGGCCAACCAAAGTGCTGTACAAAAGAACCAAACATGCACAGCAGACAGGAAAACATAAAATAGAAATACAGATACAAATAGCAGCAGAAGCTAACTAAAATGGCCAACAGAGTAGAGAACAGACCGGACCAAAACAAATCACACCGTGTTAAAGGCAAGCGAATAGAAGTGGGTCTTCAAGCGAGACTTAAAGACTGAGAGTGTGGGAGCCTGCCGGACACTCAGTGGCAACTCATTCCACAGTCGTGGACCTGCAACAGAGAAAGCCCTGTCACCTCTGAGCTTACGACGGGTTTCTGGAACTGAGAGAAGCATC
>NC_056515.1:19943772-19967205 GCF_014905685.2 Nematolebias whitei
TAAAAACAGGAACATGTCTGTGTTGGTTTATGCCATGAACTTAGCAGATGTTTAAAATCATTTAATATTTTTATTTTATTTTATTAATTTATTAATTCATTTAAAAGAGACAAAAAAACAACTAATTCATCAAAAAGAAACATTGAAAAGAGAGCAGAAAGAAGAAAAAAATTCTTATACCTCCCTCTTATTTAATTTATATATATATATATATATATATATATATATATGTATATATATATATATATATATATATATATAAACTTTAAACAATTACTTAATCATTTTAATACACAGTTTAAAGCTAGGAATAAAAAAAAAACATGTTTTGTGTTAGCATTATTTAATTCTAACTTTGAAACTTATCCAACATTAATGAAACTTACCTCAAGTTGCGTATTTGGACATGCATGCATACATTTGTACAAATTGTACTTGAGAGGAGATTATTACAGCCTCATATAAAATCAATAACGATGATGATATCGGAATGGGATCGGTATCGGCCGATATTTGGATTTAGGTATCGAGATCGGATTGGAAGTAAAAAAAAAAAGTAGATCGGTGCATCCCTAGTGCTGGGTTGTTTCCATGACCTTGTCACAATTGCTGTCAATAGCCTAGGCAAAAGGCCAGAGCAGCCAGTCTGGTTTAAAATTCCAGATGATCAGGCCCTACTGGTGCAAAATGTGTGCCCCACATCAGGAATAGTTTGCCACTGCTCCCATCACAGTCCATCCAGAACCTGCATGCAATTATAAACCACCACAACCTTACTACAGAAACTGTGCATGCTCAAACCACTATACAATTTATAAAACTGAAGGGAAACCCATGCATTTGTAAGACACGCCTAAAGAACTTGCAAAGTTCATCTGTGGTTCAAAAACCATCCACATTCTTGATGACTTTTTGACATCATATTGAATCAGAATAAGTTTTATTATTATTGTACCGAAATACAATGAGATTAAGTTCGTACAGTCGTCTGAAAAATGGGCGGAGTGCACGTTGCTGCTGCTAAAAAGTGCAGCCCCTTATTCTTTATCAGAATACTTTTAAATAGAAAAAGTAAAAGCCATGAGGATGGATAGTGGTCTTACAAAAAAAGATCTCTTCACATTTTGTCCTATCAAGACACGATTTGAGACATAAAAAAAAACTTTACCAGCAAGCACATTTTTAAACAATTATGCATTTGACGTCAAGACGCTGAGATTTGTCCATGGGCATTTTCAGATAAGCTACAATCCTGATGTTGTTCAACCGACAGTTCTGATAAGCCTGCACAGAAGTTCTCGGGGGGGTGGGGGGAGTGTTGCGATAGACGAAGCTTTTCAATTCAATTAAAAAAAAACTTTATTAATCCCAAAGGAAAAGTAAATATTGATGTAGCTCATCTTGGTTTCATTAGAGTTGTTATAGATGCTGATGGCTTTTTGCCCTAGTTACCCATGTCCCATGAGAAATTTGATAGTCACCGCGAATCCGAGGCCAAAGGGGGAGTCGGATCAGATAAGCCACAATTGTTGATTTTTCTTCAGGCAGACTCTTTTTTTCTCGTCAGCCTTGAGTTCTGCTGGAACTTTCTTGGTCCAAAATGGCCAAATTTATGGGTATCCACTCCACTGATCCGTGTTATGAGCCTTCTTCAAGGTCGATCCCAACAGCTGATTTTGAGTACTCATAGCACGAACCAAACTTTCACACAGACTCTGAAGCTTTGCCATGGCCAAAACTGCTGCCAAAGTCTTCTTCAAAAGTTGATAAAACACAGCCCCGCCGATGCCAAAGAGCAGAACCCCTGCTATCATAAATCCAAATATATAAATGTTTTCAGCATCTTCCTAAGACAAGACTGAGAGGTAGATCAGCTGCCAAACTCCCCACGGATCTCTGAAGTACCTGCAGCGTGAGTCTCAGCTGGACAAGAGGGTTCTCCAGGATCCTGTCATTTTGTTGAAAAGATTTTGTTGACTACATTGAAAGTCCAGCTCCCCAGGTCCATAATCGTATTTTTCGTTCGAGAGATGTGTACCAGGAGCTCCAAACACACAGAGAGCAAAGCAGGAGGAAGAGGAGAACATGGTGAGTGAGAGCAGGAGCGTCCGCCTTGATCGAGAGCCATCATGCCATAGGGTCATCATTCAACCTGAAGTAGGCCACACATCACTCTTGTTGTACAACTGCTTGTAAAAACAGTACGGAGGTACACAGAAAACCAAATAGCCTAGAATGCTAAGTTTTGTGAAGTCAAATTTAGCATAGAAACTGTCATAACAAAATATTTAATCATCTGTTGTGATGAAATGAAACTAGCTTTAGTACAAAATTTTACTGTAGAATTGGTCACATCTGTACCAGAAGAGTAATAAGAACATGGAACTTGTCTTGGAGGTATCCTATCTCACACTGACTGCTGAATTAACCCTGAACAGGATTACTTAAAAATGACAAAGAACAGGTGCAATGAATGCAGCTACTTCTAAAATGTGTGCCTTCACTTCCGTTGGTTTGAGAGGATGTTTCCCCTAATTAGTACTTTCAGTCATTGATATAAATGTCTCTTTAACCTATTAGTAATATCTTTGTAATTAGTAACTATTACACCCATCAGCTGAGGACAACTTTCAGGTGGCTTATCAAAAGCAAATTAAACATCATCAATAGACTAATGTGGCTTTGATGGTGCCGCATGCAGAGTCTTAACTAATGACAGTGCTGTGCTCTCAGGCTGAGTGGCCCCATTACATCAGGCTGCCCAACTTAATGTTAGGAGGTGTTAACAGATTGATTCGCTTAATCTGTTCAACTACATCAACAGTCGGCATGGGGTAGGTCATCAGCCAGTGTGTGTGTGCATTAACCAATTTCACAGTCTGTAGTCACACACAGTTAAACTCTGCAGCAGCACAGTTTTGGGAAGAGGGCTGGGTGAGTGTGGGGTGGAGGGCTGGGAGGGGAGCTGGTGGTTCTGCTATCAGGCAGAATGGTAATCTTCAAGTTCATTCAGCCTGATTAAACCAGAGCGGAGACTTTTCTTCCCGGCTAATTATGCGGAAATTACAGAGACAATAAAGCATCTGGTAGTCTTTCTTCCTCCTTCACGTTTTCCTCAACAGTGTGACAGGCTGATGCATTGTGGGCGAGCCGGCTTTGGGCTGAGGTCAGCTGAGAGCAAATTGATGAATTTATAACTTTGGCTTTTCACGGCGGACGAGCATGGATCATTGTCTGTGCCCCTCCTCCCAGAGTCCCCACCCCAGAGGCCACTGCACATTCTGAAGACACTGAGCCTAAACACCACACCCCCCATCTGTAAGATACAGAAAGGGAATGCTGAAGAGAAGAAGCGTGATACCCCCTCATCTCCTCCTATATTGCCACCCTGATGAAGGGGACCATGTTTTCCAACTTGTGTCTGTATTTTACAAACTGAGCTGCAGCAAAACTCACAGCAGGACGTCATGTCCAAGAGATACACAATCCCAGCAAACCAATGGTGTAGTCTAGATTTTTGTAGTGGGGATACCACAGTAAAGTTAGTTTTATATTGGACGTCGGACACTGTTGAAGCCACAGAGCGTGAATGTCCAACGTCCAATGTAAAACTAACTTTACCGTGGTCGGTCTGTATACTGTGCTTAAAAACCAAAGTGCACTGGTTAGTACAATGTAATTGTCAATTTATGTTGATTTTTAAGCATATTGAACATTTCCAAATTTCTCTGATGCTTATATTTGAATAAATGAACAACAAACTTTGTACAACAGTTGGCTTTGTATTAAAACATATCATATAATTTATAAAACAGTATCAACGCAAAACATGTTCAAGTATTAAGTAGTAAGTACAGAAGTATTATTTATACAATAATTCACTGGATAAGCGAATGTAATAAACAAACTCTGCGTATGTCATGTGTTTTTTAAGTGGGTATACTGAAATTCTTAAGCTATTCTAATGGGTATACTCCGTGTGCCTGCGTATCACGTAGACTACACCACTGCAGCAAACATAAATGCAACTTTTTTTGAATCCTTACTGGTCTGAACTGAGTAATAAACATCACAGAATGCGTTAGTTAATTAACCAACTGAATCAGAACCAGTTATTTCAGAGTTCGTTAACAAATGAGTAAAGCCCATCCAATGAGAAAGGTGATGAATGGTTGAACAACCTGAGCACTCATATACAACTTCACTGGGCTGCCATTGTTGGAGATCATTTGGCAAGTCAATATTATGGGAAAAATGTCAAGTTATTGTTGGTGTCTCACTGGATGCCTTTTAATGGTCAGTTTTTGAAAGTCCCAGCCTACTTTATTGTACACAACTTGCAAAAGTGAATTCTTGGCTGTACACATTATTCTACTGCCCACATGATGCCTCAGCTCACTTTGTACCCACCACAGCATCCTGCCCCACGTTTGACTTATTCTGCTGGAGTAACTTTTTGAACTCAAGACAGCCAGATTTGGGCCATTTATTAATAATTATTATTTGTCTTCAACCTGGAGATGGTTTCTGTCAGAACCCCTGAGCAGGAGTTGAAATATACCTCTGTGCTCTTGAGGCAAGCTGGACACACAGAATACAATTCAGACAGGTTCAAGATGCTGACGTCAACTCTCTGACTATTTTGAGAAAATTTGTTGCACAACTTTTCTGAACAAGGCTGCACACCTCTGCAATGTATGCAAGGAAATCAACAACTATCTTATTGTTCAGGGATGCACAAGGATGCATTATTGAATTTTTGGCCAATATCCGATATGCCAATATGTTAAAACTTATTTGGCCAATAACTGATACCAATGCTGATATTTTTTCTAGAGCTACGTACAGAGACTACATAGCTTTCTCTGTTGTGGAATTAAAATACTACATTATTCTGCATGGTCTTTGTCAGTTTGGCTGCTACCAAATGCAGATGCCAAAAAGCGGGCTGAAAATGATGCAGCATTATGTTTAATGTCAAATTCATTCATAACATTTACTCTCTCTAACACTATGACAGCACTCAAACAGTGCAAATTTATACATTTTCACAAATCTAAATTCAACTGTTCACAAGCGACAAGTGAAAAGTGCATGAGTAGTAGTGCCTTAATAGACATACTTGACAGTTTCTTAAATTAAAAAATAACTTAAAACAGAAACCAACACGTGGTTATACAATCTTAATGATCAACTCAAACCTCTATGAATTCTGCAATGTGCAAATTAAATCAAAATTGCAAAAAATATTGTCAGTTTCTTTCCTTTGTCACAACCTATCCCTCTTAATAGGTTTATTTGATAGAAAAGTTGTGTAACAGAGCATGGCAAGTTCAAACAGGGAAAGAATGCCATACAGCATGCCATATATAAACAGCGCCTTTTATATCGGTGAGTTATTTTGATGGAATGGTCGATGGCCGATATTTAACTTTATCGCTAATATCAGCCGATACAATACCATGTTGATCATATCGTGCATCCCTAGCATTGTTGCACATCAATCTCTTGAATGTTGCCTGCCAGCTAGTCGCAACTCAGAGACACCTCCTTACTCATTAAAAAAAAAGTATTTTATGTAAACAGTAGGTATTCATTGAACACAAATTCAGATTTTCTTTAAAAAAAAGAGGCTTTTAGTATAAAATTTGAAAAAAAAATACTGTGAAGCAGAAAAATTGATTTATAAAGTATGGTATAAAGTTAATTCATTTTAAAAAGGTACAAAACAATTCTATAAAAATATAAAGAAAGATACAAAAGATTTAAAATGAAAGGCAGCACAAAGAAGAAGCAATATAATTGTCAGTATTTTTTTGTATTATCTTTAAGTTTTAAATCAGTGTGGAGACCAATGAGGACCTGTCAGTATGTTTTTAAGTCTTGTCTTAATGTCAAATCTGAGACTGGAATCACATTACATCAAAGACAACAAAAGAACTAACATAACTTGTTTAATATTTTTATAATTAATGCTGACTGTTTTCTACAAACTACATATTTAATGAGCTGTATTAAAACACAGTTTGCTACTGAAGTTTATATTTACCAGTAATCCTTTTCATCCTCAAAAAAATTACTGATATGTACAAAAGAGTTTATGTCTCAATTGAATTGTTTTTAATGTACCAACAGACATACAGTTTGTATTCTTTTATTTTCAAATTAAATAATTTCAATTAACAAAAGCAAACATTAAAACAAATTAACCTTTCTAGTGGAGCATTAAAAGCCACGTCTGTCATTTCCTAATTTAGAACAATCTTCTATTCTCCTTGACTTCTTTCCTCTCATTTCATCCCGTCCCACTTGTAATCTGAGGAGAAAAGTCGATGCACTAGAATTAAATCAAAATGAGACATCTTTAGATCTTGAGAGTGAATCTGAATCTTGGTTGTTTCCTACAATGACCTCTATGGCTCCATATGAAGAAAAAGTAGTTTATATTTTTTGTCTTCTCGCAGGCTTTCTTTGTCGCCTCCTGGTTTCTTTCTCTGTGGTTCTTCTACAAACCTGCCTTAATTAAATGTGTACTTCATTAATGTAAATTGGGAAGCTTTTAATGCCCTTGTTGAAATTCTGAAGAAAGTGCAGTGGCCTTGCGAAATGCTCCAGCATCATTGCAAATTAGATTAGGGACCAAGAAAGGCAGTAAAATTAGAATGATAATGGTTGATATGGCTGCCTGACAGGCATGACTATTCAAGGATCAATGGGATGTTGAATGCTTTGGTGCGGCCCACTTCTCAAAGGCCGGGGGGACAAACGTCAGCCTACAGATGTGCCTTTTGGAAGCACTTGAAATTAGTTTAATTTGGTAAATGGCAGGGATTTAGAAGCTTTTAGCCCAACTGTAACAAGACAAGAATACATTGAAATGTTTTCCTTTTCCTTTATTAGCATAAAACCGGGTTGGGCCGATTTGCATTCCCAACAAGTCCATTTTTTTCCTCCATAAGATGATTTCCCCCCTCTTATTAGATTGCATTTGCATCCGCTGCTCAGACTGAACACTGTTTTTTAACCCACTCTAATCCCTTTAAAGGGGAGGGCAATGCTTGATTTCATTCCAACTAATCTAATCACAGACACCAATTACAGGGTAATTTTGATTAAAGTCCAATAACCCTCATAAAGATTAGAATATTCTCAATTTTGATAACACCAGCCCCCTTAGTTTCTGTCAGCTTTGGGGAAAATTCTAATCAGTGACAAGTTCAGAAGCTAAAATATGTAAATGCCACAGTCACAGGCTAAATGTAAGTGTGTGATGGGGGATAGAAGATAAAGCAGCTTAAACAGGCGGTGGCCTTTTGTTCAGCCTCCAACAGTCTGACATCATTGACCTAATGGCTTTGTTGGGAATCAGTTGAACCCAGTCCGCTTCTAGACATAAAAAAACACCCTTTAACTGTAAATAAATAATAGAAAAAAAACTATTTTTAATTTTAAAATATTCCTTGTGTGTTTAGGTTATTTTAATTACTGTTCAATTAATAATATTATCCTTCTGTCCATTATGTGTTTCCTTTCAGGGTCGTAGGGAGAAATGGTATTTCCTATAGCTACTCTGAGAAAGGCAGGGGACACCTGAACAGGACACAAGTCCATTACAGGGACACTTAGAGACACACGAGACAAACAACTATTCACTCTCTCACTTTGGGATAATTTTGTTAACTCCACAGAAAAAGGCCTCAGGCCAGGATACAAACCTTCAACCTTCTCACTGAGAGGCAACAGCTCTAACCACTGCCCTGCATTCTACTATATTATTATTATTATTATTATCCATCCATCCATCCATTTTCTTTACCCGTTTATTCCATTTTGGGTCACGGGGGGTCGCTGGTGCCCATGTCCAGCAATCACTATGCGAGGGGCGGGGTACACCCTGGACGGGTCGCAGGTCCATCACAGGGCCACATAGAGACAAACGAGACAAACAACCATTCACTCTCTCACTCACACCTAGGGACAATTTAGAGTTACCAATCAGCCTAACATGCATGTTTTTGGTCTGTGGGAGGAAACCGGAGTACCCGGAGAAAACCCACGCATGCACCGAGAGAACATGCAAACTCCACCCAGAAAGGCCCCCGGACCGGGATTTGAACCAGGGGCCTGCTCGCTGAGAGGCAGCAGCTCTACCAGTTGCGCCACCGTGCTGCCCATTATTATTATTATTATTATTTTTATTTTATTTTTTTATTATTATTATTATTATTAATATTATTATTAATAATTATTATTATTATTATTATTGTTATTATTATTATTATTATTATTATTATTATTATTATTAGTAGTAGTAGTAGTAGTAGTTATTATTTGTTATTATTATTGTTGTTATTATTATTATTATCAAAGATGGTAAAAAAAACTAATAGGAAATGCATACTTTTTAATTATTTGCTAACAAATTACATTTTCTCCCTGAGCTGCAACTATTGGAGTCTAGTTACAAAAAAGGCACATTTACAGTTACAGTCTTACTGACTTCTGATTGGTTGTTCCCAAGAAACCAACAAGCTGTGTGGCTGCATTTAGTGTGAACAATTTTTGAAAAAATAAACAGATAGTCTAACCATGCTCATCTCCTCTCATTCAGAGCAAATCCAGTGAAGAATGGAGTCCAGTACCAGTCCAGTGAGATAGCTTTCAGAATCAATGCCAAGCACTGAATGAAGTGAGCCCACCTTTATACAGACAATGCAAGGTGCTGACTGACATCTTTAACTCCTCCCTCACCCCGACAACAGTTCTCACCTGCCTGAAAACTGCCACCATCATCCCAGTTCCTAAAAGCTCTGCAGTGACTGATCTGAATGATTACCAAGTAGTAGTCCTCACTATGAAACTCACTAAATGCTTTGAAAGGCTGGTCATGGTCCACATCAAAGTTACCATTGACATCAACGAGGACCCACACCAGTATGCATACCACAAAAATCTATCAACAGAAGACTCGATCTCCTCTGTGGTCCACACTGCGCTCACCCACCTGGAGCAGAAGGACTCCTACGTTCGTATTCTCTTTGTGGACTTCACATCCGTCTTCAATACCATGATCCCCCAAACCCTGATGGACAAACTACTCACACTAGAACCAAGCCCCTCCATATGAAACTGGGTCCTGGACTTCTTAAGACCACAGTCAGTGAGGATCCACAACTTCTCCTCCTCCACAATAACCCTCAGCACTGGCTCCCCTCAGGGATGTGTGTTGAGCCCCCTCCTGTTCACTCTGTTCATATATGGATGTGTAGCTACCCATCCAGGCTGTCATAGTGTAAAGTTTGCAGATGATACAGTGGTGGTGGGATGCATCACAAACCATGATGAGTCCAGCTACAGGCAGGAGGTGGAACATCTGGAGAGCTGGTGCAGGAAAAGTAACTTTCACATCAATGTGAAGAAGACAAAGGAGATGGTCATGGATTTCATATAGATCAATCACACACCCCCCACCCCACCACCACCACCAACACCCCAAATATAGGATCTGTGGTGGTGGTGGTCTCCAGCTAGAAGTATTTGGGAGTGCACCTCTATGACAACCTCAACCTCGGCTGGGGCAACAACACTACCAGCCTGATCAAGAAAGCTCATCAGAGACTCTACTTCCTCCGATGGCTGAGGCGAGCTGGTCTGGGAAGCTCAGTCCTGACCTCCTTCTACAGGTGTGCAGTGGAGAGCATCCTGTGTTCCAGCATCAACGTGTGGCATGGAGGCTGCACAGCTGCAGAAAGAAAAGCTTTGCAGAGAGTGGTTAAGGCTGCACAGAAGATGTTGGAGACAGTCTCCCCACCATCACATCTATCTACACATCCAGATGCAGGAAGAGAGCCACCTGCATCATGAAGGACTGCACTCACCCAGCACACACACTTTTTGCTCCGCTCCCCTCAGGCCGTTTTGTTTTACATTATTAGTGTTTAGCGTATATCTTAGATCTTTTAGCGTACTGTTTGGCGTTTGTTTAGTGTTTATTTTGTGTATATCTTAGATCCTTATATACTGTTTCTTTTTATACTTAATATAGTTGCTATTCTTGGGTGTAACCAGAACCCATCAATCTTTCCACGATCTTTTACCCGCTTCTTCCATTTTGGGTCACGTGGGTCGCTGGTGCTCTCTCACTCACACCTAGGGACAATTTAAAGTTACCAATCAGTCTAACATTCATATTTTTGGTCTGTGGGAGGAAACTGGAGTACCCGGAGAAAACCCACGCATGCACCAAGAGAACATGCAAACTCCACCCAGAAAGGCCCCCAGACCGGGATTTGAACCAGGGACCTGCTCGCTGAGAGGCAGCAGCTCTACCAGTTGCGCCACCATGCTGCCCTGTAACTGGGACCTTGTGTATATAATTTAATTCCACCTCATGTACCACATGTGGTGAGAATGGCAATAAACCTACTTGAACTTGAACTTTAACTGTTTTTGTATGGAAAGGTTACAAAATTATATTCTAGAGTCTAGAATATAATTTTGTAACGGGAATTTTTAAAAAAATGAAAAAACATCTATGAACTATGCAGACCTGTGTAATTTTTGTTAATTGTGAAAAATAATTAAGTATAGGAATAAAGCAAAAACTTAAAGTGAGTATTTGCAAAATAAATGACAGGAAAACAGCTAAAACTCTTGATGTTTGTATAACAACCAATAAAATTCAATTTTGCGTTCATTTTGGTCGAAGCTTGAAAGAGCCACTACGGAGGGACCAAAGAGCCGCATGTGGCTCCAGAGCCGCAGGTTGCAGACCCCTCTTCCAGTCCATGCACTTTATTTTGTTGCCCACACTTGTCCACTTCACACCTGCCTCACTCCACTTTGTTTTCTCATTAGCAACTTTACCCAAATTTATAATTTAATCTATTAAAAAACACTTTTGAAATGAAGATAAAAATTTTGATTTAGTTTTTAAAAAGTAATTATTATCACTGGCATATTTAGACCTTGACGTTCACCTTTGATTTGTTCTGTCAAAAGGAAACCGCCTATGCAGGTGTCAAAACACAGCTCTAGTATTCTAGATTTACAGAAACAAGTTTGATAAGTTTCAAGAGATGGTTTAGATGCTAACGACAACTTTGCGATTTTATTGAGAGATCATCGGTTGCACAATTTATGGAAAATGTTCAAAAATTAGGCAAGACAGCCTTTGTAACTCCCACAAGGAAATTGAAAACAACCCAGAACATTTTAAAACATTTTGGAGACTCCCACATAAATGTGATTTGCAGCTCAGTGAGATACTGACTTTATGGTCCAGTGGTTCTGCTGAGAGACTTCAACACTCATGTAGAAGATGACTATGCCACCAGAGGAGAGCGACTGAAAGAACGTGGGATTTGATTCAGATCAAGGAGGTCATTACTATCAAACTTCAGATTTACCCATTATTGGATTGTCCATAAAAATAAGTGAAGTGCTTTTACGAGTGTGCAGGACACCAGAACATTTAAGCTGTAAGTCAATAGTTGATTTTGCTAACTAGCCTAACTGTCCAGCGGTCTACTAAATCTGTGCAAGAACAGCAACACAAGATAAAGACAGATATATTTTTGAATAAATTAATATTTTAACAACAACCAATTTTTAGTGTATTAAAAAAGTCAACTGGGATGAGTGTAACTCCAAAATTCAAACATACTATCAATTAAAGGGAACTAATCATTTGATTTTTTTTTTTACATTTATTTATTAATTTTTTTTGGCTAATTGCGTCCAGGTCTTCACAAGATGTTTCTCGTAAGTGTAATTAAAGAACAACCTATGCTGTAATTCAAATTATGATTCTCATAATTAATTATTTTTCTTGGATGGACCAGTGACCCCTTTTTTAAAGCATCCCAGCTGTAACCGTGGTTACCGCAGTGATGACATTCACCAAAGACTCGTGTTCTTTAACCAGCTGAAGGGGCGGCAGCAGGAAACAGGTCATGGAAAAGTGGCAACTGCTCGCCCCATAATTAATCAGCTTCCACTGTAATTAAGGTGTCCATCAACAAGCCAGGAAACAGAGCGCCCCATCCCTCCCTCCATGGCCCCCAGAGCTGCAGGAAATCAACCTGCAGGAATAATGAGTTCACCTTTAACTGGCTGAGAAACAGATAAACAACATATCAAGGCACAATTCAGCTGATGGATCATCAGATCTGCAGTGAGGCTTATTTGGGACATTTAACTGCCTAAAACCCAATTTTCCATAGTTCTGAAAACACCAACAAGTTCATATCTCAGTCTGAAATGAAAACGAATCTGCACTGAGAGCTACTAATAACAGACACAATTTGTGAAAGAATCGAATTGCAGTTTTATTAACCAGCCCTACTTCGATCTGAACATCATGAATAAGACTTCTTGCAACTGATTCCAAACTATAAATTAAAGGATCAACATGTAATATTTTATAACAACAAGCCAGTAAACAGATGTTATTAAGCTCAAACTACAGGTTTACATTGAAATAGAGCACAAGTGCTCCAACAACCTCAGTTGTTGAACAGAAAAAAAAAATCCCCTCTTTAATGATACAATTTGCGATCCTTTCTCAAATAGTACCATTTTTAACACAAAAGCAGTTTATGTCTTTCCAAATGTTAAAAACAAGAAGAACAAATGAACAGATTCACATCTAGCTGCTGCAAAAACATTTGTCATACGTTAACTGTTGATTGTAGATTAGCTCAAGATGTGAGTGTGCAGGGCTGCTTGTGTTTGTGTGACTCTGTGATGAAAGGCAGCCTGTCCAGTGTCTCCTCCATCAACAGCTGGAGGTATACCAGCTGTACGTGACCCAGAACATAATTTAACCAGTATAGAAAATAGATAAATGGATGCTCCTCACCAGTTTATCAGATGTCTTGGCTTTCAACTGTCCTGATATGTGGAAGAATTGAGGCTAAAATAGTTGAATTATCTGTGCATGAAAAAGTTTGTTACCTTTACACATATAACATATAATATATAGCATATAATTAATGTGGTTCACAGGTCATTGGATTTTGTTATGCTTGCTGGTTAAAGAACAGTTGTGATCCCAGACATATTGATTGCAAATAAGAAAGTTCTGTTCAGGCTTCTGGATCTCATGGATATTGTCAGGATTTCACATTCTGGGCAACAGAGCAAGCTTCAGACGTTGGCTCTGGTATACACACGTGTTCTACCAAAAGGGTTCCTGGAACCGGAATGGCTCACGGGTTCAAGTCTGTGCATAAAAATAACAATACATTTTATTGGAAGGCGCCTTTAAAACCACTCAAGGTCACCGAACAAGGAATACAAAGATAAAAACAATAAAACAATAAAAGGCAGATATCAATAAAATCAAACACAGTAAATGGTAGAACACATAATGACATTAAGCAGAATAAGCAAGGATAACAAGAGAAATGGATAAGGAGGAGCAAAGACATCAGGCAGGTGTGTAATAACAAAGAAGATCAGTGAGGTACAGAGGTGCCAAGTTATGGAGAGCTTTGAAAGTGAGGAGGAGAATCTTGAAGTCAATGTGATATTTTATGGATAAGCAGTGCAGATGTTTAAGGGTAGGTGTGATGTGATACATCGAAGTAGTTCTGGTGATGGTCCGAGCAGATGTATTTTGGACAAGCTGAAGTTAATGGATTATTTTAAAAGGAAGAATATCAGGAACCCCAGTAAATTTAAAATCACTGTTTCATATGTAACAAGGACTGTATATTCCCCAGACCCCTGTGCCCTGAGGAATGTGCAACCTGCAATTACATTATTCTTTTTTCTTTATCCCTTCATTTCTCTTTTAATAAATGCCACAAAAATACAATTTACTTAATTAATTCCTGAGGCAACCTTTATTTCAGAAAATCCTTGATGTTTCAATCTAGACCTTATTTTGCCTCTTTTGTGGGTGAGAATAAGGATTTTGCTCATCAGTTCAATTCAGCTCAATTCAGTTATTTATATAGAGCTAAGTCAAGGGAAGTTGTCTCAGGGCACTGAACAGAAACATTAACATATATAACAAGCCAATCAGTAAAAGTTATGTATCTAAGGAAGCCAGCATCAGTCTCAAAGTCTTCACAAATAGAGGTTTGTTCAGTGTTACCTAATCTAAGGTGCACTGCCATTGTTTAAAGAAAATAGATTTTCTCCTGGGTAACCTTGACTGAATGATTAACATTTTTTATGCAACTTGAGGCCTGTAGAGCCTCAAATGGAGTACCATTTTTATTTTTCATGTTTTGCATGTTTCCATTTAAACAAATCATTTAACTTGAATGAATATTCATCTTGATCCAGTCCAATAGTTTGCATGTAGCTGTGATTGACAGCAGGGGGGTTAAGCAACATTCAAATTCAGTGTGTAGTTGCAGGAAATGTGCAGTTAAAAATGTCATCAGAGCATGACACTAAATTTACACATTTTTAGATTTTGGACTCCCACTTCCCAACACACACACACACACACATACCTCCCCCCACTCAGCCTCACCTTTTACTGTCCTGTCTGTAACCTTGAGTGGACTTCTTCCTTGTTGCTAATAGGAGGGTGTGCCCAGCAAGCAACCTCTAAATGCAGCCATTCCTCAGTGAGGACGCCGGCCACCCACCATCGTGGATCAATGCTAAAAAGTGGAATTAGTCATTCTAAATCATGCAGCTGTGGTCGAAGAGAGCTCCTCCAAAAATCATTAAACAATCATGTATTCTTATTGATTTATTCTAAATACCTGAGGTGGGAGCAGATTAAAAGGTTGGAAGAGGCAGCTAATGCAGATGAAGCAGCTGTAGGAATGGAGGGGTGGGGGCGGGGGGGTCCAGAGGGAACATTTTTGTCCTAATCAGAAGGAAACAATACTGTTGCAATTACCAGCCTACACGGGTCTATTAAGGCTCCTTCACTTGACATATTTATGTATTTCAGATACTGCGGGCCACATTAAATGGAGTTAACTCAGGCGCTGGTTCCTTTCGGCAGTAAACAGAAAGACAGAGGTCGATGAGAGCAACTCAGCTGCTGCTGATGTGAACAACGGCAGCTGCACAGCAGCTTCATTTCACACAGGCTGACCGTAAGATCTCCACTTGGTTTTTTATTACAGGTGAAACTTTTGATTAATTTTGAACTAATTATTACATGGTTTGATTTTAAGTGACTGGCTTACTGAATCACAGAAACCCAGTCTACAATCCTCTAGATATAATTTTCTATAAAGTCTGTTTTTTTTATTTGTTTAGACAAAAAAAATGCATCCAGGAACTCAACTACAAAAATGTTGAAATGCTGTTTTCACATCACTAGGTGGCGATCGAGACTCTCTACTTTAACATCCATTCCTTTTCTTTAGCCACTTTTTTGTGCAGGGGTTGGGGAGCGGGCAACATGATGGTGCATTTAGCAGATTTGTTGCCTCGCAGCGAGAAGGTTGGCAGATCGAATCACGGACAGGGGCTGCCATATAATTTTTGGTCAAAGATTATGGATGCTTCTATTGTGCTTTGTTATTATGGCTGAGACCATTCTTCCCCTCTGCCCTGAGAACAAACGACCCAGTTTTCTCTCAAAACAACTGAATTGTCTCCCAAAACACTCTCTTATCTCAAACTGAAGGGGTGCCCGTGAACCGTATTTGCGAAGACCAGCAGTGTTGTGTGAGAAGACTGCAGCTGGTTTCAAGGACACCCGATGAACTATGTTGAGCTCTGCTGAGCTGAGAATGTTATAAAATCCTCTCAGACAGTGACTGCTGGATGTGGACACGAGTGACCCCCGTGACCCAAAAAGGAAGAAGTGGGTAAAGATAATGGCTGACTGGATGGATGTAAGGATGGCTGGATGGATAGATGGTTTTGGGAAGCTGGTGTCTTACTCCAGCAGTCACTGTGTGAAAGGCGAGGGTCAGCCTGGGGAGGTCTCCAGTCCATCACAGGGAACCGAAGAGACATACAAGACAAACAACAATTCATTCTCATTCACATATAGGGATCATTTAGAGTTAGCGATTAGCTTAACATGCATGTTTTTGGTCTGTGAGAGGAAACCAGAGTACCTGGAGAAAACCTAGGCAAGGGGAGACATTGTAAACGTCACACAGAAACTGCAAACCCACAAGCTTGCAATAATTAGTAAAAATAATAATAATAACAAAACATATTGAGATAACTCTTTATTTCCCTAGTCTTTTAGAAAGCTGTCTTGTACCAAACAAGTCCATTATCCAAAAAAGTTTAGGGATCGCTGTTCTAGGACACAAAGTCATCAGCAGTCATGCTCAAATAGGCTTCTACCAGATACATTCTGAGTCTACACTGTTAAACTAAAACAGTTTTAAAAGTTCAGTTTTTCTCACCAAAAGTGCAGATTATATGTGGACAAGCATTGCAAGTACAACAGAAACTTACAATTTCAAAAGACAGTGATCATTTTTTATAAAATGGCAAATGGACTGAACTTACAGTATGTTGTGGCTCTACCCGTTCATACAGCACTCTACTATATCTGAACAGAGCTAATGTGAAACTGTAGAGAATAATCAGTGTTTTAAATCACATTCATGCACCGATGGGACACAAATGGGAGGCAATGAGGGGTTCAGTGTTTTGCTCAGCATGTGACTGCTGGCAGTGGTGGAATGTAACAAAGTACAAGTACTTCATTACTGTACTTAAGTACATTTTTCACATATCTGTACTTTACCTAAATAGAGTTAAACGTGGTTCTTCGACTTTTACTCCACTATATTTTACATTAAGTATATGTACTTTCTACTACACTACATTTCTATAATGTGTGGTGTTACAAGTTACACCCACGTTGCGTTTTTTATTTATTTATTGGTTCTTTATTTTGAAAATAACCAAAGGCAAGAGGGGAGCTGGTTCATTGAATCACTGCAAAGTGGGCAGGTAACGTTAGACCTGCCTTCAAGAAGAGCTGGGCCAATGACATATATACTAGTATATACGTGTATAATGACATATATACTAGTATATACGTGTATAATGACATATATACTAGTATATCAATGAGTTGGGCGCACCTGCAGCACCACTAACACCCAAAATGATTCCACCAAGGAGAGTCAGCCAGAAGATATGCTCCACCCATGGCCTTATTGAAAGACTATTGGAAGACTGTTGAAATATTATTGAAAGACTACTGAAAGACTATTCAGTACAACAGGACAGATTCTCTCTCCCAAAAGAGCCAGACTGGACTCAAAAATCTTTGAAAACCAACTTCTTCTGAACTTAAACAAGAAATTCTTGCTGCAATATTAAAATGTGTCAGTTCATGGGATGTTAGGAAACAAGAGATGTCTCCAAATGGCTCAACACTCGGGTCCAAGTTTTAAAAATGGTGTCAGCAAGTTAAAATATTGTTCAATATTGACCCATTACATTGTAATGATTACAAGGTTGACCAGACAGTATTTTAACTAGAGTTGATGACAAACTGGAGTTGAAATGATCAGAGTCTGTTCCTTTGTTAGTTGCGTCTAATGCTCCTTTTGTTCAGGCAGACAACTTTTACTTAAATGTGTTTACTGCAGTTAAAATGACACATTGGTTTGTGTTAAATAAAAAACTTTCAAAGGTATAATCATTCCTCTTTCTTATTTTGATTAATGATATTTAACTCTGCAGGTCATCCCTGAAATTCTGAGGCACATAATCACAAGTCCAAGTGTGAACTGTGTCACAGAGTAAACACAATAAAAACATGTATTATCTGCAGCATTGTTCATTAAAATGACTCAACACTATTAATGTATTACAGGAAATATACATATACACTTAATGATATTGTAGACCATTGCATTAGGTAATACATTCAGCAAGTACTTTTACTTTTAATACATTAAGTATTTTAAAAGCAAGTACTTAATTACTTTTACTTAAGTACAAAAAGTTAATGTGGTACTTTTACTTTTACTAGAGTACATTTGTGTCTGTTTTTTTGTACTTTTACTTAAATACAGTTTTTGAGTACTTTCTCCACCACTGACTGCTGGTGGAATCGAACCCCCAACTCTCCTATTGGAGACTGACTGCTCTAACCACTCATCTTCCCCTAAAAGGAGCTTAACTCTAGCTTATGGTACTAACCTTGATGACGTGTTGCACTAATGTGTTTGAATTACAGTACTTAATGGTGTTTTTTTTTTTTTTTTACTGTATCATTTTAGTTTGATGTTGATTCACAAAGGAACTATTTCTGAAGCACTTGTGATTTCACTTCCCTGCCTTCAATTTAATGTATGAAAGATGTTAATTTGTATATAAAAAGAAAAGAAATCACACTATAATAAATATATTTCATTAATTAGATTGAAAAAGTCATTCAAAACCTCCCGTCGTTTGTTTAAAAATCATCAATGAATCACTAAATATGTTTAGCTGCACAATCAAATCCTCTGAGTTTTCTTCAAGTTTCTATATAAAACAGTGTTTATAGGTTCACAGAGACAGATCTTTCTCGGGGACTTCAGATCAGAAACCTGGACCAGTATGAGCATCGAGTCCTCCAGGAACAAGATGATCTAATGTGCAACACTACACATCCAGGTCTAATAACTGTGAAAATAAATGGAGTCATTGTAAACATCTATATGAAGCTGGTCATATGAGGTTTGACTGTGACCCACACACACTGCTCATAATGTCACAACTTTAAAGGAACATTGGAATATAATCGTTATAGATGTGATTTGTTTTTAGGCCATTTATTTGACAAAATATGTAATAAAAGAAAAATCTGATTTAGTTCAAAAGCATGAACACAATGGAAGCCCACATTTTAAAGACTACTTAAATATAAGATTTGGATAAATCACACAACTTGTTTCTTGTGAGACTTTAAAGTCGTGTAACTTATTCCAAGCAAGAAAATCTTAATAAGCGCAGATTAACAGCTCTGCGTATGTGTTTAGTGTCTTGGAGGAAAAGCTGAGAGACATATTTTAAATTAAACATATTTCATGTGTTTTTTCTGTCAGGCAGCTTTTCTTAAATCCTTCAGCAGAAATAATGAGCGCTAAAAGAGATGCAGACAAGTGTGAGCATCAGCAAAGATTAAACACACTCTGATTTAAGTTTCCACAGTGAAGTTCAGCAGCCGCTCTCTGAGCAAAGAGTCGTTTCACCGTGTGGTCGCGGTGCAGCGCACTGAGCTGTGGACAGCACATTCATTCAGAGCCGGGATCTTTTCTTCGGCTGAGCAAAGAGTCATTGTAACTCCTGCTCTTGTTTGAGCAGCTGGGAGTCAACACACTCTCATTTGTGCTGTTTAATGACTTTGGCACATGTTCTCAGGAAAAAAATCATGTCTTTCTAAAGCTTTATGTAACACATCATAAGACTACAATGTTGCATCTTTTTATATCCAGAAGATGGGCTTTCTGTCTTTTGTTTTAACTCAGATCAACTTTAACTGAGCAGCATTTTCAAAAGCAGAGGTATATTAAAACAAGTAACGCAGGATATTCAATAAAACAGTATCTATGATTGACAGGTTCTGTCCGCGAGATTGGCTTTTTTACTTTTAAGGTTGAATACTTTTGTTTTTGACACATCCTTTAATTAGTGTTGGCTTGGGTTTCTGGAGATATCCCTTAGTTATGCTGCTATAGGTATAGACTGCTGGAGGATAAACTGACCACATCTCTTCTTTGTTTTTACTCACTCTACTCACCATGTTTGTGTTTGTCATTATTTCTATCGTTAACATGTTTTTCTTTGTTTTTCTCCCCATTGAATCTACATCTGGACCAGCCATTCTGTGTTCGTCTCTGCCTTAATTATGTCCTCTCTGTCAAGGCCGATGGCTGCTCGGTTCTGCTGGAGGTTTCTTCCTGTTAAAAGAGAGTTTTACTTTTCCACTATCGCCAATGTGCAGCTCAGGATGGGACGTAGCAACAACGTGAGGACTCGGTGTAATTTGCTGGCTTCCTTAGGAAGATAACTTTTACTAACTGGCATTTAAGAATGTATGTGAATGTATTTGTATAGTACTTGACAGGTTAAATAAAAACTGGATGCACATTTAGAACTGATGAACATTTGGAGCCAACTTAGACTGACCTTAGAAAACAATATCACAGTTATTATCACAATTTGAGAAGGTTGCCCCTTTAATGTTCTGCATACACTGTGGTCATTTGTAGTTTTTATAACTACGTTTATAGGATATGTTTAGCCGATCCTTCAAAGGCACATCCATCCATCATCTTTTACCAGATTCTTCCTTTTTGGGTTGCGGGGGTCACTGGCGCCCATATCCATCCATAGCTGTACAAGAGGCAGGGGACACCCTGGACAGGTCTTCAGTCCATCACAGGGACACATAAAGACAAACAACCATTCACTCTCTCACTCTCACCTAGAGACAATTTAGAGTTACCAATCAGCCTAACATGCATGTTTTTGGTCTGTGGGAGGAAACTGGAGTACCTGGAGAGAACCCACTCATGCACGGAGAGAACATGCTAACTCCACCCAGAATGGCCCCTGGCTGGGATTTGAACCTTCCCGCTGAGAGGCAACAGCTCTACCAACTGAGCCCCCATGCTGCAAACTGCCTGACATCTCTATTTGAAATGTGTCCAACAAACTTTATATAATTAGATTTTCTGTACAGATTTTAGTTTGATTGTCATGTTAGAAATGAGCTTCCATAACTTTAGCTATTTGCTACTCTTTATTCATCATTGTATTATCCCGCAGTTATCTTCCTTCAAGGAAAGAAGGCAGGAAGTGTGTTAAAGTGTCCCAAAGCTCATAGAGAGGAGCAGACTGAGGCAACTACACAAAGTTTTAACAATCTCTCTAAATCATAAAAAATAATGATTATAATAATAAAATAATAATAAAACACACATTGTTTCTTTTGATTGATTTATTTATTCTCAAAGGCAGCACGGTAGTTCAGTTGGTAGAACTGTTGTCTCTCAGTGAGAAGTTTGCTGGTTCAAATCCCAACCCGGTACCAATCCCAACCCGGTACCTTTCTGGGTGGAGTTTGCATGCTCTCTCCGTGAATGCATGAGTTTTCTCCAGGTACTCCGGTTTCCTCCCGCAGAACAAAAACATGCATGTTAGGTTGATTGATAACTCTAATTTGTCTCTTGGTGTGAGTGAGAGAGTGAATGGTTGTTTGTCTTGTCTGTCTCTATGTGTCCCTGTGATGGACTGGAGACCTGTCCAGGGTGTCCCCTGCCTCTCGCACAGTGATGGCTGGATATGGGCGCCAGTGACCCCCGCAACCCATAAATGAAGAAGCAGGTAAAGATAATAGATGGATTTTTTCTCATCTCAAATGACAGAAAGCAAAATGTCAATTCTGACTATGAAAACCACTTCTGTTAGGTTGTGTGGGATAGATCAGTACCTGCAGCCATACGAACATGTCCCTACAGTCACACTGAACCTGTTGAATGGAGCACTGCAGCCGCTCAATATTTCTTCAGCACCAACACAGAAAATGGAAGCAGTTTTAAAAGGCTGAGGCGACTCTTCTGTCAAAGCAATCTGCATCCAATGCAGGATTGACTGCTCTGCCCACTTTAGTATGTGGCTAATCAATGAGGGTAGGGCTCAGGATGTAATGATTAACTCTATATGGGGTTCTCTAGACTGGCAAGAGGATGACTAGGGACACATGGTGGCTGAGGCAGACTAAAGATCTATACGACAGTCACCGATTCACACATTAATAACCTGAAGTGGCTGCAGCCCTCCCAGACAATGAAGAGCTGTTTAAGTCACATTTATTTAATCAGCACAAATTGTATCAGCCTTTGATACAGATTATAGTTAGAAGGCACAATTTATTCACATCAAAATGATCATTTCTAAGAAAAAACTAACATTGTAATGAAAGCCAGTCCTATCCCAATGAGGCTGAAGATTAAATCCATGATACATTACTATAGGATGTAAACAGATGTGGGTTTAATGATGGTATTTTACTGTACTATGACATTTGTGTGCCTGCCTGCTGTCGGCTTTGCAGCATTAACGTGCCTCTCATGTCCGTGTGTTGACAAAAGCTAACTGATGACAGCCCACCAGACACAGCGGGCAGCCACACTGAAGGAAAAAAAAAAACACACTGTTGACCCTGCTTAGATTGGATTTACCGCAAGGCTGGATCCAACCACTGCTGGACATGATGGATTATTGTAATGGCCACCTCGATGGCCTCTTTGTCATGTTTAAATGGCAATACATTTCAGCTGGAAGGAGGAGATTTAGCAACACGGTGCAGAGGAGGCAAATGATGTGTTTGAGGTGTAAATAAAGACGGGTTGACTTTGTGCTGACGAGCTGCAGGTGCATTGGCCACTCACGGCCCTGTGCGTTATTGCTATTGATTGTCTTTCATTATGTGCATTAATGTGTTGCCATTAAAAGCTATTATTATATCTGGCTGGGTCACAGCATCCAGCCACACACACACTTGTGTACACACTGCTGGTATTTTCTAACTGACTGTAACTGTGATAGTGTGCATTGGTTTATTGACAACATGCTAATAAGTTAATAAGTCATTTGTCTGATTGTTTGCCTGATGCACACAGTTCGTGAGCTGCACACCGATATTTGTGGGTGATCATATTTAAAAGGTGAAGCTGAAATCCAGAGAGCAATCACAATCGTGAAGCAGCAAGGGTAAAAAAAAAATAAAAAATTTAAAAAGCTTGTGAATGTGAAATTAATCTTCTCAACAATTTCCCTGCCACATTATTAAAACAACTAGATCTGATGAAGTAGCAGCTTTTCAGCGTGGCCATCTCTGCCCGGCACTGAGAAGTGAACAGGTTTCAAAAAGTTTTCTTGTTTCAGATGCATATTCAGGAAATCTAAATGTCTTTCCACTAAATCATAAAGGAAATGATTAAAACATTAAGCCTCACACACTGTTACATATGAGCTAGGACACCAAAGTAGTAATTTATAATTCAGTTATGATTTAATAAAATAAAAATGTGATTAGTGCTGGGCAGCATGCTGGCACAACTGGTAGAGCTGCTGCCTCTCAGCGAGCAGGTCCCTGTTTAAAATCCTGGTCCAGGGGCCGTTCTGGTGGAGTTTGCATGTTCTCTCTGTGCATGCTTGGGTTTTCTTCGAGTACCCTGGTTTCCTCCCACAGATCAAAAACATACATGTTGATTGATTGACTGGTTGATTGATTGATTGATTGATTGGTAACTCAAAACAAAAAAATGTCCCTAGGTAAGAGTGAGAGAGTGAATGGTTGTTTGTCTCTGTGTGGCCCTGTGATGGACTGAAGACCTGTCCAGGGTGTCCCCTGCCTCTCGCATAGTGATAGATACAGGCACCAGTGACCCCTGCAACCCAAAAAGTAAGAAGGGGGTAAAAGATAATGGATGGATGGATGGATGGATGGATGGATGGATGGATGGATGGATG
>NC_056515.1:19967215-19983578 GCF_014905685.2 Nematolebias whitei
ATGGATGGATGGATGGATGGATGGATGGATGGATGGATGGATGGATGCCAAGTCCTAAAAAACGTTGTGAGTACTCCTGCTGTAGGATTCTGGCTCTTCCTGCAGGTTCCTGAGTCCAGGGTTACGCCAACAAGCTGCAGCTGTTAATCATTCCACTGCCGAGCTCCAGGACTATAAAAGGCTGCAGAAGAGCTCCCTTCCCTGCTGCAGCATTACATACCAAATGGAATTTGGGCTAGAGGATTCCTTCTAACAACATTTAATGCATCCCTTGTGTTTTCCTTGCATTCTTCCAGATCCTGTTTTCTGAGCCTCCAGTCCTGGGTCCCTTATGGCCTTCCTTGACTCCTGTACCTACTGTGGATGTAAGAGTTCTACTGCCTGCAGCTCCTCCTCCAAAATGGACGTTGATTGCTACCAGCTGTTGGCCATCCACCTGACGATGTCCTTCTACTATTTAAGGCTGCAGTCCAGTGTAACTCATCGCTGGAGCATTGTACCCATTTCGGTATTGATGCTTGTGGCCTGTATATCGTCTTACAAACAAGAGTTATTTACCTTTGTTCTTGTGCCCACAGTCATCCTCCCTTCTTGTCTCCTGTTTGATCCTGATCTCCCCATGACTCTGGCTCTTGTCTTCCGTGCCTTGCCTTCCAGCCACACGCTTGTCCAGCCTGCCTCGCCTACCCAGCCTGGCCTCTCATCTCAGGGGTTTCCTGGTGGATCACATCCACGCCAAACATCTGTGCCTCCACCTGTAAGAAAAGACAAACAAATTATCAACTATGTCCTACCCTGCAAGTGGACCTCACTGATCCAACTCTCTTCCTCAGGATCCCCAAGAGATGACCACCTGTAAATAGTTCACTGTATATAATAAACACTTATCGTTTCTAACTGGATCTTGTCTTGTCTTTGGTCTCGTACCACTCTGGGTTTCCCATGTTTATGACAGTGGATCTCCGTAACCTCCTTGTGAACCTTCTTCAGCTGCCACCATACCACTTGCCTCCATGCTCCACCTGCGCTCTCCAGACCTGGACTTAACCTACTTGGAATCCTGCGTCCTCTCAATGCTACCACTCACCTATACCCTCCTGTAAGAGATCAACAATCTGCACTATTTACCAGTCCGTCATTCCAGTTTCTGACTCTTCTTCTGCCTCCCCAGTGTTCCCAGTCGTAAACAGGGTGTATATATAGCACCTCACTATAAATAAACTACTTTATTATTAAGAGTTTGAGTCTGTTGTCCTCCGTCCGTACTCTCTGGGGTACACCATCATTGAGACACAGGCCAGTCTCTGCTTAGGGCTGAAATTTTTCACATTTAAGTTTTTCTTACAGTCAAAAAGAAAGGTTGGCTTCTGTCAGAAGAAAAACAAATCAGGAGGTGGTGTACATGGTTTCTTAAATCTAACCTGTTCTTCAGGCAAGTTGGATTTCCAGCATCAGTTGCTGGATAGTTGCCCAGAATCCTGGCTCCGCGTCTTAATGTTGAGGTCTAAATTGAACACGTTAATAAACACAACAGATGCTTTTGTAAAATCAAACACATTCATGGCCTGCATTGACTCCGCCAGAATTATTACTGGAACTTTATTTGAACACATCAAAAAGACCAGCAATCCTTGTTTTGTCATTGTAAATGTCTCATCATCAGCTGAGTGATCAAATCCAAATCTGTCCTCTGTCTGTTCCAGCTGTGATCCCACTGGCAGCGACACATCTGCACCTCCTAAAAACGGGTGCTTATCAAAGATCTGCATTAGTTACAGTATTCCCAAACTAAAATATATATTTTTATATGATTGTGCACCTGAGCGAAGTGCAGTAATTAACATCTCAAGTAAACAAGCATGCAAGGAATGACCTTTTGTTGAACCCTGCAGGTTTACTTGTACAGGAGGTTCTCAAAAGCAAAAAGTCCTGAGATCCAACAAACATCAGCACCTCACAGAAGGGCTGTCTAGTCTCGAATATTTAATCATATTTATTGTTTATAAGTTGGAGCTGTCAGTTTCAGGGCTTTACAAGAGGCACAAGGCTCAACAAACATGTTTTCATGATGAAAAATTAATATCTGTGCACACTCTTGCAGCCCCCAGTTGCTAAATAATAATTAAAATTAATTGCATTTTATTAATTAATTAAATGGCCTTTAATTAGCCCCCTGGATCTAATGCAAAATGTATTTATTACACAGAAAAAACTATCATATGGCTGTATTTTCTATGTTGTGAAAATAACTTTTATCTTTACCTTTTCAGTCACAACATAACGTAATTCACAGATTTGTTCATTCGTCTTTTCGATGCTTTTCAGATAAAGTCTCACTGACAGAAATGAGTGCATAAGCGAAAAAGTTAATATTTACACTTACATTTGTCCTCAAAAGCCAGACACAAGGAGAACATATAAAGAAAGGCTTAGCGTTCTTTGAGCAATAAGTATTATCCACATTTTATGTCAAAGTTTAATTGAAAACAATCATTTGAAAGGCTGCTGTTACAGCTGTTCTGCTGGTTGTTGTAAATGATTTTATGCACTGGCTTGTGATGCCGTGAGCAAGATGTGTTTATTTGTTTATTTAAGGATCCCCATTAGTTACTACCATGGTAGAAATGATTCTTCCTGGGGTCCACACCAAAAACATTGCAATTAAATCATGCTTTTACAAACATACAAAAATACATAAAATACCTAAGATAAAAACAAATTCACAATATCAAATTTCAAATCAACCGTCTCAGTAACATTTTACAAGCATTACAAATGACAAAATACTTTAAACCACGCCGGAATTAAAAACACAAAAATTAATTAATTCCAAAGTTAACAAACACTCTTCATTTCTATTATAAATTTATCATTTCGTCAATTCAATTTAATTTCATTACTTATTATAGATTTTTTAAGATTTTTTTTTAATTAACATGATTAGCAATTAATATAATTACAGATGTGTTAGCACTAACTAGTAGTGCATGTTAGAGATAAGTGTCTGCTTTTACCACGCTGAATTAAGGTCAGTATCTGTAATACTATATAATATAGCCATTTTTGTGCTGGCTAAGGTCAATTAGTTGTGGTGACAATCTTGAATTGGGGTAACTCTAAAAAGTTAATCAGTTGTAGATATACATCCAATATTTACTTAATAATAATAATGAATTTAATTTGTAACGCACTTTTCATTAACAAAACTCTCAAAGTGCTACAGAGTGCAACTAAAATCAACGATAAAATCAACTAAAGTCAGTGATACAATCATGCTATAATCAATACTTACTGAGCTACAGGTACTAAGAGTAGCTCAGGGATTTGTGTAATGGGGCAGATGAACACATAAACACAGAGAAAAGCAGAAGCGTTCCTGATTGTTGTGGTCTTAAACATTAATATTTGAACCAACATTTTAACAAACAGACACTATTTTAAGCCAACATCAGTCAAAATAACATAGACTTTGTTGTTCTCATATTCCACCATTACACCGTGTTGAAGATGATGCAGCTTTAAATTAATAAAAATGTGACAAGACATTGGGTATTAATCAGGAATCAGATGGGGTAATGAATGACCATTGTCCTCCCATCAGGAAGATAAAACCGGTGAGAACTCTTGCGGATGTTGCAGGTGACAGGCGACTCAAACCCTGTGTACACCTCCACCCTCCACCCCACCACCATCACCATCACTGGTTTGAAGCTTCTTTATCTGCAGCCTCTTCTCACCAGCCTGTGATTAAGTGTTTGGCTCCTTAAACTAGAAGGACAATCATTACATTCTTATCATCAGCAGCGCTGTGGAGAACGGTTTGTTCCCACAGAAAATACTCCAGCTTTGTTTGAACCTCAGCGTCACAGAACTTAACGCTCAGAAACATTTGAATACATAAACTTTTGGCATATTTTCTAAATGTCTCTCTTCTAAAGTATAATCATCAGCTGGAATTAATAAAAGGTTTTCTTAGTTTTATGTCTGGCAAAGACCATGCCTTGTTTGTGTTTGTACCTGAATGTCTTTATTTACTCTGCTCAACCTGTTTTGTATTTGTAATTGTTTTTTCTATTCTTAACATGTGTTTTTGTCTTTCAGGTACACCTGCACCAACATCTGGACCTGCCATTCTGTGTTCGTTTGTCTCTCCTGCCTGCTCTCTCAAACCCAACCGGTCAAAGAAGATGGCCGCTTGTCCTGAGCCTGGTTCTGCTGGAGGTTTTTTCCTGTTAAAATGGACTTTTTCCTTTCTACTGTTGCCTTTGTGCTTGCTCAGGATGAGAGACTGCGATGAAGTGAAGATTCAACGAGTCTGCTGGCTTACTTATGCCCATTTTGCACCGCTCCTACTCATCCCCAACTCTGCTCAGCCCACCACGGAAAGATCCCTTTTGCACCAGTATGTTTTAGCTGATTTTTAGCTGATTTGAGGCTGATTCAGGACCTGTTTTAGTACCTGCTTCTCTGGTGGGACCGAACGAGCTGAGTCGAGCTGACTCGGACCGAAACGTGAATGCAGGACACTGATTGGTCAGGGGGAGGAGTCACTGGATCTCAGAAACTTTTCACCGATCTGCCATTTGCAATTTCTCAGGACGCGGAGCAGCGGCTGGATCTATTTTTAAGATTTTAAAAACAATAATGACAACACCGTGTTTAATGCTGAAGTCCATGTGTTTTTTGTGTTTGGTGACCGACGATAAAATGCGAGCGAGCAGAGTCACCGCCGAGGATCATACAAGCTGCCAACCCATTAAAGCATGCAAGGCCGGACCCCGAGCCCCGGGTTCACGTGCTCACAAAAGCCAGATTACAAGCCCGGGCAGGCTGGAGGACCGGGAGTCTGGGACGGAGGGTGGAAGCGTTTTTTTAAAAACATTTTATGTATAAAAAATAATGTTCTTTTTTTTATCAGTGAAGAATAAAAATAAATCAACTGTGCCAGCTTTATCATGAAATCCTGTTTTAACTTTGACTTTATTAAATAATCTGTTATATAAAGTTAACTCAGCTGAAAAAAATCATAAAAATACAAAATTATTGGGTGTCAGGAATATTTCCCTCAACATGTTTAAAGAAGAGATACAGCCTTTGGTTCAACTTTATTCTAACCCACAGATGTACAAATCACAAAACAAAAATTACACTTTAAATCACTAAAATAAAATCTGTATACACAAAAAAAATAAATAATTAAACACGTACCACAAAAGACCAGAGTCAGTGAGGATCCACAACTTCTCCTCCACCTTAACCCTCAGCACTTGCTCTCCTCAGGGCTGTGTGCTGAGCCCTCTCCTGTTCGCTCTGCTCACGTGTGATTGTGCAGCTACCCATCCAGGCTGTCACATTGTTAAGTTTGCAGATGATACAGTGGTGGTGGGATGCATCACAAACAATGATGAGTCCAGCTACAGGCAGGAGGTGGAACACCTGGAGAGCTGGTGCAGAGAGAATAACCTTCACATCAATGTGAAGAAGACAAAGGAGATTATTGTAAACTTCAGAAGGAACAAACACACCTACACCCCCCTGAACATAAGAGGATCTCTGGTGGAAGTGGTCTCCAGCTACAAGTACTTGGGTGTACACAAGAATGACAAACTCAGCTGGAGCAACAACACCACCAGCCTGATCAAGAAAACTCATCAGAGACTCTACTTCCTCACGTGGCTGAGACGAGCTGGTCTGGGAAGCTCAGTCCTCACCTCCTTCTACAGGTGTGCAGTGGAGAGCATCCTGTGCTCCAGCATCAACGTGTGGCATGGAGGCTGCACAGCTGCAGAAAGAAAAGCTTTGCAGAGAGTGGTGAAGGCTGCACAGAAGACTGTTGGAGTCAGCCTCCCCACCATCACAGACATCTACACCTCCAGATGCAGGAAGAGGGCCACTTGCATCATGAAGGACCCCACTCACCCAGCACATACAATTTTTGTCCCGCTCCCCTCCGGAAGGAGGTTGAGGAGCATTAAGTGTAGAACCACTAGACTGAGGAACAGCTTCTACCCTGAGGCTGTTAGACTCATGAATCTCTAACTAGAATAATCATTGTGAAGAATCACATCATGTTGCTGCTGATCTGTTTCATGTTGCTGCTGATCTGTTTCATGTTGATGTGTTCATTCGTGCTCATCTGCTCACTCAGACTCATGCTCATGCTGCTGTTCGACGTAATGTTTTTATGCTACTAGTGCTTAGTGTGTTTTTAGTTGATGTTTTTCTTAGTTCATATTTTAGATGTTATTACTGTTTTTCTTTTACATTTTATTGTTGGATGTAACTGGGACCCTGTGTACATAAATTTGCTCCACCACATGTATCACATGAGGTGCAAATGACAATAAAGAATCTCTGACTCTGACTCTGAACAATAAAAGGCACAACGAGTGCAAATACATCAAATGATGAAGAAAAATATATAATTTTAAATATAAATATTTTTGTAGGATGTGGTTCATCAGATTTAATTCAGTTTATGTATATAGCTCCAAGTCACAACAGAAGTCGTCTCAGGGCACTGAACAGAAACATTCATTTATAAAAATAATAATTTAACATTATTTATCTGAGGAGCAGACTGCTTTGAGTTTAACTCATCGCAGAACTCTGTGAACTAAAGTTCATTAAAAGTTCATTAGCAGGATTTTGGATTCTGAACACGCCTCCAGAACCCGTCCTGAAGTGCGAATCAGGCTGATCTGAGCAGGGCTGATGAGGAGCAGTGCAAAAATGGCATTACATAGAGAACTTTACTAATTGGCTTTTTCTATGTATGTGAATGTTTCTGTAAAGTGTCCTGAAACAAGTTTGTTGTGAATTGGCGCTAACCGAACTGAACTGAATGTATCTGCTTACTACATTTCTAAAGCCATCTCTGGTATAACAGAATACTATAGAAGCGCAATGGTAGCTGTGTAGTTTTCCAGCGGCTAGAGAGGTCAACATTAGTCAGACTGGTGGAAGTCGTATTAACCGCTAAGACATTTCTTAAACAGCCACCTTCGAGACAGCGCTTTGAAAGTTCCTCTTATATCAATGTAGCAATTACAGATAGGGTTTTTTTTAAGTACCATATTTTTTGGACTATAAGGCGCACTGGATTATAAGATGCAATATCAATGAATGGGCCTGTTTTCATACATAAGGCATATTAAGCAAAACAAAACAGTCAGATAAGTCAGACTTTATTCAACTCATTCACAATAACCACATAAAATTGGTCTGAGGTCAGTAAGCATAACCAGAATTAATACATAATGTGCACTGGATTATAAGGCTCACTGTTGATTTTTAAGAAACTTATAGGATTTTTAGTGCGCCTTATAGTCCGAAAAATACGGTAAACAATTGTACCTAAAATGAGTCTATGATGTGAGCATCACTTTGTGTTGTAGAGTAGAACTGAACTCTATTACTAAGCATCTGTTACATTTACTTTATGTACTCCTGTTTTTTTTTTTTTTAATCAGATTCTTATTTTGATTGTACTTCTTTCAACTATTAGGTCAATTTTTACATGTATTTAGTTTTACGAAAGCTACTGTATTTCAGCTATTGTTTTTAATAAAATGCAGACACTTTATTTTACAATTATTAACTGAGTTAATGAGCTTGGATATTTATTTCCTTCAGTTTCTGTCCTTTTTGAAATAATAATTATGTAAAGATGTTTTGAATGGTGAAACACGAGACTAATATTTTCCAAAAGACTCTTTATGACAGAACGAAATTCAGCTCAGCATCCTTTTAACTAACAGCACTTTCAGCAAGTATTTTACGCCTCTTTGCTGAGTACTTACTCTTTTAGTCTTTGGAAATTAGGTCTATTTGTTGATTTATGAATGTTTTTCAGCACAGATTTTAAAAACAGTTGTAATAAAATTGCATTTCGTTTCCATTTAAGTACTAAAATCCATCCATTTATCATTTGGGGACTCAAAAATGCCCCTGAGAACAACCAACTGGATTCCTTTAACTTATAAAGGCTGACAGCTGGGGCAGCGTTACTGAAGATGGCGGTCTGCACCTTCAACACACGGAGAAGTTTCTGTGGAGAGCTTTGAGGAGTTTTCTTAAGGAGATGACAGAGAAAAGAAGCAAGCAGGACAGCTCCATCTATGTGGAGGCAGAAGGAGCTCCCACACCAGAGAGATCAGTCTATAACAGAATGTAAATGAAGTAGCTTGTACCAACAAACCAGTACTTTCTCTCTATCATGAATAAATATTAGTGGTTCTCAGTAAGCGGACCAGGCTGCTTATTCTCCCACAAAGCCTCGTGTGTGGCGTCACATTCCTCTCTTCCTGTTGCTACACTGCTCGTCTTCATCGTCTTCGCAGTGGAAACATGGAGGGAGGGGAAGGACGCATTGTTATCAAAGAGCCTGTTGGACGGCAAACATGAAGTCATTAACCTGCGACCCAGATGGATGGCAGGCCAAGGAAGTGGGGAGGAGTGGGGACTGTTTGAACAGAAGATTCCCTCGAGCGTCAGGGAGGGGTGTCAAGAGAAGATGAACTCATCAAACTTGTCTGCCCATGACAGGGAAACTGAAGCCCGCAGACCCGGACATCTCTAGTTGAAGCTGAAGCATTCTCCAGAGACGGCGCTCCCAAATGAAGACAAAACCAAGCGAGATAAGAAGAAGATACTGCAAAATAGTTTGCAGAGAAAGGGCCCACTCTGTAAAAAGATTGATGGAATGTCAAACTGGAATAAAAAGTGATGATTACTGGGCAGAGGCTAAAGATGCAACATGGTTATGTCGTGGAAAAAAGGAGATTCCCAAACAGACCAAGGTGTAGTTCATCAGATTTATTTACAACGCTTTGGAGAGCAGTCCAACAATTCACAGAACATGCAAATACAAGATTACCTTTTATCAGCGCTCTCATCCACGTGAAACCCTGACCTGCTCTGACTTTCTGAACTGGACAAGTTGGTTTTATAGAATAACCTCCAGCCCAGGCCTCAGCTCCTCCCCTTTGTGTCCGAGCCGTCACTGAAAGGTCCGCTGCAGACAGGAAGGAGTGGATCTGAGTCAAGGACTCTGCCTGAGACACGTCACCATATCATATCAACTCTGGCATTGCAATATCATATCAAGCAGCCCTGACGATGTCTAAACAACCAGTTCAACCAGTTGATTACATGGGACCATTAATATCACACATCATGACATCAGCAGCAGAAAGACATTGCAGAACGTTCCCACAGGAGAGTTATGATCATCCATCCATCCATCCATCCATTATCTTTACCCGTTTATTCCATTTTGGGTCACGGGGGTCGCCGGTGCCCATGTCCAGCAATCACTGTGCGAGGGGCGGGGTACACCCTGGACGGGTCGCAAGTCCATCACAGAGACACATAGAGACAAACGAGACAGACAACCATTCACTGTCTCTCTCTCACCCAGGGACAATTTAGAGTTACCAATCAGCCTAATATGCATGTTTTTGGTCTGTGGGAGGAAACCGGAGCACCCGGAGAAAACCCACACATGCACAGAGAGAACATGCAAACTCCACCCAGAAAGGCCCCTGGACCGGGGTTTGAACCAAGGACCTGCTCGCTGAGAGGCAGCAGCTCTACCACTTGCGCCACCGTACTGCCCTAAATTCAACCAATGTTTTAAAAAATATATATATTATTTTACGGAACAATTGGGAAGACTAACATAATGTCAAATCTAAAATAACTTAATTGTCATAGTGACAAATGGAAAAAACTGAAATCCCAAAATGTTTGTTGGCAAAAAGTATTTTATTTGACATGTACTGAAGCAGAGTTTAAAGTTTGAATCAAGCACAAGAAGCATAAAGGTTTTGTTGATGCAGCCATGTTCAGTGCATGTGTTTCCACACATCTTTGTAACAAGCTGCATGTCTCAGAGGGGATTGGCACACAGCTGGCAGCATCAGGCTGGGCGTGCTGATGTGGAGGCAGGAGGTGCAGCGAGCAGCAGCAGCATGTGAAGAGTTGATTTGAGCGCTGTCTCTGGTGACAGACTGCTGTCTTCTCAGCGGCCGCCTTTAAATGGTTTCTCTGTCAGGCAGAATGAAGGGGATAAACTGCACTCTCCAATCCCCAGACCCATTTAGGGAGCAGATGAAAAGGCAGGAGGACAGCCCATACATGTTCCTGCACTTTTATTCAGCGCCAGCCGCCTGATAAACAAAACAGCAAATATCCAGTGCATTTTTTGACAGCCACTTTTCACCTGCCACTCCACATAAGGACGGCTGCGTCTTTTCCCCCTCCATGGTCGTTGCTGTCAGTCACAGCTCAGTCAGGCTGATGGCTGCTGCACGTCTCCTCTCACTCTCATGTCAATCTGACAGCGCATTAATCCACACCAGCAGCTCAGAATCATTATGGAATTATGGGAACAGGAGTCATTACTTTAAACATGATTAAACATTTCCCTGTCTATTGACTCGGACCTGTGTGATTTATGCATTTGTTTAGTCAATAGTGTTGTTGAAATTGTGTCATTAATTATGTATGGAGAATCCAGAGGTTTCCTCCTCCTCCTGCAGCTGCTGTTCATCCTGACACATGTAGGAGCAGGAATCAAGAGTTTTGGGAATTGCTTAGTTGCACCATTTCTCTCCAGCTCCATCTTTATGCACTATTTCTCCTCTTCCCATCTCTCTCCTTTTTAACTTCATTTGACTCCTTGGTTGTTGCTCTTAAGCTGTTGTTCATCCTGAAAACACAATACTAATTTAAAAATGTGAACAGATGTTCACAAAAGGTGAAGTGTTCATGACGACATGAAAGTGGGAAAACCTTTCTGAACACGTTTTCCATTCAGCAGTGATAAATAAGAACAGGGTGCCTGCTGCTCTTTAAGTCAGGACTGAAATGTGAAACATGTATCTCCACAGTCAAGAGTTTTATTCAGCTCTGACTGCTCCATAGTGCGCAAATGCCTTCATTGACAAATATGTTTAAGACAAACTTTGACAAATCTAGCTATATAATCTGTTCTGCATTATTAGCGTGATGTAATGAAGCCACGTTGCACAGTTCTTCCTTTTTTATGCTTCCTGCTGTATAACCGCAGAGAGACACTGTTTGGTTTGTGGTTTATACTACCAAAATCTAAACACATAATCAGTTACTGTATGTTTTGGCCAATAAGTCGCAGTTTTTTGCATAATTTGCACGTCCTGCGACTTATATGCCGAAGCAATGTATTTATGTTTCTTCCCATATTTATAAACCAATTTTTGGTTGAGATACAAACATTTTCATTCATTCTGACATTGAAAATATTGAACACTACCATTTTCAGCCGCTAGAGGGTACTCAAGAAATATGGCATGCTGTTGTGTCATGTAATAGGTAAAAGAGGCTATTAATGGCACAATCGGCTTGCCATAGCCTGCCACCTTTGTCCATCTCGCCTGGAACAACCGTCAAATCAGCTTCATTTCGCTGCACAGCCCTAGTGACATGCAGCTAATTAGACCATTAAAGTGCATTTATTAAGTAAAAGTTCAACTGAGATATAACTTTGCTGTAATGTCGAGCAAACAAATAATTGTTTTAGGTACTTATCTTGTTAAATTTTGAAGAAATGCGCAGCGTTCCTCCTTCCTGATTTCCTCCCTGTCTGCACGCTCCCAGAGCACCAAGGCAGCAAATACTTTTGAAACGCATCTGATATGACCGTCAAAGTGCATTTATTAAGTAAAAGCTCAACTGAGACACACATTTACTATAATTTCAAGCAAACAAATAATTATTTTTAAGTGTTAATCTTGTTAAATTCTTGTTAAAGTCCTCCCATGTATGCTCCCGCGGCCGCCATTTGGCAGCCAATCGATTTTTGGCACACTGGCCCATATTTCTGGGTTGTCAGCGGTGACGTGTAACAAACGCAACGTGTCAGAGGTGACGCATAATAGATGTGACGTATATGTTGAAGTGACTTTTTTTTTTTCCCACTTTATAAGATGTATTTGGACTGATGCGACTTATACGGCGATGCGACATGTACGGTGGAAAATACGATAGTATATTTTAGTGTTTTAGTGAGTCAGACTCTCAGTGTACAGAAACAAATCAACCCCACATGCTTTGTGAACTGGACTACACAGTACTGAGCACTAACTGTACATCAGCAGCGAGCTGTCTCAGTCACCTGGTGGGATGGATAAAACCCGTGGGATGAAGACTTTTACCCACTGCGCTGTATCCGTCACAGCAGTGATGGATTGAGGTATGGCATTAATATGGTAATGACTCAAGGGAGACCTGATGGGGGGAATGTTCAGTGACCTTTGACCTCTGACTGAAACCACAGACTGACTGAAATTCCTCAGAGAGACCGACTGACAGGAAGGATGGAGAGGGGAGGATGACGACGTTGTTCCATAAAGACTGATGTGTGGGATTTTAATTCACCGTTTTCTACATTTTACCTGCCTGCAGTGTATCATTGTGGGGTCTGGACCCGTGTGTCGAGTTCGGTCAGAACCATCTGAGAGGCCCTGCTGAGATGGCCTCTCTGAACATCATCATCACCTTCATCATCATCCCAGCAGATCTCATACAGCTGTGCTGCTCAGACAACATTTTTCATCCTTTAAGGATGAGCTGATGATTTTAATGTGTATCACTTTTCAATAAGGCTCCTATAATAGATGGCTAATAAATAATTTATAGATACGTTATTAATTCCTCTCTAAACACTTTATAAACCATTAATAACTTGTGCATTAATTAAGGGTGACGGAGAGACGAAGCTGACCAGTTTCTTGTCAACTCTGCCACCTATATATTTCATCTAGAGTTGTTATATTAAACATTTTCATTTTAATTGTAATTTTTTAGGATATAATATTAGCTAGATACTTATAATGCAGTGATAAAGTACAATATGATATCCTAAAAAAAAAAGGTTTACAAATACTTATTGTGCTTACAAAGGTAGTAACTTGGTCTGAAATGTTTAATGATGTTTAAAGTTTAATGTTTAAAGAATCTGTTGGACACCTGGCAGGGTCCAATGCTGACATGTTCCTGTTGTTAGTTTTCTACATTTGTCTTGGAATCTAGCTGTTTTTTGTTTTGTTACCTTTTCCTTTTAGCCATCCTATTTGTTAAAAAAAAAAAAAAAAAAAAAAAAAAAAAAACTGTAGTATGCTTTTTTTATAACTGTTTATTGTTGTTGCTGTTGTCCATTGTTGTCATCTTTCTTTGTTGAAATCAGGTCTCTCTTGTAAATGAGTCCTTGAGGCTCAATGGGATTTACTTGTATAAATAAAGGTTGATTGATTAATATAAAAACTCTAGATGAAATAACAGGTTTGGCTCACTATTTGGCAAAAAAACTGGTCAGTTTTGTCTCTGTCACCTTTAATTAATGCATAAGAAGCAGTCATTAATAATGTATCAAGTGTTTATAGAGGAACTAATAACATATTTATAAACTATTTATAAGCCATCTTTAAGGGGAGCCTTACTGTAAAGTGGTACCGTTCAATGTGATTCAGGTAAAATCTGGTAAAACATCTGGATTTGGCTGCTGTTTAGGTCAAATTCTGCTCTAAAATACAAATAACCAATAAAGTACTCCTTAAATGAATGCATATCACATGCTGCCTTTCATGCCAGCGTTTTAGAAAAATATCATTTTAAGTTTAGAAATGACGGAGTTGTAATTTTTGTTTTCATTTTTTGTTTTTGCACATTATTTGCATTCTTCTGCGTGCTCATTGTGTTGAGAATGACTCTCCGCTGATTACACCCAGTTGTAGGTTAGTGTGTGTAAAGCTGGCTGGCTTGAAGCTGTGTTGTAGGATGAGTTAGTTGTGGCAGTAATATTGAATGTGATTGGCTCTAAAATAATTCAGCTGGAGATGTTCATCTAATGATAATTTCCTGACAGTTTGATTGAAGTTTGTCTGCTGGTTCACGAGTTTGCTAACAGACAGGGTTGACTGTGAATGATTAATGGCACATTTTTAAAACATTATTTTTGCACAATCTGTTAGCACTCATGTGTTTGGGATCATCTCCAACATTTCCCTAATAAAGAAAAAAAATTTGGGTCAATATATTGGAAGTTGACTGAATTATAATCATTTTTGTTTTGGTTAATGTTCATTAGCTGTGGTGGCCATTCTGAATTGTGTTGACTCCAAAAGTTAATCAGTTGAAGAAATACATCCATTAATTTTTTTTTTTTCGAAAGTTTCATTAATATTTTTCCTGTGGCTCATGGAATATTTTGCTAACAGACAAAGAAATGAATGCAAACAAACAAACAACAGCCAAAAAAACTGCAAAATACGTGCAGATTTTTTACAAAGATACGCTGAAGTTTGGTGCTTTTAAATGTGAAAAACTGAAGAATGAAAAAAATGAGATAACCAATTATTAAGAAATTAGAAATATAGATATAAAATATTTTAAAAATCAATTATTTTCAGACATTTGTTTTAATTCTGTAGATACGGTATTTAATAAATAGACAAACTAAAACATTGCTTTAATCTGTTATTTTAACCCGTACAAATGTTTAATTTTTTTTACAGATTTATTAGATTTTGTGGGTTTTTTGTGTCTCTGAACAGGTTTGCTGCAGGAAGACAAGAACTACATTCAAATACACATGAAAGCTGCAAATTATAATGTTTTGTTTTATTAATCATGTCACCATATTGTAAGTGATTAAGTTAATAAATTGTATTTATATTTCACCTTTCAAAAGTTAAAAACAGCAAAGTGCTTCAGAAATAAAAATTTAAAACACACAAACTGTTCATAAAACTTGACAACAAAATATAACAGAGTGATAAAAAGCAAAAAGTAAATCAAAAATAATAAAATAATACAGCTGGTGTATTTTCAGTTATTTAATGTTTAAACAGCAACCAAACCATTATTCATTTTTGTATAATTTGAAAAATATGTATCAATTTTTACTGTAAATCATTTAAAACTAAACGTTTCATGTTCGGGGAATAAGGGAAGCCCAGCATCCACAGAAGGCAGATCTGCGGCGTGCACGCCATCATTTCTCCGTCACTGAAGGAGGAGGAGGGAAACCTGCACGTGTGATGTTGATATTTTACAAACAAATTGATGTTTTCATATTGTGAGAGATGGCTGGTTCCACTCACTGCCTCCCCCCTTCTGCCTGACTTGGGATATTAATGCGCTCCAGTAACTGTTAATTTCATTTTGGAGAAGTGATTTATGGGCAGACGGAGAGCTGAGGCATAATCTAATTGAGATCAGAATGGCTATTTCTCACACTGTGGCGCCTGCACCTTTCAGATGGGGCACCATGATTAATGCATAATGAGCAAATAATCCATGAAATTAATAAAAAACTATTCTTCAGCTCGTCACGGTGAGAAGAATAAATACAAATAGGAATCAAAGTGTTCTTATGTGTTTTTTCCCTCTTGGTGCATCTCTTCTCTGCACATCTGACAGCAGAGCAGGCAGCACAATCGATGGAGAGAAGCAGCAGAATCAATCTGAGATCGGACCGCGTGTCGGCTTCATAAAACAATAAGAAATGGGGAGGAGGACATTTTTGCACCATTAATGTCTTCATCTGAGTATCTGCATTCCTCACAGCTTCTGATGGGATGGAAGCTCTCAGAGTGGTTGAAAGTGTCAAACAGAAGCTCCAACAAAGGCATCAACAAACGCCCAGTGAATAACAATGGATCAGAACCAGCACATCGTCGTTAAATGCCGGCAAATGCTTTGAAAAGACGTGAAAAGTGGCGAGCGATATGCATTCATTCAAGAAATGCTAGGCGTTTCAGTTTGAGTCTTATTTCAATTAAATCATTTTGGGGGTTTAGACTGACTTTATGGCAGCACGGTGGCTCAGTTGGTAAAGCTGTTGCCTCTCAGCGAGAAGGTCGCCGATTAGAATCCCAGCCAGGAGGCCATTCTGGGTGGAGTTTGCATGTTCTCTCCATGCATGCATGAGTTTTCTTTGGGTACTCCAATTTCCTCCCACAGACCAAAAACATGCATGTCAGGCTGATTGGTAACTCTAAATTGTCTCTAGGTGTGAGTGAGAGAGTGAATGGTTGTTTGTCTCGTTTGTCTCTGTGTGTCCCTGTGATGGACTGGAGACCTGTCCAGGGTGTCCCCCGCCTCTCGCACAGTAATAGTTGGAAATGGACACCAGTGACTCCTGTTACCTGGAACGGAAGAAGCAGATAAAGATAAAGGATGGATGGATGGATGGATGGATGGATGGATGGATGGATGGATGGATGGATGGATGGATGGCTGGATGGATGGATGGATGGATGGATGGATGGATGGATGGATGGATGGATGGATGTATAGATGGATGGATGGATGTATAGAT
>NC_056515.1:19983678-19985311 GCF_014905685.2 Nematolebias whitei
AGATGGATGGATGGATGATGGATGGATGGATGGATGGATGGATGGATGGCTGGCTGATTGATGGATGGATGGATGGATGGATGGATGGATGGATGGATGGATGGATGGATGGATGGATGGATGGACGGACTGACTTTATATGAAAACAGAAGACCAAACATCTGAAGATGTCAGTAAGTTTAGAGGATTGATTTTTATTTTATTTTATTATTATGACATTTTCATAGACATTCTGACCACTTGATGGAAAACAAAGCATTCCTTTTAGGCATATGAAACTGCCCAGACGTGCCTGGTCAGCAGCAAGAGGAAAAACGATATTTTAGAATCATCGTAGAATATCTTGAACTGGACACGGGCCATCTAAGTGTACTTGAGAAGACAAATGGTGCTTGAAGAGTGAAGATGGTGAAAGAAGTGGCTCATATATCGATTGACAAAAACAATAACATTTTCAGCTTGAAGCAGCAGCTGCTTCTATGTCAAAAAAGATCCATAACGCTAAACGCTGACACATTTCTGCAGAATATCCTCCTCTATTGATTTTTACATAAGAATCCATCTTTCTGCATTAGAACACAGTGCAATGTGCACTCAGAACAAAGACCAATCAGGTGCATTTTTCATGATTTGATTTATGCGCTATCACTGAGCTACACTGGGTTCAAGTGTCTTTCTGGTAATGAACCATGTCTTCAATCCTGCGCTGACAGAGTCGGGGGTGTATTACATCACTGATTTTATTTGCTTAGCATGACTGTAGCTGCACTGACCTGAATAGCTTACAATCCACATGTTCTACACAGCTGGAGCTGGGAAGATGTGAGGTTGTGCATTCCTGTCAAAGTTTCCCACAACCTCACAAAGTTATGCACAATGTCACGCTCAACACAGAGCAGAATTGACTGAGTTGCAGACATTGTTGTGTTTGCTAATGTTCATTAGCTGTAACAACTGTCTTGAAGGGAAATGACTCCAAAAGGAAATCAGTCAAAGATTTACATCAAATAATATTTTTTAGAGTTTCATTGAAATAAACTCAGTGCTTCATGAGATATTCTGCTAACAGACAAAGCCATTTGACTCCAACAGCTAATGCTAAAGTTTTCAGCAGAGATGAGCAGCTCCTGGAGTATGTGATGGAAGTGTGTTTAGAACCACATCAGTACATACAATAATAATAATAAAAAATGTGTTATGTATGGTCATCATTGTATGTTCCCATACAATGGTTATATTGGCTTTCTGCTTTTAAACCATCCACCACCAGGTGGAGCAGTGGGCAACTATGGAAGGTGCCTGAGGAACAACTGGGGATAGGGTGTCCTGCTCAGAGACGCCACAAGATGTGCAATGACCGGGGATATATGTAAGCTGAAACTCTCGACCTTGACCTCTCTAAGTGACTTTAAAAATCTGTTGGACTCCTGGCGGGGACCAATGCAGACATATTCCTGTTTTTAGTTTTCTACATTCACCTTATAATCTAGCTGTTTTTATTACTTTTTTTGCCATCTTATTTGTTAAAAAAAATAAAAATCCGTATACCTTTTTATAACTGTCTATTGTTGTCGCCATTCTTTGTTGAAATCAGGTCTCTCTTGTAAATGAGTCCTCGAAGCTCAATGGGATC
>NC_056515.1:19985411-20000757 GCF_014905685.2 Nematolebias whitei
ATATATATATATATATATATATATATGTGTGTGTGTGTGTGTGTGTGTGTGTCAAAATGAACTTGAATATAACTGTTTTTGTGATTTCTAAGGTAACGTGACTATGGTAGCAGTCTTGAATGGAGCTGGCTCCAAAAGTGAATCACTTATACTGTAGATGAACATCTGATGATTACTTTCTGCAAGTTTGGATAAAATCTGTCAAGTGACTCATGAGATATTTTGCAGTTAACAAATTTCTCATCACCATCTTCCCCGTGTTCTGTTTGAATTAGAGAGCATTAAAATAATTCAGAAGTGGCAGAGCTTGAACCATACACCTCTTTATAGATGGAATAAATGGTAATAACATCATGAGTGATGCATAAATATTCTCATATCCTTCACTGATTGTGGTCCCGCTCCCCCCAGCCATCCCCGTCCCACGGGAGGCAGCGATTCCAATTTACTTAGTGGGAGTCAGTGCACTTCCCTCTCAATAAATACCTGCAGATTGGATTGAACACACTTAAAGTCATTGGCTGTAAATGAGGGAGACTGAGGTCACCAGACTTTATAGAGCCAACTGAGCGTGCCCCGGAGCGAGGGACGGGACTCAAAAGGACAGGATCGTGTGAAGATCATAGTTTAAGTCACCAAACTGAGCTTTTCCCACCAGACTGGTTTCTTTGTGCTTCAGCAGTGGGAGTGTGTTTGTTACAACTTTTATTTCAGAGATTTCAACAAAAACCATCTCATGTTGCGAAGAGACAGTTACAGATGTCATTAAAATACATCCAGTGGTTCACAGCAGCTGTGGGTCATCTCCTTGACGAGCTCCAGGAGTATGGAAGTGTTAAATCTACCGCCTGAGCAGCAAGTCCAGTCCTTATCAGGCTTTGAGATTAATCTCAGGTGCAATGAAAACAACTTCAACTTCAGCTCTACAGGTAGAGACGGGAGAAATGCCACTAACATTAAGAAGGAGACAATTATCATTAAATTTTTGGGCTAATCTAAAGGGACACAGTCAAAATCATCCTGCACAGGTAATTTTACAACAATGTTGGGAGATGGACAGAGCAGATAACAAATTTCATGTCTTGAAAATTATACAGGAAACAAAAGAATTAGAAATACATCATTTAAATATCAGTCCGACTGTGCCATTATCAATAATTCCACCGTGGATTATACCTGAGGCCAATGTAGACTTAACTTTGTTACACAGAAGGAAATTAGATAAAACATTAATATGTATCTCAACAATAATACAAGAGTACATAGAAAAATATTATGATTATGTAAAAATGTATACAGATGCTTCCCAGAGTCCGTCAGGTGATACAGGAGTAGCAGTTATAATTCCAGAATTTAAACTTAACATAGGGAAGAAACTGAATGAAGGAGTCTCTGTTTATACTGCAGAAATGGTTGCAATAATGTTAGCAATGGAATGGGTAGAAGAAACAAGACCTTTAAGAGCTATCATCTGCTCTGATTCAAGCTCATCATTAATCAGTTTACGAAGAAGTCACTCAAAAAGTCGTCCAGATATTTTGATAGACATTCAGCAAATAGTATATCGGATTCAGATGATGGGGTTAATTCTTGTGTTTCTATGGGTACCAGCACATACAGGAGTGAAAGGAAATGAAATGGCAGACAAGAAGGCCAAAGACTCTGCAAAGGGAAAATAAATTAATGTAAGAGTATCATTTAGTAAGTCAGAGACTAAAAGTATTATTAAAAGAAAAAATTGAGAAAAATGTCAGAAGCAGTGGGAAGAGGATGTAAAAGGAAGATGGCTTTATAGAATTCAAAGGAAGGTTGGAGAAAATAGAAGAGGTGTTGGAAGAAATAGATTACAGGAAAGAATAATAACTCGGCTACGGTTAGGTCATTCAGGACTTAATGCAACGCTACATATAATGGGGAAACATGACACAGGAAGGTGTGAGTTTTGTGGGGAAAGTGAAACTATAGAACATGTAATGTCTGTCTGTTGGAAATACCAGAAAGAAAGAACAGAAATGATAACGAGTCTTGAACGAGAAAAAGAACAGTATAATCTTTTACACTTATTAGGGAAACGATATTTTGATGCAAGTCAAGATTATTTTTCGTTATACCATACCATACCATACCAATTTATTTATATAGCACTTAAAACAGCAACAAGGCCAACCAAAGTGCTGTACAAAAGAACCAAACATGCACAGCGGACAGGAAAACATAAAATAGAAATACAGATACAAATAGCAGCAGAAGCTAACTAAAATGGCCAACAGAGTAGAGAACAGACCGGGCCAAAACAAATCACACCGTGTTAAAGGCAAGTTATCTAATAGTAACGGGGTTAATTAAAAGAATATAGGTTGTTGTTTTTTTTGCTTGCTAGTCCTGATTCACACTCCTTACTGGTGGTGGCGGTAATGCACCAAATGTTGTTTGCAAACCGCCATAAAAAACCAAGAAGAAGACGAAGTCCAGTCCTTCCCACTTGTCCATCTACAGTACTTATACTAACTCCCCGACCTTGGACTGTACCCATCTAGAATCCTCTGCTCTCAATGCCATGAAATTTTCAACACACCAGTAAGAAACAGAAAACCTGTTTAAACTATTCTTGCGCTCTTCCTCCTTCTCTGTGTGAGTGATATTAGCATTACATATTGTAAAACATTTGAGCCTTAAGATCTTAAAGACGTTTATTTATATTTTCCATACCTGAGTTTTAAAAATCTGTACAGGTTCATAAATAAAACTCTAGGAGTTCAAGATCAATCCAAAAAAATGAGAACTAAAGTTGAAAAGTCCAACTGCATTACATTTCCACAAAATAATAAACGGCTTCTTCTTCTTCTTCTTCTTCTTGATGAGTGTGATTCATCATGGGATAATTTTATGTGTATGTGTGAGTAAACTATATATATTTCAAATTATATTAATCAACTTTGTTTTCTTAAAATATCTAATTAAAATTTGTATGCTTGCTCTCCAAGTTGTGTTGTAGTGCATCTATTATATTAAGTTTTTCTTTTATCTTTTCAAACTCTCTTCATAAATCTTCGTTCTTGCTCATATTTCTGACATTCCTGTACAACATGTTGTCTAGTTTCATCTTGTCCACAGTGCTCACATTTTCCTGTATTGTGTTTCTTTATTTGAAATAATGAATAATTAAGTCCCGTATGTCTAAATCTCAATCTTGTTATTAATCTTTCCTCCTTTCTGCTCCTTCTTCCAGTTCTCGTTTCTCCTACTGTCTTTTTGATCCTATAAAACCATCTTCCTTTTCTTTCTTCATCCCATCTTTTCTGCCATTCTTTCTTCAGTTTTTGTTTGATGATACTTTTTGCCTCTGATTTACTTGTATGTACTGTGAAGTTAATGTGATTCTGAGTTGCCTTCTTTGCCATCTTATCTGCCATCTCGTTTCCTTCAATCCCAATGTGCGCTGGTACCCATAAAAATGTTACTGTTAATCCCATCCTTTGTGTTCTGAATAATGTGTGGAATATTTCTAATAAAATGTCTGGCCTACTGTCTGTATGATTGTGCTTTAAACTGAGTAATGTGGAACTTGAATCTGAACAGATTATTGTTTTTAATGGTTTTACTTCCTCCATCCACTGCACTGCCAGTAAAACTGCTAACATCTCTCCTGTTTATACTGATAAGTAGTTGGTGATTAGTTTCCCTATTTTTATTTGAAATTCCAGTACTATAAAAACTATTCCTATTTTTCCATTTGTTTTTGATGCATCTGTATATATTTGAATGTACTGGTAATAATTGTTTATATAAGTCTGTACTATGTGTGAATCTATGATGTATGTCCTGTCCTTTTTCCTTTCCATTAGTGTCATGTCGACTGTTGCTGTTGGTAAAATCCAGGGTGGTAAAACTGATAGTGGTAAATATGGACTTATTTCTAAATCATGTATTTGAACTTCTTCTGTTTTCTTTCTTATGATCCATCCAAAACTTCTTGTTTGTTTTTTCTCTTTTTCCCAGCATGGGTTTAGTGTATCGAGTGTTGGATGATCCGGGTTATTGCTTTGTAAGTTTATCCAGTAATTTATTGCTAGTTGTGTTCTTCTTAGATCTAAAGGCATCTCTCCCATTTCTACTTCTAGTGCTGTTGTTGGTGTAGTTTTGAATGCTCCTGTGCAGATTTTTAACGCCTGATGTTGTATTGTGTCTAATTTTTCCAGATGAGTTTTTGCTGCTGATCCATAAATGATGCTTCCATAATCAATGTTTGATCTGATTAATCCTGTATATATTTGTTTTAAAGCTCCTCTATCTGCTCCCCAGTCACTGCCAGCCAAACATCTCATAATGTTTAATATTTACTTACATTTATTTATAATTTTCTGTATATGTATTTTCCATATTATTTTTTCATCAAACCATACTCCTAAAAACTTTACACTTTTTACTTGTTCTAATTCTTTTTTATGTAATTTTAATTTTATTTCCTCTCTTATTCTTTTCTGTGTAAACACCATAACTTTTGTTTTTTCTACTGAGAACTTAAATCCCCATTGAAATGCCCATTTTTCTATTCTAATTATCATATATTGTATTTTTTTTACAACAAATTCAGTATTTCTACCTCTTTTCCATATAGCTCCATCATCCGCAAATAATGAACATCCCATATCTGTCTCAATGTCTGTAAATATATCATTTATCATTGTTGAAAACAATAACGGACTTAAGATGCTTCCTTGTGGCGTCCCATTTTCTACTGTAAATGTTCTTGATAGTTCTTGCCCAATTCTCACTTCTATTGTTCTTTTTGATAAAAAGTTTTGAACCCAGTTAAACATCTTTCCATTAATCCCCATTTGACATAATTTAATTAATAACCCTTCTACCCACATCATATCATATGCCTTCTCTATATCAAACAATGCAGCAACTACACTTTCTTTGTTGATTTGTGCTTTTCTGATTTCATGTTCTAAGCAAATTGTTGGATCATTAGTATTCCTCCCTTTTCTAAACCCACTCTGATATTTAGATATATACCCTTTGATATTTAAATAATAAGTTAATCTATTATTAATCATTTTTTCCATTATTTTACACATATTTGACGTTAAAGCAATAGGTCTGTAATTTTCTGGGTTTGTATTGTCTTTTCCTGGTTTGGCTATTGGAACTATGATCGCTTCCTTCCAGCTCTCTGGCAGCTCCCCTTCCTCCCAGATTTTATTGTAAAATTCTAATATCGTATCTTTGATGTTTCACTTACATGTTCTATCATTGTGTACCAAATGTTATCTTTACTGGGTGCTGTATTCTTTATTTTCCTTAGTGCATATTTCAGTTCTGTTTTTGTAAACGGTTCATTCAATAAATTATTTGTTTCTTCATTATTTTGTAGCAAATCTTTATATTTTAGTTTTGTGGCTTCCTGACCTTTCCTTCCTTCTTCACTCATTTTACTTGAACTATGAATTTTACTAAATGTTTCTGCTAATATTTCAGCTTTTCTGTCATCCTTTGTAATAGTTTTATTTATTTTTAATACTGGATATTCATATTCTTTTTTAATACTGTTCATTCTTTTAATTATTTTCCAAATTTTTTTTAATTTTTGTCTCTTTTCCTACTGTGTTACAGAATTTTCTCCAATATTCTCTCTTTGTGTTCTTAATTATTCTCCTTACCATAGCTTGCTTTCTTTTATAATCAATTAGATTCTGATAAATTGGATTCCTTTTAAGTACTTTAAATGCTTTATTTCTTAACTTTATTATTTCATTACATTCACTTGTCCACCATGGTACAATTTTCTTGTCCTTCTGTCTTCCTCTTTTCTTTATTGAATTTTCTGCAGCTTCTAGTATTACCTTATTTATACATGTATTTATGTTATTTATATTCATTGTCATGTTGACTTTTTCTAGACTAATTTGACTCAAATAGCTAAATTTAACCCAGTCTGCCTTATTAAAATTCCATTTCTTGTTTATTTTTATATTCTTGTTATTTATTGTTAGTCCTGCTCTGATTGTAATGGGATAATGATCGCTGCCTATAGTTGTGTTTTTATCAATGTCCCACTCACAGACACCAGCCAGTGAGTTTGATACAATTGTTAAATCTATGACAGACTCTGCTCCTGTTCTTACATTTAGTCTTGTTCCTCTTCCATCATTAATACATACTAAATTTTTGTTTTCTATTATTTCTTCGATAATCTGTCCATTTCTATCATTACATTTACCCCATACTGTGCTACTGGCATTAAAGTCCCCACACCATATTACTCTCCCTTCCAGATGTTTCATCACCTCTACCATCAGCTCCAGTGACAATGTTTTACATGGATTATAAAAATGTATTATTTTACAATTTCCTTCTTTTCCCCAAATTTCTATTACTATATATTCCAATTCTTTACCTTTCCCTAATATTTGCTATTGCACGCCTTGTTTTATAAATATTATACACCCTCCTCCACTTCCTTCTTGTCAATCCCTTCTTAAACTATCATATCCTTTAATAATAAAATCTATTGTTTGGTTTTAACCACGTCTCCTGTATGCAGATAATATCTGGTTTCTCTTCAAGTCCATTAATATAACCTTTAAGTTCCTGTCCATTAGCAATTAAACTTCTAGCATTCCATTGTAATATAATCATATATTGTCACCTGGTGTTCCTGGTCTTCCATCAGCTTCCAACCTTTTGTTAATGTTTTCCCAAGATCCCTCTTTGAACCCCAAAAATTTTTCAGCTCCTCTCACGATTATTTTAATTTTCTCTGTTTTATGTTTGGCCTGGTCAGTGCAGTTTATGACATATGCTATGAATAATATCAGGTTTTCAACTGGCATTGTGATATTTCCTCTGTTTCCTGTTTACTGGTACTTTGTTGTGGGTTTTGGTTCTGTTTGTCCTGTCACTCTTGTCTTTTGTTTTTTGACACTTTTGACTGCCTCTGCATATGTGGTGTTTTTACTTATTTTCACCTGTTGGATTTCTTTTGCTGTTTTCCTCACTTCACACCCTCATTATGTAACTCTATGTTGTCCTCCACAGTTGCAACACTTCTCCTTTTCTTCTTTACATTCTTCTATTCTGTGATCTTCTCCACACTTTGGACACCTCTGGTTACCTTTGCACGCTGCTGCAATGTGTCCATATCTCTGGCACTTGTAGCAGCGGAGTGGTGGTGTGATGTAAGGCCATCCATCCATCCATCCATTATCTTTACCCGTTTATTCCATTTTGGGTCACGGGGGTCTCTGGTGCCCATGTCCAGCAATCACTGTGCGAGGGGCGGGGTACACCCTGGACAGGTCTCCAGTCCATCACAGGGCCACATAGAGACAAACGAGACAAACAATCATTCACTCTCTCACTCACACCTAGGGACAATTTAGAGTTACCAATCAGCCTAACATGCATGTTTTTGGTCTGTGGGAGGAAACCGGAGTACCCGGAGAAAACCCACGCATGCACGGAGAGAACATGCAAACTCCACCCAGAAAGGCCCCTGGACCGGGGTTTGAACCAAGGACCTGCTCACTGAGAGGCAGCAGCTCTACCAGTTGCGCCACCGTGCTGCCTGATGTAAGGCCTAACTTGAAAATTCAAATAACCTATTTTTATGTTTGCTGGTAAGGTTGTATCATCAAACTCAATCATGATAAACTTCCTACTCTTTCCCCATTAACAGTTCTTGACAGTCTTTTCAAGTTGTTTACTTGTGCACCAACAACGTTCCTTTTTATTTTATCTAAATCTTCGTCCACTGGGATACCGTAAATAACTCCGCGAACCGTAACCATCCGAACCATTCACATACCAGTTTATGCCAATTTCCGCCTGTTCCAAAGTCCAAAAAATTGTCAAATATCGATAATCCGTCAAATGTTTTAAATTGCGTGCCCAACAGCTTCCTCGTCCACCTCCACGACTTCCCTCACTCCCTGAGTCATAATAAACAGCTGTTATCATTTCAACCAATTGTTAGAGATGCTTTTCCAGAGTCAACGAGCAGCAGCTGTGTGTCATTACCTCGTTAAGCTCTGATTGGTCAGGACTTGTTGCAGGCAACATTTATATATACACCAACACCATCATGCTGTTTGTCACTGATGGGTTTCATCATGATGACTTCTGAGTTTCATCTGAGATGAGAGGGAATAATTGTTTTCACAATTAAAATAAGATAATTAAAAATTTTTTTTTTGTTTAGGTGTATAATTTATTTATTTAGTAGGATCCTCTTTGTCTGGGGAGTGGTGGTGCGGAGACTAGACAAGGTGATCGGTAAGTCACTGGGTCGACTCCCCAAATAGATAAAATCAAAATGTTGGTGGAAAAAGTGAAACACCCACACGTGCCTCCACCCTCATTCGCCCCACTCTGAACCCTAGTGCAAGGCCCTTAACCCCCACCATCTGCTCCCACGGGCACCCTAGATACCAGCTCTCTGCTCCACACAGAGGGCTGTGGTAGCTCAGTGGTCTGTGGTTGCATCAGGAAGGGCATGTGCATAAAAATAAATGCCAAGTATTTATGCAAATTATTTGCTGTGGTGGTGAACCTGGAGGGAGGAGCAGAAAAGAGAAATGTATGTGTGTGTATATATATATATACATATATATATATATAATTATTACATGAGGAATGGTAGTTTTTCAACTGTATTTTAAAATTAAAGTCTAAAGAAGAAATGCATTAGATTTATCCAATAATGGTATCAAATCTTTTGTTTTTATTGTTTTCCAACTGGCAAGAGGATAAAGTGTGTGTATGTGTGTTTAAAAGGATAATTCAACTAGTTTATTTCCCTAAATCAACTGCAGCCACGTTGCTCTTCATTAATGAACAACACCACGAGGCTGGATTTCTACAGAAAGAAAACTCCAAGACTTGACTTGGCTCTGTTCCTAATCGCTCCATGAGAGAAATTTGTTCTAATGAAGCTTGGACTGTTTACTACTTTGTATGCTAAAGGAGTGAAGATGTTGCTGACTTTTCCCACCATTTATAAAGTGCATAAAGCCATATTTAGTTTGATTATCAGTAGCTAAGTATAAGAACTGCTTTTTTTTTTAACCGTTTACATTTGATCTGAGTTTCCTGTCAGGGTTGGAGGTGATGGGGTTAACAGGGACCCTTCAGCTCCGGAGTTAGAAGACTGAGGAGCCTCCTTGGCAGCTTGGGGGGACATAACTAAAGAGGCATTAACACCCACTTACAACATCCTTAAACAAACGTGAGGCCTTGACGAGCATGGGAAAACATCATTATAGTCCTGCTGTGAATGGAACAAGAAAACAAGGCACAATCTGAGCCTTGTGTGGAACAGCTCATCTCTACCTCTGTCTGCACAGAGCTGACAACTTTGTCTCATGTATACCAACTTTCCCAGGCGCAACCAGCTCCATAAAAGGGGCTCTTTCTGAGCCTGAGCTCATAAATCAAAGCAGTAGGGTTGTGCTTTTCTTTGCACCATGCTGCTTTAGACACATTGCGTTGACACTGACTCTGATTGTTAAGTGACCATCCGTGTCTTGACAGTGAAGGAAGCTGCTTCATATCTGATCAGCTCTGAAGCAGATTGAAAGTCTTCACTGGCTGCAATCGATTATGAAAAGATCTGCCAGAATCACAATGTAACTTGAATTAAAGACCTAGCATTATTTAAAGGAATGCAGATCATCTACTGCTTTTCATGCCAAAAGGTTAAATTACTATTAAAAAAAGCTGTAAAAGTAAAGAAGCCTCTGGAGAAGATCCAATTAGGTTTATTGGCAAAAGGTCAGTAAGTGGACTGGGGATATTTTTTTTAAAGTGCATTTTAAAGAGGCTGAATCTTTCAGAAGTAAAGATGGGCAGAGGTTCACTAGTCTGCAAAGAACTGTCAGAATAATGTTTCTCAACAGAAATTTGTGAAGATTTTAAGTGTCCCACCATCTTCAGGTCATAATTCGGGGGAGTGGTGGCGCAGAGGTTAGAAGATGGCCCTGTGATCGGAAAGTCACAGGTTCACCTCCCGGTACCGTCTGCATCAAAATGTGGGTGGAAAAGGTGAAACGCCCACACCTGCCTCCACCCTCATTCGCCCCACTCTGGGCCCCTGAGCAAGGCCCTTAACACCCACCATCTGCTCCCTAAACAGGTCTCTCTTGAAAATGAGTTCTCGTGGCGCAATGAGAATACCTGGATAAATAAAGGGTAAATGATAAAAAATAATATAAAAATATTTCAAGAATCTGGAGAAATCTTGGACCTCAAAGTACAAGGCTAAAAGTCATCATTGGATGCCTGTGATTATCAGGCCCTCAGGGGCCACTTCATGAAAAACAGTTTTGATTCTGTTCTGGACATCTCTGCATGGGCTCAGGAGCAGTTCCACAAATCATAGTGTGTATGCACAACTCATAGCAGCAACAAAAAATGCTGCTTAAAGCTCTATCAGGCAAAGAAGAAGAAGACAAACGTCAACACTATCCAGAAATAATAATAAAGTGCTATGTGTTGTCATCATTAGATGTTCCCATATAATGGTGAAATTAGTTCTCTGCATTTAACCCATCGCACCTGGGATGCACCCAGGTGGAGCAGTGAGCAGCTATGTAAGTGCTCGGGGAGCAACTAGGATTAGGTGTCTTGCTCAGAGACACCACGACATGTAGGAATGGCTAGGGATCGAAGCTGGGACTTTCAGGTCCCAAGTCGGCCGCCCTGCCTCTGCCCCATCTTGGCCCCACTGTCACTGTCTTCTCTGGGCCAAAGCTTGTTTAAAATGGACTGAGGAAAAGTAGATAACGGTTTTGTGATCAGATTACAGTAATCCAAATCTGAAATTAATTGTTGAAGCTACACATACAGTCTCCCTTATACTCAAAAGGAGAGGGACCATCCATCCATCCATCCATTATCTTTTACCCGCTTCTTCCATTTTGGGTCACGGGGGTCACCGGTGCCCATGTCCAGCAATCACTGTGCGAGGGGCGGGGTACACCCTGGACGGGTCTCCAGTCCATCACAGGGCCACATAGAGACAAACGAGACAAACAACCATTCCCTCTCTCACTCACACCTATGGACAGTTTAAAGTTACCAATCAGCCTAACATGCATGTTTTTGGTCTATGGGAGGAAACCGGAGCACCCGGAGAAAACCCACGCATGCACGGGGAAAACATGCAAACTCCACCCAGAAAGGCCTCTGGACCGGGGTTTGAACCAAGGACCTGCTCGCTGAGAGGCAGCAGCTCCACCAGTTTTGCCACCGTGCTGCCCAGGAGAGGGACCATCAGTTCACAGTTCATAAGTCTGCCTCTCTTATAGTATGGGGGTGCATTAAGCCCCTTATCCACAGGGCCTTTTGGGGCTCCTATGTAACTAGTTCGGGCCGATTGCGTGGTTTATCCACAGTGCCTTCAGTGGTGGAACCCACCCCATTTTTGGAACCTACTTCTCTGAGGTCCCAGGTCTGGTTCTTGTTGGGTCTAGACATCAGCACACTGTTGGTCACTTTGGTCAGGGGGCATATTCATTGGTGGAGGGTGGAGATCAAGGAGGTCATCCATTTTGGTTGTGTGTTGTTTTCCGGCTCTTCTTCTTCTAATACATGTTAGTGGTGCTTAGAAAAGAGCTTAATGTAGCACTAGCGCCACCAGCTGGTAAGGTGCGTTGATATTAATAATCCGCCCACTAAACGGGAACTATGGGCACTGTGGAGACAGAAAAAAAGAGGTCCCACCAGAACCGGACACAACAGGGTCCAACAAGAACCAGCCTTGTGGATAAGGGGCATTAGTGCCTATGGCATGGGCAGCTTAAACATTTGGAAAGGCACCATCAGTGCAGGAAAGTGAACTCAAGTTTTACATTAACACATGAATTATTGGGAGATGTTAGGTGTAATGGCCGTCTTAAATTGTATTGACATTAAAATTTGTGCTGTGCGTCACAAGATATTTTGCTAACACAGTGGGTTGAATTCAAGAAGTAATGTCAGAGTTTTAAACAAAGATATCGAACAATGTGTAAAGCTTGGAGTACATGTTGAAGATGACTCTCAGCTACTACCATGCCAATATTAGCTAAATATCTGTAGGACTGATTAACTTTTAACATTTTTATAAGGTCAGATGACTGTGGTGGCCATCTTGAATTTGGCTGTCTTGAAAAATTAATTGGATTAATAAGACACATTGAATTATGATTTGTCTTTCCTTTTGATCTTACGTGTTCTTCCATCAGTGCTTCTCTCTGTTTACTTCTATTTTTATTACAGTTACTATGTTTCCTTTATAATCTTTTCACAAAATGTGAAAAACCAGTTCAAATACCATCCAGCCCATTCTCTTCTAAACTCTACACAAAGACCAAAAAAAAAATACCTGCCCAACAGTTTTGTGATTTGTGGGGTGTCACATTCATCACCAGCAGAAGGGTGAACTAATCACTTACACCCATTACAAGAAGCTGCTGCAGCTCTAAGGAGGAGCAGCGCGGCTGTTAACATCACAGGTTTGAAGAAGGTTATCAATATCCACTTGTATCGATGGAAGTGTCCAGATAACATGTGAGCTTAGCTTTAGTGCAGACTTGCTCTTTAAGGCAGAGGAAGGAGCGTGAACTCCAGCCAGACTCATTTCAGCCAGCGCTAATATCCACGGCGCTTCTTATGACCTACTTATGAAGTCAACCTTAGAAAGCTATTGATTCAAGCGCTGGATGATTTGATGCATCTGGGCCAAATCAGGAAGAAAAAAGGGGCTTAAGTGCGTGGGGGTCTGTGCCGTCCTGTTATTTTCCTTATGACCAGATGCTTTGCAGGGTCAGAGGTCGGGGGTCGTCCTCCCACCCAGGGTCACCCCACATTAACATTGTTCAAGAGTTAATTTAATTTTCAGACAACACAGATTTATACAGAGGAATGAAATCCTTTTAAACTGTGGTAGATTTTGAAAGGTGGCAAAGGGAAGCTAATTGAATAAGCAGCTGATTCAACTGTCAAAGTATTTTCCTGTGTGTATTTAATCAATGCTCAAGGCTCATAATAGGCCAAGTCAGAGGCAGAAAGATTTCCATAATCAATGTGAGGAGGTTCTCAAGTTCAGCAGGTTACTGTGTTCCCCCTCTCTCCTCATTTTTCATAGAGTTATTTATTGTCAGGGTGTCTGTCAGAGTGAGGAAATAGTGCAGCTCAAAAGGAACGGCAGCGCAGGTCACTGTCTGATGGCTCTGCTGTGGACTACGGTTCTGCCTTGTCCTGACCCAGACCTCAAGTTCTTTTACTGCCCTTTTCACAGCACTAATACGTCCAGCACATTTACATTGTTATATTTAGAACTGGACCACAGACACAAAATTAATAGGACAGATTCGTCTTCTTCTATTCAGAAATCTAATAAATGGAGTTCCTGTTTGTGTCACATTATTTCTGACTCAAGCTACACAGGAAAACTCTGGATTTCATTCATTCGTCTTTTCTTAACATCAAACAATGTGATGAAATGCTGTCAAATCTAGGAGAGAGGAAGCGATTCAGATGTGACTGGAGTTATGAAATGAGTTTTTCCTTTCCACTGTCGCCTTCATGCTCGCTCAAGATGAGAGTTCTGTGATGGAGTTGAACTCAAAGCAGTCTGCTCCTCAGATAAATAATGTTAAATTATTATTTTTACATATGAATGTTTCTATTCAGTGCCCTGAGATTACTTTTGTTGTGATTTGCCGCTATATAAATAAACTGAATTGAATTGAATCAAATGTTAAACATGAAACAGAGCAGAAATGTCTTGCTTAAAAAGGACATGTTCCCACAATCTAATCATCTAAGAGATAATTATTCGTAACTCTAAGAAGTCATATGTCAGTGCTATGTTTCTGTCAAAACTCTAATAGAAATTTGTATAAAATGTTTTTTTTTTTTCTGCAAGTGCGTCCAGCAGCTTTAAACTTTGAAATGAAGCAGAGCCAATGAGTTTGTAGTTTTCTAACACAGACATTAAATATATATATATATATATATATTTTTTTTTTTTTTTTTTAATGGGAAAATGCCAGGAAAGAGGGAGTGGTTTATGATGGACAGCACTGTTGGCCCAACCACACAACAGGAATTTATTTTTAAATAATTAGGAAGGACAATATTGAGTGAGCTCTTGGGAGAATATGGGGACCACTAAGACTGTTGAGACAAATCTATACTTTAAAACCCGCTGGATATTCTCTCTGTCTTAAAAATGTGTCAAGATTTTTTAGTTGTCTGCTTTTATTATTTTAATCAGTTATTTTACTGTGCCTTGTTTCTGATTTTTAATTCATTTTGAAAGAAAAACATTAGTTTTATCACTGGAACAAAGAAAAGTGTCAGACTTTAGTCTAGTGCTGTCAAACTGTAGAGGCAAAGTTGCTCTAAATGGTATGGGCCCTTTTTGCCTTTGTTTAAACCACAGGTGTCATTTGACGTACAGGTGATTGTTTTCCTACGTCACACAGCAGATCTTTTATTGGGGATAATCCATTCATATTCTTCAGCCTCTTTTTTCCAGCTTGCAGGGGAACTGATGTCTATCTCCAGAAAAAAGTTGAGGACCACTGAGGTACATGAATATTCACGTTAGTCCGCTCTTTTACTAGATTATGTAAAGAAGGTTTTGACAAGTCAGGTAGAGACTGAAGATCAAGAGCAAATTAAAGTTCTTTCAAAAATCACCTCAGGCCTAGACCTGGGAGCCTTCTGGTTGCCTTGATGTGATTTCTGAATGGACAGAGGCGACGATGGGGTTTGAAGCCAACCCACCCCGATGTGCCTTTGTGCCATGAAGCAAGGTAGTAATGAATAGGTTAACATGAACATTGAAGCCAGCTTTGCAGCTCAGTAATGAAGTGATGACATGTGGTCTGTGCTACCATCCGCTTTTGGAATTAAACAGCCAACAGATTTTTTTACCAAGGGAACATCGGTGAAGCAACATCAACGCTGATGACAGCAACTTCATATAGTCCAGTCAGATTTATTTGTAGAGCACACTTAAAACAGAAACTGTTACCAAAGTGCTTAACAAAAAGATCACAGCATCAAATAAAAAGTAACCAGATATATTTACAACGCATGGAATAAAATTATAAAACACAAAACATAATTAGCAGCACGGTGGCGCAACTGGTAGAGCTGCTGCCTCTCAGCGAGCAGGTCCTTGGTTCAAACCCCGGTCCGGGGGCCTTTCTGGGTGGAGTTTGCATGTTCTCTCCGTGCATGCGTGGGTTTTCTCCGGGTACTCCGGTTTCCTCCCACAGTCCAAAAACATGCATGTTAGGCTGATTGGTAACTCTAAATTGTCCCTAGGTGTGAGTGAGAGAGTGAA
>NC_056515.1:20001157-20017015 GCF_014905685.2 Nematolebias whitei
TTCACTCTCTCACTCACACCTAGGGACAATTTAGAGTTACCAATCAGTCTAACATGCATGTTTTTGGTCTGTGGGAGGAAACCGGAGTACCAGGAGAAAGCTTTGTTCTGTCCTTCAGCACAGCTGAGTTCTGCTCCACGTCTCTTTTGGTTCTGTGATGCTCACTTTATACCTGAACGCTTAAGTGTCAGACTCCATCTGTGACTAATGAACAACCAGAGGCAGCAGAAACATGCATGGTCTTTGTGGCCATTTTGCCAGAAGAACCAGAAGAAACCAAATATTTTTGGTAGAGCCTATACTCCAAGCCTATACCACATTTCTAAGGGATCTAATACATTTTGTGTAATCTCACAGAAAGACAACCAGATAAATACACCCTGACTTCTGTTTAGTCCTGGGCTGATAAATGAGCCTAGCGCTAGAGAAAGATTTAAAACAGCAAAAGTCCACACCAATAACATGCAACAAACAATATGGAAAGTCTGAAATTTAATCCTGCCACAATGTCCATGTTTCTAGCCACATAAATGTGTTTCCACTGCTATTTACTGACATCAGTCACTAAAACATGTCAGTGTAACACATCTATAGTTTTCTGCTCTGACTGGTTTTGCTGAACACCACTCTCAGCATGCCTGCTTTTGATTTGATTTCATTTTGTCTGATAGAACCAGCAGAATTTGTTTTGAAACTTTGAACTGTTAAATTATAAAATGCCCCAAGTCGACAGCCACCACCACAATCCTGCGCCAGTCAAAATGAAAGCCTATTCAGGCCAGTGGAGGTGCTGCGGTGTGTCTGCTGTCAGTCAATAAACCAAACAACGAGCTGGGCAGGTCGAATCAAACTGAGCACGCATCCAGAAGAGACAACAAGGTCAAAGAGGAAAGCCCAACAAAAGGTCCAGACACAAAGAACAATCCAATTAAAATATCAATATATCTTCTCTCACTCTGACTTATCTGTTAAAGTTACAATCAGGACCTCTGATCTGCAACTGTGAATCCACACATGCTGTAAAGCTGCAAAAACAGTGTCCAATAAGACAAAGGTTCAACTAAAAATGAAAAAGTCTGCACAAAGAAGCACAGAAGAAACTAATTCCAGCAAAAATTAGTTTGTATCAGAAATACTCATGATAAAATTAGTAAGAAAGTCATAAATTTATTGAAAATGATTAATTTCATTATCGCCCATCACCAAAAGTCAACATCAGACTATCTTTTTTTTTTTTTCGGCAAGGAGGGTGCTAAACTTCAGCAGAGCAGTGTTAAGAAGAATAGACACGAGGTTTGGGAGACTTCCGGTTTCACCACTTGCTCTCGACGAGATCGGATGCTTCTCCCCTCCCTCTCCGCTTTGCTTTGCTGCTCTGTCTGTCTGTGAAACTGCTGTGAGCCTCTCTTGCATTTCTTCCGAACCATAATTATGGACTTGTTTTGACCAGTTGGTCCCTCAACTCAATTTACAACATTTTCTTCAAAGAGAAGACAGGCTTTAGGTGAGCTGATTTACCCTGTTGGCACGCACACAGCTGGATATCTCATCGACTGGAAGACTTGATGATGTGTCTATCTCTGCTGCCATCTGTAGATTTTAAGGACGCATATTTAATTGGATTTTCGATAACTGGTTCCTGCTTTTTTGGATTCAGCTGGTGCTGGTTTTATCTACAATGAAGGAAGTCGTCGGCAGCAAATTTGGATCCGATCACGCTGCTTGCCTTTTTGATGTCTTGGTTCGTGTCTCGAGTACCCGGACTCAAATGCTTTGGGCTGAATGGATCAGATCTTGGGGATTTTACTCAGTCACGTTCCATCGATGTGGCCATGTAATTTGGACATTTCGGAACCGAGTCGACCAACACAGACTCAGGTCGTTTTCACACCAGATAGTCCAGTAGACTCGGTTCGGGACCAATATTCATGACCTTTTGTTTACATTTGAGCTGGTGCATTTGCATTCACACTGCACTGTGCAGTCGAGTCAACCTGTTGAACCAACCTATTCCCCCGCTCGCCTGTGGAGGCGCTGCACCAAGAACTACTGAAAGAAACGACACAAAAACCTCTGAAGACACTTCTTCTTCTTCTGTAAATAAAAATAAAAATGAAGTGGCATCAAGTTTTAGCAGTTTTAGGAGTTCTATTTTGTCATTTTTTCAAAAATGGACTTAGCATGAGCAGAAGATGAGACAGAAGACCATGGAGAATATTGTTTTTCCACACAAGACAGCGGACGGCTCCATATAAGGTCAGAGAAATGCGTGTTTGTTTACCCTGTGGAGCGGGGCTCGGTCTGTTTACATTCACACTGTACTCGAACCGCGCTGGAGTTCGCTTCTACCGGACCGAGACATAGGTTTTAGCCCGGACCAGAGTTCGCCTTTTTGTTCCGTGACAGAGTTCGATGGCGCGTTCACACCTCCTTAAACGAACCGGAGTTTCTAGGAAAACGAGCTAGAGTTCGATTAAAGCGGACTAAACAGGGCTAGTGTGAATGCACCCTCAAGGTAGATGTCATTAAGTTCTGCCTGTCCCCAAAACAACTGTGTGTTTATCTAAATTTGGTTCCCTTGGCTGGTCTTGAAGGCCATCTTATCTGAATTTGCCTGGAAAAAATGTGATCTGACGCTTGCCACCCCCCTCCCTGAGGAATTTCCAACTGATAACCAGATGAACCAGCTGAATAAACTTTGTGTTATCATTTTCAGGACTCTTGGATTCTCATAGACGTTATTCTTGGCCATTCCTCGACATACCTCGAGAATGTTTATGGATCTCACCGGAGGACATTGACTGATTATCTTATCAGAACTCTTACAGTGACCTCGAGAGCATCTATAAGCATTGTTGACCACTCTTGTCTCCGTTTGCAGAATGTCTACGTCTCTATGTGCTGTTTGTGCGAGGTGTTTTTTTAATATTAGAGGGTTTTTTTTCCTCAGGCAAGAAAAAAAAAGTTCTGATAGTTTTTTTTTTCGCCTCCAACTCCTACATGTGTCCAGTTAACCACTGTTTTTGTCTGTCCAAACAGGTCTCACTTGTAAATGAGTCTTCGAGGCTCAATGTGATTTATCTGTTTAAATAAAGGTTGAATGAATGAATGAATGAACGTCATCAAGATGGCCGTGCTATGAATGAGCTCCTGGGGAAACCTAAGGAATAGACAATCTAACCCCATTAACATGACGCAAATTTGTCCGTAGATGTGAAGAAGGAAGGGGGTGAGTGAAATACACCAAAACCGATGCTTAAAAGAGGCTAAATAAAAAGTCAAAGTTTAAAGTCGGGGAAAATACCACTAGCATCTCGGCTAATGCTAATCGCCATTCAGCACGAATCTGCCCGGTGAAGAACTACTATTGCAATTTGTGACCTGAGTTAAGCAACCAACTGTAGAAATATGGCTGAATTGGACACATTACTACAAGAAATAAGAAGCTTTCGCCAGGAAAATAAGGTTCAATTAGGGGAAATTAAGGAATAAATCCTAAAGGTGAACACCACACTAGATGAAGCTGAGGGGCGGATTGAGAAAGCGGAGGAGAGGAGTCAAAACACAGAGGACGTCATGACTGAAATAATAAAGCTACAGATAAAATTGGAGGATGAATTAATGGACCTGGAGAGACATACAAGAAGAGAGAACATACGAATGTATGGAGTACCTGAGACAGCAGAACGAGACTCTCCAACGAGTGATTTTGTTGAGAAGTTGCTCCGTGACGGCTTGGAACTGTCCCAAGGCGAGCTCGACTTGCACATTGAACAGGCACATCGCTCTCTAGGCCCACCACCACCAAGCGATGCTCCACCACGATCTATATTGTGGATGTGATTTTTTTTTTTTTTTTGTGGGGTGGGGGGGTGCAACACTTCAGCAAAGCAGTGTTAAGAAGAATAGACACACATCATCAGCGTTTATTCACTTATTCTGCACAGCATCAGGTCTTAAAGTGGTAACAGGGCCATGGCAAGTTGGTGTACGTCATACGTAAGGAAGTCTCCCGAATGTCTCGAGAACCTGAGTTTGAACTTCCCTGCAGGGGTCTCAGGTGCACTCAGACCTGTTGGTTGAGTTTTAATTATGTTGAAAACATTGTGCAACATTTTTTTCTTAGCCATAAAGTACAGTGCCTAATATTTAATTCACCCCCTTGGCATGGTTAGTGCCTTGCTACCTCACAACCTGGAATTAAAATGTATTATTTGAAGGGTTTGCATCGTTTCATTTACAGGACATGCCTACAACTTTGAACATTTGATTTTCTTGTTAATGTGAAGCAAACAACAAATAGAACCAAAAAAAACACATAAAACTTCAGTCTGCATAATTATTAACCTCCTTAAAAGTCAGTACTTTGTAGAGCCACATTTTGCTGCATTTATTAATAATAAATAATAAAAATGTGTTGTTGTTATTGTATGTTCCTATACAATGGTGAAATTGGCTCTCTGCATTTAACCCATCCACCCCCATGTGGAGTAGTGGTCAGCTATTGAAAGCACCGGGGAGCAATTGGGGATAGGGTGTCCTGCTCAGAAACACCACAAGATGTGCAATGACTGGGGATCGAACCTGGGACTTTTGGGTCCCAAGTCGGCTGCCCTGCCTCTACCCCATCAGCTGCCACACACTTTGTACTTGTCTCTATGAGCTTGCAAAATCTTGCCAATAATATGTTTTATCCATTTGATGCTAAACTGCTCCAACTCCTTCAAGTTTGATAGTTTTTGCTGGTGAACAGCAGTCTTCAAGTCTGACCACAGATTCTCAACTGGATTAAGGTCTGGGCTTTGACTAGGCCATTCCAACACATTTACACATTTCTTCTTTAACTATCTGAGTGTTGCTTTAGCAGTAAGCTTTGGGTCATTGTCCTGTTGGAAGGTGAACCTCAGTCCCAGTCTCAAATCACTGATGTATTGCTCAAGAATATCCCTGTATTTAGCACCATCCATCTTCCCCTGGCTCAGACCAGCTTCCCAGTCCCTGCTGCTGAAAAACATCCTGGCATCATGATGCTGCCACCACCATGTTTCACTGTGAGGATGGTGTTCTTGGGGTGATGAGATGTGTTGGTTTTGCTCCAGACATGTTGTTTTCCTTGGTGGCTGAACAGTTCACTTTTGGTCTCATCTGACCAGAGTACCTCCTTCCATACATCTGGGAAGTCTCCCACATGGCAAACTCAAAACAAGTCTTCCTACTGCTGTCTGTAAGTAAAGGCTTTGTGTGGCCACTCCTATACAGGTCCTTCTCAAAAAATTAGCATATTGTGATAAAGGTCATTATTTTCCATAATGTAATGATAAAAATGAAACTTTCATATATTTCAGATTCATTGCACACCAACTGAAATATTTCAGGTCTTTAATTGTTTTAATACTGATGATTATGGCATACAGCTCATGAAAACCCAAAATGTCTGTCCCAAAAAATTAGCATATCATGAAAAGGTTCTCTAAACAAGCTATTAACCTAACCATCTGATCAACGACGTAACTCTAAACACCTGCAAAAGATTCCTGAGGCTTTTAAAAACTCCCAGCCTTGTTCATTACTCAAAACTGCAATCATGGGTAAGACTGCCGACCTGACTGCAGTCCAGAAGGTCATCATTGACACCCTCAAGCAAGAGGGTAAGACACAGAAAGAAATTGCTGAATGAATAGGCTGTTCCCAGAGTGCTGTATCAAGGCACCTCAGTGGGAAGTCTGTGGGAAAAGTGTGGCAGAAAACGCTGCACAACGAGAAGAGGTGACCGGACCCTGAGGAGGATTGTGGAGAAGGGCCAATTCCAGACCTTGGGGTACCTGCGGAAGCAGTGGACTGAGTCTGGAGTAGAAACATCCAGAGCCACCGTGCACAGGCGTGTGCAGGAAATGGGCTACAGGTGCTGCATTCTCCAGGTCAAGCCACTTTTGAACCAGAAACAGCGGCAGAAGCGCCTGACCTGGGCTACAGAGAAGCAGCACTGGCCTGTTGCTCAGTGGTCCAAAGTACTTTTTTCAGATGAAAGCAAATTTTGCATGTCATTCAGAAATCAAGGTGCCAGAGTCTGGAGGAAGACTGGGGAGAAGGAAATGCCAAAATGCCAGAAGTCCAGTGTGACGCACCCACAGTCAGTGATGGTCTGGGGTGCCATGTCAGCTGCTGGTGTTGGTCCACTGTGTTTTATCAAGGGCAGGGTCAATGCAGCTAGCTATCAGGAGATTTTGGAGCACTTCATGCTTCCATCTGCTGAAAAGCTTTATGGAGATGAAGATTTCATTTTTCAGCACGACCTGGCACCTGCTCACAGTGCCAAAACCACTGGTAAATGGTTTACTGACCATGGTATTACTGTGCTCAATTGGCCTGCCAACTCTCCTGACCTGAACCCCATAGAGAACCTGTGGGATATTGTGAAGAGAAAGTTGAGAGACGCAAGACCCAACACTCTGGATGAGCTTAAGGCCGCTATCGAAGCATCCTGGGCCTCCAGAACACCTCAGCAGTGCCACAGGCTGATTGCCTCCATGCCACGCCGCATTGAAGCAGTCATTCATGCAAAAGGATTCCCGACCAAGTATTGAGTGCATAACTGAACATGATTATTTGAAGGTTGGCGTTTTTTGTATTAAAAACACTTGTCTTCCATTGGTGGGATGAAATATGCTAATTTTTTTGGGACAGGCATTTTGGGTTTTCATGAGCTGTATGCCATAATCATCAGTATTAAAACAATTAAAGACCTGAAATATTTCAGTTGGTGTGCAATGAATCTGAAATATATGAAAGTTTAATTTTTATCATTACATTATGGAAAATAATGACCTTTATCACAATATGCTAATTTTTTTAGAAGGACCTGTATAGTCCAGCTCCATGAAGTGCATGGCTTCTTGTGGTCATATGGACTAATATCTAGTCATGGCTTGGGAACTCTGCAGCTCCTGCAGGGTTACCTTTGGTCTCTGTGCTGCCTCTCTGATTAATACCGTCTTTGCTCAGTCTGAGAGTTTTGGTGGGCAGCCCTCTCTTGGCAGGTTTGTTGTGGCATCACATTCTTTCCATTTCATGATAATGGACTTGATGGTGCTCCTGCAGATCATCAGAGATTTGGATATTTTTTTATAACCCAACTCTGACACTTGTCAATAACTTTGTCCCTGATGTTTTTGGAGAGCATGTGACTTCTGATGGTAATTGGTTGCACCAGAACTTTTTAGGGCCTTTTAGGGCAAAGGGGGTGAATACATGTGCACATTTTTTTACATACATTTTTGTCATTTCACTTCACCAACTTAGACTGTTTTGTGCAGATGCATCACATACAAGTCACATAAAAAACATTTAAATGCAAGTTGTCATGTAAGAAAAAAAATTAAATCCAAGGGGGGTGAAAACTTTGGCAAGGGACTGTAATTGTACGCAACTGCAACGTCTCTCCAGAGTGCTGTATGTCGACACCTACAGGGGAGCTCTCCTCTAACAGAAAACATCTGAGGCAAATGTTCCCGTCTAAAAACCGCACTAATGATAAATAATGATAAAAGAAAAAACTGGTCTAAATCCACCTGTCTAATTTCAAAAGTGAACTCCAGCAGATTCAATCAGAAACGTGTGCGCGGCGGGTTTATGACAAACTGTTTATATGAACTGCTTGGACATTTTTGTTTTGAGATGGCCATAATCTGATTTGGTCTCGGCTCGGGCTAGCTGTTAGCTTGACTTGCCCAGGATAACTTCTGTCTGATATTCCAAACTGATAATGCTCTGAGCCATTTTTTTTACTGCACATGAGGTATTTACTTCTGAAAACAACTCCTCTGAGCACCATTTGACATTTCCGATTAACAAACCTTTATTTCAACTGGAGTCCATACCTTAAAGTGAAACCCTGACCCTTAGACCCTGTTCACACTTATCATCATATATTTAAAGACACTTCAGTTTCTCTATATTGCACTGTGTTGAGTGCTGCAAACACTGCATTAAGACTTCAAACCAAATTCCAATAATAATTGTGCAAAACATCCTTTAAAACTCTAAAACTCCTGTATTCCCCATTTTTGGTTAAAAGAATGCATGGGCTTTCCATTTAGAATCACTTTAAGGATAAATTACTTTCATTAGCTTTGAAACAAGAGCAGCATCACATTTAAATATGAGAGCTTTTATGAGAAGCCTTTTAAAATAAGAAAATACATTTTTAATCTGGGGCATAACGTAATGCAGAGGATGTGTGGTGGTGATTGATCCAGCCTCGCCTGAAGGCCAGCACTCATCTCAACGGAGTCTGCCAGCTGAAGATATTCAGTTTACCCATAAATACCTCTTCAAAGTCAGTTCCTCCTTTTTTTTTTTTTTTTTTTGCAAAATGACATGATGTGCTACTGAAAGCAAACATCATTTCTTGTGAGGGGATGTCGAGCTTTACTTCATTTTTCATCCGTGTGTGTTACATTAATGTTGTTTCCCTCAGACGCTCCGACAGTCTCGGTGAAAAGCTCGTTGATGGTCACATCGTGTGTCATCCCCTAGCTGTAGTGACTGAGCGCTCCCTTCTGTAATGGAGTGACGGACACCCCCACAAACACATTTGGGTAATGTGGTGGGGTGCTCTCTGTTTATCATGTAATGCATGGAAGGGGGTAGGTTGGCGACGATGAGGAGGAAGCACAATGAATGTGTGCATAATTCACAACCTGCATTTGTCAAAACAAGGATCTCTGCAGCTAATGATCCGCGAGAAATTAATGACTCAATAAAACAGAAAAATCCACTGTTCACACGAGCATGGCCAGATGCTCTGACTTTGATAAACCGTTAAATGACAGATAATCAGGAGGGTGGGGGGCTCGTCAGTCCAAGTAGCAGCAGCAGCAGGGTGACTCCTGATGCCTTTGTGCTCCATATGAGGGTGGAGAACCACAGTGTGTCTGGGTTATCTGTTCTCAGTGTCAAACAAGAACAGGGTTTTTTTTTTATCTGTCAGTATTTGTCTTGTTACCTCTAAAAAGCCCAGATGTGTCTTTTGAGAAAAGAGTACCCAGTCCGATGTGGTGGAGGCTAAAATGTCCGTGCCCGTGTATGTTAGCAAAATGTTTTTTGAACCAGCAGGTAGATTTCAATTAAACTTACATGAAGTTGTGCAACTCCAACTCATTCCATTTTGAAGCCAGAAGGATTCAAAATGGCCACCACGTCTAGTTAACTTGGCAAACACCAAATGGACTCATCGGTTCTACTGATATTGAGCTTGACTTTTATGTGGTAGTAGTTGGGAGTCATCCCCAGCACGCTCTTCAAGCACTAACAGACTGACTGAGATATTTACTGAAAAACAATTGGAGTCAACTCTCTGTTAGCAAAATATCTCAGTGAGATTTCAATGTCTCTCTCAGAAAAGTTTCATTAGATGTCCATCTACAACTGTTTACCTTTTGGAGTCAGCTCAATTCAATATGGCCACCACAGCCAATGGATGTTAGAAAACGTGGCTTTGTCTCTGTCACTATTAGAGGTGTTGAGCTAAAATTAATTATAATAGTAGCTGAGCATCATCTCCAACACATTCTACGAGCGCTAACAGACCAAACAAGATCATTCTTACAATGTTTTCAAGGTTTGACCTCTGTGGCTACAAATCAGTCATTTCTCAACATAAGGTGGTCTTGGTCTAAAACTCTGGCACGTAAGGTGGCAGGTGATGTATATTCCTTTTGTAAATGCTAGGCTTTTAATGGTGAATAACAATTGGCACCACAGTAATTTTAATGCTGAAAACCTCTTCCCCTCTACTTCACAATATTCTATGTCAAGGAGAAAAGATGGAAAAAGGTTGAAAGCTGGAACTGTTCAGGATGTAGCTAGATCCCATGACTCAAACTCCAAAGTTTAAAACAAGTTCAGACATTGAGATGATTTACAAACTAAATAATAAGTGTAACTCTTTGAATTTTGTAAAAACAAAATATAAAGTTGGAAAAAATTTGCCTGCACGTCATGACTCCATGTGATAACCAAGTAGCTCTGCTCACTGCAGAGCATGTCTGCTTATCAGTGAATCCATAGCCATTGTTCTAATTGCATTAAGGGCCTAATGCAGTTTATTACCTCTTAAAGTGTCCTTAAGTTTTGCGACTTTGCAGGTGACGGGGCTGTAAATCCATGAAGCCCCCAACTAAATGATTGAATAATCAGGCTTTGATTTCCAGGTCTGCGTCAGCTCCAGCACAATCTATTACTTCACTGCTGTTTCCTAAGTGTTTGCTCACCCAGCCTGACTGCCACTTTATCTATTGGTTTTTATTTTCACCGTGCATGCTGTCCATATGTTACGCTAATAGTTGCTATAATTCTTGCACAACGGGGCTCTTGTTTTATTAGTCCTGAGCAGGGAGAGTGAGGGACCAAATGCATTTTAATAAAACCTCTGTAGCAACACGCTAATGGGCTGACATCGAAGTATTTGCATAGAGATGAATTACGGCCAGCCGCCTTGACGTGACTTTTAAAATATGATTGAGGAGGTTATTATTGCTGCACTATGATACGTGTTAACAGGTTATTTTAGCGTGGCTAGTGCTAATAAAATTCCGAACAAAAGACTTGGGTGATGAGGGCAGGGATTTTCATTGCCAAAGTCTACTGTGGGTGCTCATTTTGTCATTACTTAGCCTTGCTGAGTCCCTCCTCCTTCTCCTCCTTCCCTCGTTCTTGGACCGGGCATCATTTCACCACCATCAGGAAGGCCACGACCAACTTCAGCCTCATAATTAATCACAGTGGTTTGTCTCTGCTCCAGTCTGACACAGTTTAGGATGACTAAACTCCTCCCAGTCGGTGCCAAAGTTTATGGGTACTTGTATGGCTGTTCGGGGTTAGAGAAAGTCACTGGTCTGGTTACGTGTAAACAAATGAAACACATCGATGATGTTGAAAAATGGTTCAGCAGTTTAACAACTCGACCTTTGAACCAACAGGAGCAGTAAGGTGCATTAAGACGTAAAACTAAGAAATAAATGGTTTATATGTTTACATAACTTACTATTACAGCGAGTATGATTTTAATATATTCATTTGTCTTATAGTGAAGACGCATAAATATCACATTGTTCAATACTTACTGATTACATTTAATGTATTTATCGTGTGTATTTCACAACTGTGAGCTTTATGAGATTTAAAGTACCGAGCTGGATTTATACTCCATGCGAAGTGGAAAAAAATCTGCTCTTACTGATGGAGCCGGGCGAAAAAAAACCTACGCTGTTTTGTTCTTGCATGAGTTCTGAGAACTCGCTCCATGTCCAAGGTTAAGGGCAGAACTGTTTTATCGTTGTGCTATGCACCAGGTATTGTATGATCAGTCAACACTTGTTATGACTGTTTATGTGGAAAAGCAAAGTGAACTACTGCTCTCATTTTCCTGAGCTGCTAAGGAGCAGATAGCCGGGGCTATTAGAAAATACATCTTTACAACAGTTCTAGCAAAACTTATAAAGATATTCAAATGGAAAATAACTATTGAAAGGAGATAAAAACCATTTCTGTGCATAGAGGAGACAGAGATACAGGCAGTGTGCTGGCAGGGAGGGAGGACACCTTGGCTGGGTATATTCCCTGTGCAACGTCTGTTTAATTCAATTCAATGAATAAGTTGTTTTGTTCATGCAGAGTTTTCTATGAACTGATCGAGAAACATCTAAAGAGCAGCCATGACAAATTAAAAATCTCTAATGTGATAAGAACAAGAACTTCAGTGCTTTATTAATTAGTTCCTTTAACATATCATCCTCCCTGGAACGAGAAATACTGTTTTCATGTTGATCTTTCAAACAAAATAGAAATAAATCATTATGAGGTCATTTAAACATGTATGTTTAAATCTGATTTAAAAATAAGGCTTTGCTTTACTTTTATTGAATTACCCTTTCTAATAAAAAAAATAAAGATAACATATGTTGTTTTTTCTGGTATGGTGCATTTGATAAAGTTTTCATGGTATAATGAGCAGCTTTGGTGACACGGAGTAAAAGAGATAAATCATCAAAGAAGAATATCTTGGAATAAATACATGAAACAGATTAGAAGTCAAAGCTGATGATTCTGATACAAAAACTAGCATCGCCTTCGCCACATGATCAAGTCTGCAGCTGAAGTCTTCCTCTGGAGGATCACCCCCTTTAGCACACACACATTTATTCAGTTAATGATTCACATAAGTTGTCATTAACTTGCTCAAGCAGACAGAGCAATTAACACTGTCTTTATTTCCATCTCCGCTGGGCCACTGATTGTTGCAGTCAATGAGCAGTGTGCAGCTAACATCCTCGAAGAGAGCTGCAGGCACAATGTTTTCACTCAACCATGAATGTGTGGTTAGAGAAGGTAGCTGACGGTGCTTCTGCTGCACGGCAGCTTCTCATCATGCAGAATCCCCAGGCGCTCCTTATCAGAGGACTGCAGGCAGGTTTGAAGGAGATAAGACCGCCATTCATGTCTGTGGGAGCTGCAGGCTCCCGTGACACATGTCCTTGTGTGTAATCTCTTGTACTACATGGTCAACTGAGAGCCTGTCAATGGGCTCTTTATAAAAGGTCGACTGATACATTAGTCACGCCGACAAACAGGAAAAGAATTAGTGGGAGTCAACAGGTACAGATGTCTCCCAAGAAGCTGCTAACAGGTTGGACTCAGTTTGTGTTGCTCATTTATCACAGTTTACAAACACAACTGGAAACAGACACACCACTGGTGTACCTTGGTGCACTCCACACTTCACAGAGGTCCTGAATTCATACACAGCAGCAGTCTAACACGTATTTATGGTATCTGTACAATTTTAAGTCCCTTCAAGCACAGAAAAGCAGCTGTGTCCCCTAGGGTTATAACTCAAAGAGGAAATCAAAATCAAAAACATGTTTTTTTTCAGAAAACATTTAAAAAAAATTAAAATTTAAAGCGTAGGCCTACAATGTTATTAAAACCAAAAACAGATTTAACCACAAATCAGATAGACAGACAGACAGACAGACAGATAGACAGACAGACAGATAGACAGATAGATAGATAGACAGACTTAAGAAAAAGGATGAGGGAAAAATATACTAAAGTGACATGGAGAAGGTTTTGCCAATTTTGTTTCAACAAAAGAAATACAAAAAAAACATAGACACATAGCAATAATCCATCCATCCATTTTCTTTACCCGCTTATTCCATTTTGGGTCACGGGGGTCGCCGGTGCCCATGTCCAGCAATCACTCTGCGAGGGGCGGGGTACACCCTGGACAGGTCTCCAGTCCATCACAGGGACATAGAGACAAACGAGACAAACAACCATTCACTCTCTCACTCACACCTAGAGACAATTTAGAGTCACCAATCAGCCTAACATGCATGTTTTTGGTGTGTGGGAGGAAACTGGAGTACCCGGAGAAAACCCACGCATGCACGGAGAGAACCATAGCAAAAATCAAAAATAGAAACTCAAAATAACATAAAAAAAAGAAATTGAAAAAAATTGTGTGACAAGTTTTTGTTCATTTGGAAAGTCGGTTGTTTGGTGGTCATCTGTATGTCTGTCTGATTGATTGGATGGCTGGTTAGATGGTTGGTTAGATGGTTGGTTGGTTGGTGGCCATCTTTTTTTAGTTAAATTTCTTGGCATCCCCATGACCCTACTTCATAACAAGCAGAAGATAATGGATGGATTTCTTGGCATTGTTTCTTATTTTCACTGGTCTTTTTAAATTCTGATTTAGAGAAAGATCTGAAAAGCAGATGTAGGTAAAAGAAGCTAATATCCATCCATCTGTCCATCCATCCATCCGTCCATCCATCCATCCGTCCGTCCATCCATCCGTCCATTACCTTTGCCCCCTTTTTCCTTTTCGGGTCGCAGGGGTCACTGGTGCCCATGTCCAGCTGTCACTGTACGAGAGGCGGGGGGGACATCCTGGACAGGGTATTTGATCCGGCAACCTTCTCACTGATGCAACAGCTCTAGCCACAAGCTAAAATAAAAACTTTAATCAGCGAATGTTAGAAAAAGCAATTCAGCTGTCTCAGTATTGAACATTTCATTTTACATAAACCATCTGTTGTGTTTGTGTCCTTGGTGCAGCAGATCAGTGGCTGATGGTGCGTCTATCACTTCTGTGCTGAACTTCATCAGGGTGCAGTCAGAGCAGCAGCTGGCAGGCTGGCTGGGGCAAGTGAGTGAACAGATGCTGCAGCGGGTCTCTCAGGGACCGGCCCGTGTTCACTACACTTGGAATACATAAAAAGCAGTGTTCACCCCACCTGGAGTCAACAGGAAGCTCACGGCCTCCACCTGGATCTTCACAGTGCTGACGGTGTCAAACATCATGGCGCCGTCACATCAGCTCAATCTTTGGTAGAAACAGAAGCAGCGAACACGTGTTCGTTCTCTATCAGACCTAAAGCTTTTGTTTTTCTCCTTTGAAAATATTAAAAAGATTAAAACGCAGAGCTTTCATTAACGGCCAGTGTTAACTTTGATTTTATTTGGTCTTCTGTGGTCGTCCAGATAAATGACGTGGTTATTATTTCACTAAAGACGCAAGAGTTTTCTGCACGTGTTGATTGGAAAAATTAATTCTTGCACTGTTCAAAGTTACTCTGAAGTTTCTTGTAGTTTGTTTAAATAACCAGATAAATGTACTTGTTAAAAAGCAGACACCTGATATTATATTTTCCATCGTTTCTCCTATTAGAACTTTTTTAATTCTCTGGATCAACAAGTGACTTCAGTTGTGAGTTTAAAAGTTTATTGTGTGGGTAAATATCAGGGTTGGAACAGTTTCTAACACCCTTCAAAAGATTAAATCAGAATGTCAGAGCAGCTTTGAAGTGGAAGCGCTCGATGTGCATTTTCAGATGAGCGTTTCGGATATTATGGGATTAGAATGATTGATGGTTTCATGTGTTCATCGCTTTAATGTGCAGCCGAAGGTCCAGCTCTGTGTGATTAGTTTATTTGCCGCTGCGCAGACTGAAAATCTTTACAGATCAATACCTTCTGATCCTGTTAACACTAACAATTTTCATATTTTCTTATTAGTGATCTGATGTTAGGAGTCTTACCTGTGAGATTCCTGAGGACGAGTGACGACTCGCAGGAACACAGAACAGTTCGGTACGAGTGACTCTAGGAGATTATTTATCAAAAACTGAGGAAATCACTTTTTTACGGAGATGAGTGAAAACAAGAAATGTGATTACCATAATTACCTAAATTAAAAAAGGTTAAAAAAAAATTTTACTGGTTATCGAAAGATTGGTTTAAAACATTTTTATTTAAAATTTTAATAAAATTACTGTCCATTCAGTACTTACAATAGAGATCTGTTTATGCTTTTATACCTTTTTTAAATATATATTTTTCATTCAACCTTTATTTATACAGAGTCCCATATATTGACAATAGGGCGGCACGGTGGTGCAGTTGGTAGAATTGTTGCCTCTCAGTAAGAAGGTTGACAGATCGAAACCCAGCCGGGGGGGTGGGCCTTTCTGGGTGGAGTTTGCATGTTCTCTCCGTGCATGTGTGGGTTTTCTCCAGGTACTCCAGTTTCCTCCCACAGATCAAAAACATGCATGTTAGACTGACTGGTAACTCTAAATTGTCTCTAGGTGTGAGTGACAGAGCGAATGGTAGTTTGTCTCGTTTGTCTGTGTCCCTGTGATGGACTGGAGACATGTCCAGGGTGTCCCCTGCCTCTCGCACAGTGACAACTGGATATGGACACCAGTGACGCCTGTTAAACAGTAAAGGAAGAAGTGGGATTGATGGATGGATGGATGGATGGATGGATGGATGGATGGATGGATGGAT
>NC_056515.1:20017025-20025213 GCF_014905685.2 Nematolebias whitei
GATGGATGGATGGATGGATGGATGGATGGATGGATGGATGGATGGATGGATGGATGGACATTGACAATAAGGGGACACACTGAATATGGTAAAGAACTCACAGACATGACACACCTGTTGTTCATCTGCTCATTAACTCACCTGTTGTCCCTCCTCAGATGGACTTTATGTTTAATTCCTGCTCCTCGGTCCATTACTGGTTTGTGTCTTCATGTTGGATTTGTTAATAAACTTGTTGGATCACACCACACCTGCCTGTTTACAACCTTAGGTCCTCCACGCCACAACCGGGACACTGTCCTGTTGGTCGGGACAAACGGTTCCAGAGTCTTCATGTTTTTTTCAACCTGGACCTCATACCTGTTGTGTTGGGGACGGCTGCTGATGTCCTCACAAGAGTCCTCTAGAGTCAGGACGCTCGGTGGACGATGATGAGGGTCTTTGTTACTTCCAGAGGAAACAATTCAAGAGAAAATATCAAACCTGCACCTTTCTTACTGAAGACTTACAGTTTATTAGTTTTGTTTTCAGCTACAACGTTTGGTTTGTGAAGCCTGTGCTCGTGAACTAAATGAACTTTCAACAAACTGATCCAGTTTATTGTCGTGGAGCAAGAACAATATTTGAGCAACAATCAGGTTAGACATAAAGTTCCTGCATGAGGACGTTTCTCTTGTTGTTCTGTGCCTTTAATGGACTTTATTCATCTGTTGGAAGTGTTGAATTTATTATTGTCTTTGTTTTCTTATAATGAATTTTCAGGTGATTTATTTCAAGCTGCTGTTTTATAAAAATGTCACTTTATGTAATAGGTGATTTTTTTTTTTTTTTAAATAAATAAAACACACCACACATGCAAACTGTTTGATTTAGCAGATGAACGCTTTGGATAAAATCCCAGTTTTTGTCCAGTAGTTTTTATTTCTATTCCTTTATTCTTTTTTTATTTGATGATCTGATTTTATTTTATTTTATTGCAATCTTCTGTTTTGGTTTTCCTTGATCGTGGTTTTTCTAGTTGACTGGAAAAAGGCACCGTATTCTGTCACACTTTGTGTTTAAAAACAATAAAAGACGTATCCAAAGTCTTCCGTGGTTTTACCTGACAGGTGTGTTCGTCATGTTTCCCGTCAGCTCATTGAGGCTGCAGTCGCTTCAAACTGGTTCATGAGGTCATGGCTGTTTTAACTTGACAAATAATATTTTCCTTTTTTTTATTTTACCAAAGCATTTTAATTGTTTTTGGAGAAGTTAAGCCACAGTTAGAAAAATATATATATATTTTTGTCAGCTGAGATTATTTTAATAAAACAGCAGCATGATGATTTTATGTTTTCGTTTGTTTTTATAGGAACAAAGCAGTTGATTTTTTTTATTGTTGTTCAATGTCAGCTTTTTAAAGTGTAACATTTAACTGAGATAAAAAATCAGCCAGCAGTGTAAGATTGTATTTGTTGTAAATGTTTAATATTTTGTTACGGTTTCTTTTATTTTGAAGAGAGTGTATAATAAAAGATGAAATATGTTTAATGTGTATTTTCAGATGTGTAAAGCTGAAACATAACGGGCCTCATTTTCTGTCGGAAACAACAAGAGTAAAACATGTTTGTGCTGTTTTACAGTCTAATTATCTGATGATTAACAGGTGCAGCTAAAGATGATCATTTTAATCATCTCGGTGAGTCGTTAAATCACTACACCTGAAGGAAAAACTATCCCAGAAAACGATTTGGATTCAGGTTTGTTTGTTTTTTTTAATAAAGATTATGTCTAATTAGATTAATTCTAAGTAAAATGTTCCTTTGCAAAATATAAAATAAAGCTGTTAAAGGCAGAGGTTCAGTAATTTACAGAATCCTGCATTGTGATGTCATCAGGAGACTAAAAGTCTCTCTGTGCACGTTGTCTGGTCCTCAAGAGACAAAGATGCTGTTTGGGAGTAAATGAAGATCTGCCTCGTTTGATGATGAGGATGATGAGGATGATGAGATTCTGACAGAGAATGAATTTTTTTTTTTTCTTCCTCATGTTTCCTTTCATCTCTGACCAGTTTTATGCTGAAGAGTTTAAACATTTTAAAGGATTGTTGGTGGAGATGTCATGTCAACCTTTATCTTCAGTTTAAGCTGATAAATTTATGAAGTGCATTTTTAATTAAAAATAAAAGTCATTACAATTAAGCAGATGAAACTGAGACGCTCCTAAAAAGAAAGAATATATTTATTTTCTGTTCATCATTCCTACTTGTTTTTTTTTTTTTATTCGTTTATTTTTACTCATTTATATATTTTTTTTATTTTAATTACATTTATCTCTGCGTCTGGCAACGAACGTGAGGGGCGGGACCCCACAGAGGGCTCCCAGATAAACAAAGACGACTCGGAGCTGCTGCAGTACGACGCCCAGACTCTGACTAGGGTGACACCCCCCCCCCACCCCCACCCCCCTCTCTGCTCTGTCCCCAGGGCCGGATGAAGCTCCACACAGGCCCCTGGGTTGAAACTGGGCCCCTTTGGCCCTCCTCGCTGATGTCATTCTAATTATGTTTGCAGAAACAAAAGAATCAATCAGCTCAAAGTTGGTCATTTTTCTCAAAAATTAAAAAAAAAGAAGAAAGTTTTTAATTTGTGTGTTTTTATGTTTCTTACAGTGAAGCTGGAGCTGAAACGTGCCGTTTCTAATCCAAACAACTTTGTTCAGCTTCCTTTATATTAAAAGCTGTCATTTATTTAGCTCGTCATATTTCAGATATAAATCTATATGATGATTTAGAATATTGATGAAAATCTATGTGCTTTTATGAAATGAATAGTATATTTGATTCCTGTTATGACTTAGAAATATATTTAAACAAATGTTTGGAGTTGATCTGCATGCAGACATCAGAGCAGCATTTTTTATTTTAATTTAATTTAATTTAAAAAAGAGGGTTTGAAGTCAGGCAGAGAGTTTGATGATCCTGGAAGAAGTGAAGTGATTAAACTGACCAGCAGCAGCTTGATCTCAGCGACAGCATGAAGCCTCTGTTTGACTGGAGCTGAAGCACGAGGAGGAAGATCAGCTCTGATACAAACCTTCTAAAGTCTGATTTAAATTAACATTAAAATTATCTGAGAATGTTGTGGATTTTACCACCTCAGATTATCAGTGGGAGGTTTTTAAAAATCAGATTTTATTGCTTCTGTTGGGATTAATTCATCCTCTCAGAACTGAAAATTTTTATTTAAATAAATCCTAAATGATCTGCCAACAACAATAATGATATTAATAATAACAATAATAATAATAATAATAATAATAATAATATAATAAATTGTTATGTCTGGAATAAAATGGTTTAAATTCAATATTTTATTACTTTTTTTTTTCCTTTTCTTTAGTTCTGTCATTTAAAAAAAATAAATATAAGATATTTTAGTTTGAGCAAAAAATAAAAAAAAGACATCAACTATGAATTTAAATCTAAAAAGCAAAACTTTCTGAGCAATAAATTTAAGATATTTTCATGAATATTGTCAGATTTCAAAAGAAAAAAAAACGCCTCAAGTCTTTGTTGAAACAAACTAAATGATAATAATAATAATAATAATAATAATAATAATAATAATAATAATAATAATAATAAAGTCGGTAATTATGGTAACTTTTGCAAGAAAAAGAAAAAAGAATAGAAACAAAGTGCAGCAGTTTTTGTGAATAAAGATATTTCCCTCCATGACTGCAGGAGCACGCGACTAAACCCAGCAGCAGGTGGACTCATCAGCACGAGCTCATTTAATCTGATCTATTATTCTTTCTTTATATTCTATTATTTTCTATTTTTAGTAAACTGCTCACAAAAATTATGCAGAAATTATCATACAGTTTTCATAAATATCAGAGCAGTGAGATTGTGTTTAAATAATAATAATAATAATAATAATAATAATATGTTGTAAAGGCCAGAGGAAGTCCAAATGAAAAGAAATAAAATGAATATGAGTAATTTAGATTAGAGAATTGTAGCAGATTTGAACGAGCTCTAAATATGTAACAAATAATTTTACATTTATTTATGCCCGCATTCATTAAATGCAACCAATAAGCCAAGATTTGAGTTTTTTTTATTAAATAAAAGTGCTTTACATGAAGCTGCGGGCACACACACACACACACACACAGCTGCACGAGGTTCAGAGAAAGTGTGTGTGTGTGTGTGTGAGTGAGATTCTCAGGTGCTGCTGCGTTCACGCGCTCCATCTGTTTTTAATCTGACGATCAGGGTGCGTTCAGGGACCAGGGGAGGAGACAATGTCTTCGAATGGAAACACAAAAACAGCTGATCTGGGAGCAGCGTCTGTCCAAGAACAAAAGAAGAACATTCACGGAACAACTCACGGTGGTATTTACAGGTGGACCGGGTCAGGATGAGTCCTCCGTCTCGTGCAAAGAACCAAAACCAGAAGGTCCCACAAAGTCCACGACTCCCAGAGTTCGTGTCGTTGGGAAATGAAATGTAAAAAAGAGCCATGGGGATTAGGAGCTGTCGTTCTCCGACGTGTGCGCGACCAGAGAGCCCGGTTTGTGTTTCTTCAGCAGCTGCGTGATCTTCTCATCGTCCGAGTTCGGGTCCAGAGGTTTGTTGTAGTCGTCGTCCTCCTCCTCGATGTCCGAAGTGCCTTTGAGCCTCTCCGTCTCCGAGTCCTGCTTCTTCTTGGCCGAGGCCATCTCGGCCGCGTGCTTCTTCCTCCACTTGGTCCTCCGGTTCTGGAACCACACCTGACACACACACACACACGCGCGCGCGCAGGTCATTTATGTGTTTTCATGCCGTGATGATGAAGATGATGCTGCACCTCAAATAACATTTAGGAACGAATGAAATATTTAAAAAAAAAAAAATTAATAAATTAATATTTTGGTAAAAGATTTAAAACAGACATGCAGTGTGTGTGTGTGTGTGTGTGTGTGTGTGTGTGTGTGTGTGTGTGTGTTACCTTGACCTGGCTCTCCGTCATTCCCAGTGAGTAGGCCAGTCTGGCCCTCTCGGGCCCCGCCAGGTATTTAGTTTGTTCAAAAGTCTTTTCCAGCGCAAAGATCTGTTGTCCGGAGAAGGTGGGCCGGGTGTGTTTCCTCTTCCCGTCCTTGTCCAACAGCACCGAGTTCTGATCTGCACGAGGAGAAAACTTCAGTCATGTCACTTCGAACTGCAGCTGTTAAAATAATTATCTGATTTATTGTTTGGTTTTAATTTAGTTGAGGGTTTTTTGGGAACTTACGGGGCGAACACGCAAACCTGGCGTCCCTCCAGTGACCCTGCATGACCCCGGGCCAGAAGATGGGCGTCCTCCCCGGGAGCTCCGCTAAAGGTTTGGGGTACCGGGCCACGGCCACGGCCGCCGCGCCGGGGCTGAAGTAGAGTCCGGGGGGCGGCGGGGGGCTGAGGCTGCTGAAGCGGGGCAGACCCGACAGGATCCCCGCCGAGGAGGAGGCGGCCACCACCGCCGTGCCGCCGGCGGAGGACACGCAGGGCCGGCTGAGGATGTCGTTAATCCCGTGGGGGGTGGCGGAGGAGCACTGCTGGGGGGAGCCGAGCCCCGACGTGGAGCTCTTGATGCCCGGGGAGGACGCGGCCATGCCACCCGGGTTGGGGGAGGTGGTGGCCGGGGAGGTGGAGGAGAGCGGGTAGGCCGGGTACAGGGGGGTCTTCATCTCCGTCATGCTGTGCAGAGCTGCCAGGGGAGGGGTGCTGAGGAGGAAGGCGCTCTGTCGGGACCCGTCCATCTGACCCACCGCTAACATTACCACCTCTCCGTGGGACGGGGGCACCCGGGAGGAACGGGTTCGGTGCGTCTTTGAGCGAGGGGCGCGCGCAGAGTCCGACTCAAACTCGAGCAGCAGCCGCTCCTCTCCTCAAGTCCATCTCTGTCAATCCGCGAAATCCTTCAGTGGTCCAGGAAAAGAAGACAAAAGTCCCGTCCCCGCAGCCTGGTCCTGGTTCTGGTCCGGGTCCTGGTCCGCTCGATGCGTCCTGCTCCTCGGGACAAATCCTAAACGCTGATCCTCTGCTCCCGAGCTCTGTCAGCTGCAAGTACAAACTTTCAGAGGAGGAAACGGAGCCGGGGGGTGGTGTGGTGAGGTGGTGGGCGGGGGGTGGTGGTGGTGGTGGTGGTGGGGTCTTACTGGATTGGGGACTCGATCGTGACGTAGTCCGTCCAGCTTGAGGAGAAGCTCCTGATTGGCTCCGCTCGGCTCTGATGAAGACCTGAGGGATGAAGAGCTGAGGGATGAAGAGCTGAGGGATGAAGAGCTGAGGGATGAAGAGCTGAGGGATGAAGAGCAGAAGATCCTGAAGGTAAAGGTCAGAGCGGCGCGAGACGGTTGATGATGATGATGATACATAAACAACAGAACCCAAACATTGTCTTCATCTGACCTGCAGAACTCCACAGACCTGCAGGATCCGTGAGACTCATGAGGTTTCATTTATTTATTTTATGTTGTTTGTTTTTAAGAAATCAGATTTTAGGATTTTGGTTTTTAACACGTGAGCGACTCTGAAGCATCAGTGAAACAAAAAGCTTCATTTTTTTGCTGCTGCCTGAATCAACACTCTCATCAGTGGTGCAGCTAAAAGGGCCAAGATTAGAACCCTGAGGCTTCCCGGCCCCAACATAATATCATTTTTTTAATGAATGAATGTTTCCTGAGCCTCTTCAATCAGTTTTAGTTAGTTGACTCCACTGTTTATCAGTGTTTGTTGTTGTTGTTGTTGGCTTATTTTGTTTTAAAGCCATTAAAGTAAACAACAGCTGAATGAACTGTTTTCTGTAATTATTCTCTTTTCACTTTTGTTTTGACGGCCTTAGTGTTTTATGGACGTAAACTTTATCAATTTAATATTATTCATTAAATCAATTAGTTGCATTTTTTTGTATCAAATTATAGTTTATTTATTTGTTTGTTTTTTTTACCAAAATGCAGCAGCACATTATAAAATGTTTGTGCTGCTTTAGAACATCGTTTGTTTCTGGCTGCTGATTATTTGTAATTTGACATTTTCTCTCTTTTTGCCAAACTTTGATTTTTTTTGGTTCAGTGGAACTTGGATGTGTTTGGTGCATCATGTCAGATGTTCTTGAAATATTACATTAGAGCTGAGAGCAACTCCGGGAACCTACAAGTTCGATTAGTTTTTATAGAATATGGAAAAGGCCCAAATCAAAAAAGATGCAAGCCTGCTGATAAATCATTGTGTATTTAGCCACTTTAATCTGTTTTTGTATAAAACCATACTGTTTGCAGCATTAAAATGAACATTACGAGGAACAACTTGCGTGTAATAATTAACTGTGGCACTGAAAACTGTTCAAATGTTAAACTTTGTTTCTGGCCCTCGTCTCTGTGATTCAGAGGAGCATGTTTTGTTCAAACGTGCTTTAACTCACGCTGGGATCCCATCAACGACGTGGTGAACATAGATAGCTCTGACAGGTTGTCCCTGATTTAAGGTGACACCTCCTCCTGCCTGATCTCCTCTGAGGAGGAAGCTTCTCCCTTCCCCACTCGTCATCATCTCTACCCGGGTCGTCGCCCGGCTGACTGAAAAGGAATGCGCTCAGTTGTGCAAGAAGTAAATAAAGGTCTGGCAGCAGAGGAGCAGTCCACCACACAAGAACAGTTCAGAGGGGCCTTTCAGAAAAGGCTTTGAGCTGAGTGGACGGAAAGGCAGTGAGGGTTGACCCCCCCCCCCCCCCCCACACACACACACACACACACACACACACACACACAAACAAAATGTAAGTGTTTAGAAGTGCATTTGCTCCAAAAGTTGTGAAACTTCAACTAAATTAGCTTCAAAAGGAAACAAAAATATCATTTATTTATTTGGTCCACCATTCTGTATACTTTATTACTACTTTTAATTATACACAGTCCAAATATTGTAAATTGTTTCTCTATAAATCCCTCAGCATTTATTACAGCAAAGGTGCAAATGTTTTACGATTTAAGTGTTCGTGTCCTTTTCGATGTCGTCTGAAACGCATCATTTCGCCTCACCTCCCGCAGATAAAACGCACAGTCTGCAAAATAAAACGTGATATTCCTGAAAGCAGCAGCTGAATTCTTTGACACGCAGTTTGTGTGAAATCTCTAAATGTTGCAGCAGACATCGAGTTCGAGTTTAAAAGCTTGTAGCTCAAAC
>NC_056515.1:20025313-20026496 GCF_014905685.2 Nematolebias whitei
ATTTCAATATATATTTCAATAAATTTCATTTTTTATCAATTTTGATTAATTTTGTTGTGTTGCATGCTGTCCATCAGTTTATCCTGTTTGCCAAATAGAGCCAGTTCAGATTAAATAATGATCCCACCACCCTTGCTATGATCTACAGACCTGTTAGAGCATGGCTGGATCGCAGCAAAATTAGAAAAACCTTCTTAATGGCAGGCAGTCCTGATGCTAGGATACTCACCAAATGAGTTTTTTCCATTTTCTACAAAGTATTTCCCTGATATTTTCTGCTTCTTCTCCAGTTTATACACCTGCCTCAGCACACTCAGACTTCGTCAGGAGGCAGCTATCTTGGCCCGTTTGCATGGCATCACAACACATATTTTCTTTTAGTGCTGGGTAGAGATGGATCCGATCCAGTATCGGTATCGGCCTCCGATATAGCATAATTTACGTATCGGATTTTTCCGATCCAACCTGCAGAGATTTCCGATCCATGATGCATGTCTGTGTCTGATGAAACTTCTCCTCAAGTGATTCCCTGCCGGCTGCTCTGCACGTTGGCTTCAAACTATGGAAAGGATTTCCTGAGTAATAAGACCCGCCTCACAGTCAGGAAATCCATTTCATAGTTTGCAGCCATCTACAACGTGAGGACTGAGTTAGCAGCACTGTAGCTAACAGCTAACCAACTTTTTATCTAAACATGTCCACTGTGTGGAAGTATTTTACACTAGAAGCACCACAAAACAAGACAGCAACGTGCAATGTCTGCAGAGCCATAGCGCCACACTAAACCGCGGTAAAGTTAGTTTTACGTTGGACTTTCGAGCTCCGTGGCTTCAGTGTTCTTCTCCTCTCACTGAACCAGAAGCAGGCAGCCCAACCCCGGCCAGCTGCGTCCGATCTGTCTCGCTCAGTCTGCCCGTCTCGGAGGAGGGACTGACTGAGCGTGGCTGGCCAAAATCAGACTGCCCGCCCTGGACTGAACAAGAACAACACACAACTGAAGCCACGGCGCTCGAATGTTTACCGAAAAGTTACTCAACTAATTAATAACCATCTGTTATCAATTGTAGAAAATTAAGGATTTCACAGCTTTATACTTGCAGCCAAGATATAGTTTACCCTCCAGGAAATATTTATCAGTACAACAGTAGACAATCATAAAAAACATATGAATTGAAAAATAAAA
>NC_056515.1:20026596-20036744 GCF_014905685.2 Nematolebias whitei
TTCCTGGATCATCAGTGATGCATGAACAGCTTCCAAATTAAAACTCTGGTATTTATTACAATCCATCTGCAGTTATCTTATTTTGAAACTTAATAAAAATAAATGTTTTATTACACGACAACACGTAAACTTAAAAGAATTAAAAGTCACCTACTGTTTGTGTTTTCTGCCTTGAGGATTTATCAGCCCATTGACACACGTTAAAAATAAATACATGCGGTGTTTCAAACCTCTGGGCAGATGTGCCTGCATGAGCACATGTATCAATCGTCACGTAGAAATCTAACAAAAATGCAAAAAAATTAACTAAAAGTCAAAACAGTAAAAAAGTTCTTGGGCAAAAGATGCGTTAATTCCATAGACATATTGACACTGGAAAACAGTGAGCAGCTGCTTTCTAAGGTTTTGTACTTTTTGTGAACCAATTAAAAAATATTTTATGTAAATTGCTGCTAAAGATGTAAAGAATAAAATAAAACAGGACGATTTTAGGAACAATGTCCAATAACTGCAGATAATGATAAAAGTTTGGAGAGGGAGGGGGGCGCGTATGCTGCTTATCATTGTAGTATAAGTTGAAAGTAATGTCTTTAAATTACACGTACTGTCTATTTTGACCAAGCTGAGTGAACATCTGGTGCATTTTAATCATGGAAGATGCTGCAGACTTGATCATAAATGGTTTTAAAAATTCAGATCTGAAACTTCAGCACTGGGTTAAAAATGAAAGAGTCGGTGACATGACTCATTCTGGAGTTTTTGTTTTGTCTATGTTGATCAGTACAGAAGAATTAGATCCAAAAACCTGAAGCAGAGAGAACACACGGTGCGCTTGCACCCCCGTGTGGTCAGAGTGTGTAACTGCAGACAGACAGCCTTGAATCCTCTCCAGTCAAAGATCTCAAGAGTAAAACATTGTTGTTGTTTTAATTCCATCCTTTTCCTTGACCATTTTTTTCTACTTAAATAAAATATTCAGTCTTTTTTATGTCAAAAGAAGAACAGGAGTTTTAGAAGTGTGTGCTTCAATCATCACGAAATTAACTAAATTTGTGAAAACTCTGAACATGTCAGACAACTCACAGATACCACACCATTTTTTATTCCAATATTGGTAAAATTGGCTAAATAGCTATTTTTCTGTTTCCTAAAGTCAGCTGGCTGTGGCAGCCATCTTGAATTGTGCTGACTCCAAACGGTGCATCGATCAGATTATTGCACTGGTTTATTATCTGGGTGTCCAAGTACGTCTTTAAAACGTCTTCAGTTGATCCAAAATGTTGCTGCCAGAGTCTTAACTGGAGTTAGTGGGAGAGATCATATCTCTCCAGTTTTAGCTTTTTTCAAATCCAGAATAGAATTCAAAATTTTACTTCTAACCTACAAAGCCCTCAACATCCTAGTTCCATCTTATATTCAAGATCTTATTGTTCCATATTTTCCTAACAGAGCACTTCACTCTCAGACTGCAGGTTTACCCGCGATCCCTAGAGTTTCCAGAAGCAGAATGTGAGAAAGATCTTTTAGTTCTCAGGCTCCTCTCTTGTTGAACCAACTTCCAGTTTCTGTCCATGAGGCTGACACATTGTCCAGTTTTAAGACTGGGCTTAAGACTTTCCTTTTTCATAAATCCTATAGTTAGGGTTAGCTTGTTATGCTGCTATAGGCTTAGACTACAGGAGGATAAACTGACCCCATTTCCTTAAATGATTTGTTAAAATTAAATAGTTTTCATTTGATACCATTTCGATCTTAACGTGATTCTTGACCTGCCATTGTGTATCTGTTCCTCTCAAACCCAGCTGGTCGAAGCAGATGGCGTCTTGTCCTGAACCTGGTTCTGCTAATGCTCATGAGGGAGTTTTTCCTTTCCACTGTCGCCTTCATGCTTGCTCAAGATGAGACTTCTGCAAAAGCAAAGCAGTCTGCTCCTCAGATAATGTTAAATCATATTTTTATACATGAATATTTCTGTTCAGTGCCCTGAGACTTATGTTGTAACTTGGCGCGACATAAATAAACTGAAGTGAATAATTACTTTCTAAGAGCGTCATTAAAATCCATTCATCTGACACTACTGACAAACAACGATTATCACCTTTCACTTCCAGTGGTGGATGATAAATACAATAATTGTCCTTATTTGCAGCAGGATTTTTATTTTTCTACCTGTTTTCCATGTGTTCCTGTACAGGATCGTGGGGCGAAACTTCTTCATCACAACTTGCTTCCAGTTTTTATCAACATGCTGATTCTAAAATCTACTTGGCCACTGTGCTGCAGCTCAGGGTGTCTTGGTCATTTTGTTAAAGCCATGGCCATCTTTTATGTAGAGCAACAATTTTTCAGATTCTCAGAGGTGTTTACCACGAGGTGCCAAGTTGAACTTCCAGTTATGAGAGAGCGATATCAAATTTAACACACCTGAGACCTTTCAACACTGATCGAGTCACGACACGAGGAGGGGAAATGGAAATAAGGCAAATTTAAGGCTGCACTCTTTTGTTGCCAGCGCTTTAGACATTAATGGCTGTGCTCTTATTCACAAGGGACAGTACATTTATTATTGTACATGCTGTACACTGAATACTTGATATCTTCAGTGTTGTCCCATGAAAGATACTGAATATTTATAAAAATGTGAGTTGTACTCACTATTGTGAGATACTATATGTTCCTGCTGAGAATACTGTAAAAAGCTCAAGAAGACCAGGTTAATTGACTGCTAAATATTCTGCTCCTAGATTAAATAAACATAAATTGGATCTCAAAGTGCCTTAAAAGACTAAAGCAATTTGCAAATGAACATGTTAAGAGTCGTGCAACACCGTACCAGCATCACCTCAGGTTCAGCAGCAAATAACCAAGGAGCCGAAAATCAAGGTGAAGAAACGTGTTCGTCTTCTATCGGTTGATATAAAACGCAAAAATAAATTTCATTTTTCTTTATAGAATTCCATCCAGAGAAGTCTGGAAACAAATGCTTTTCCAGATGTTTTTTTGTCTATGGGAACCCTGTCATCAACTCTTCATGGTTTTCATTTGGTCAAACCTTGTTCACATTTAATCAAACAGAATTAGATTTGTATCTCTTACAGCTGGACGCAGTTACGACAGTGGATAGAAAATCGCTTAAGCATTCCTACAAACTCAGAAAGGATGAAAAGGTGACAAACTTGGTTCCTGCATTCAGATGTATTTTAACACGTTAAAAATCTGTTTACCTACAGATGTAAACACTAAATTCAATGATCATTTTAGAGAAAATAAAGTCAGGTTCTCTGGATGGATTAAAAAATAAACTGTTGAAATTGATCATACATCAGCATATTTTATAGACACCCCTCATTACAGTAGTTCATATATGTATCATCCTGTTTTTAATAATAATAATAATAATAATAAAGTTATGTATCATCATTGTATGTTCCATACAATGGTGAAATTGTGTCTGCATTTAACCCACCCACCAGCAGGTGGAGCAGTGAGCAGCTGTTGAAAGCACCCGTGGAGCAATTAGGGATAAGGTGTCCTGCTCAGACACCAGATGTGAGCGGGGATTGAACTTGGGACTATTGGGTCTCGAGTTTTAAACTCCGTCTCTGGTTCAGACATTAATGTGAAACAAATGATCAGTGATTTTAGAGGTGCACTTGACTTATTTTGTTAATTTTAGTTTTATTTGTAACAACATGCTGTTGTGCCAAAAAACGGTGACACTGAGCTGCATGTTTAAATAATATTAACGTGACCCGATGAACATTTTGATAACCAGCAGTGAATGTAGAACTTTACACTTTTCTGGTTTAATGACAGGCAACAGAAAATGAGCTGGCAGCAACTACACTTTAATTACACTGTGCCAAGGAATGGTGACACCAAAACAAACATCTGCAGTAAATGTCAACCTGCATGTAATTATTGAAACAATCATTTACAGGTTCCTTACCTTGGTGCTACAATGTCTACACTTCATAACTTTTGTCCTTTCCTTCACAATCCACTTTGAACAACGTCCCTCTCGAATCATGTTTTCCTGTCCACTTCCCCATCACCGATTAACCATTTTTCGATAAAACCCCAGTAAACGAGCACCGGCTGAGCCAAATGAACAGTTTCTTAAAGGGAAATGAATATTATGACTGGATTTCAAATATTAATTTGTAGAATTGTAGATTTAACTTTAGGGAAAAGCTGAGAAGTTGGGAAACAGATGTGGCACACTAAATCTCGCAGCTAACAGTTACTCTAAGTTTTGAAACTTGTTAGCGTTTTGCAACTAAACTCTTTAACAGGATAAAAAAATAACACAAGCCAGAGTGTGAAGTGATAAAGTTGTCATTTTATTAGAATTTACTCGCGTGCCATCAGCTTCTGCTTCTTCAGCTTCTTCTGTGAAACCTGCAGACAGAAACACGGAGTTATCACAGCAGCCGGGGCGGAAAGTGAGCTCAGCTCCGCTGGTCGGTCACTCAGAGTCAAAGATTGTTTTCATGAAGAATCCAAAGGTGTCCTAAGATTGTCATCATCACAACCAGTTGCTGGAGGAAGTCGGTGTGCTCAGACCTACAGACGGGCCCGGTCAGAATCAATGGGACCAGAGTTCTGCTGCACATCTGAGCACACATCTGTCTACAGCCCAGCTTCTGTACTGTACCTTTTTCTTCTGGGTCACCTCCTCCTCTGGTTTGGGGACGATCTGCTCCTTCTCGGTCAGGATCATCTCGATGTGGCACGGCGAGCTCATGTATGGGTTGATGCGACCGTGGGCGCGGTACGTGCGCCTCCTCATCTTGGGGGCCTTGTTGACCTGGATGTGTTCGATGACCAGAGAATCTACGTCCAGACCCTGAAACCACACAAACGTCTTCAACTCCAGCGTTGGTTGTGCTCGACTGAAGCGAGGCCACTGGAACAAGTTTCCAGTGATTAAAACTGGACTCGCAGCTGAAACAATGTCTCGGTACAACTGGAGAACGTTTCCAAATGTCAGAACTGGTAACAAACAAGTCAAGCTTTGATTTTACTCAACTATGTAAACTACTTTAGTGCTTTCAGAAACCTTAAACAAATCATTTATTTTGTGCATAAACTGCTTTAATTACTTTGTTTAGTTTTTTTTTCCTTTTCATTTCTTTGTTTTTCTGGTGCAACTCTGAAATAAGCATTTTAACAACACTTTGAACATATAGCATCAAAATTTATTAACTGATCAAACTTATTTCCAACCATCAACAGGATCAATAAGATATTTTCTGATAAAGCGACCAAAACTGGTTCGTATGACCCGATTAACGTAGAAACACGCTAGCAGGAAAATCATTGTTTGTACAGACCCTAGTTTTGTTGCACAAATTAGCATGCGTGCAACTTATACAGCGAAGCAAGTTAGTTGTTTTTCCCCATATTTATAACCAATTTTTGGCTGAGATCTATTTCATTCATTCTGACATGGAAAATATTGAACACTACCATTTTCAGCCACTAGAGGGCCCTCAACTTGTATGGAAAGCCAAGTGTCTCATTAATAGGTAAAAGTGGCTATTAATGAGACACTTTGCTTGCCATACAAAGCCACCTTCGTCTCGCTCCGTAACTCCTGGAGCAAACGCCAAATCAGCTGCATTTCACCGCATCGCCCAGGAGAAATGCAGCTGATTTGACCATTAAAGTGCTTTTGTGAAGTAAAAGTTCAACTGAGACGCACCTTGACTATAATTTCAAGCAAACAAATAATTGTTTTTAGGTGGTTATCTTGTTAAATGCAGAAGAAATGAACAGCGAGTCATCCCTTTCCTTTCGGTTTTTGAAACGCAGCTGATTTGACGTCAAAGTACATTTATTAAGTAAAAGTTAGACTGAGACACAACTTTGCTATATTTTTGAGCAAACAAATAATTAAGTGTTAATCTTGTTAAATTCTTAAGTCCTCCCATGCACGCTCCCACGGCCGCCATTTGGCAGCCAATCAATTTTTGGCACAACACCGGCCACGTTTCCAAGTTGTCAACATGTAATAGATGTGACTTATACGACAAAGTGACATATTTATGGTTTTTTCCACTTTATTAGACACATTTGGTCTGATGCGACTTATACGGCAGTGCAACGTGTACGGCGGCAAGTACGGTATACTACCTAATAAGCTCGTCGTATTAAATCCCCCCCACACTGTCGATAACTGTTCAAAAATAACTATAATCTGTTGCGTATGAGTCCAATCTGGTTATTAAACTGTAAATCTGTACACAGGTGGACAGAACAAGTGTGAACGTTTGGTGGTCTGAACACAGATGGACCACACTGAAGAAATGCCTACATACAGATGCAAATTCACTTTCTGAAAAAATAAATAAATAAAATCACACCTATTTACAAATGAGCAGGGATTTTTAGAACATTTACAGTTCAAATGAGCAGACTGGAAGAACTATATAAGATATATAAGTTTAAGATATAAACTTCCTCCAGAGTTCTAGCGTTTCCCCCCAGTGGCACATGCCAAGAAAATCTTGAAATGGAGGCGTCCACACCAGATGCTCCAACCACCTCAACTGACATTTGTGCTGAACGCAGCCATCTTGTAAAAGAAGATTATTTCAGCCACAGTCAAATGTTCTTAACTTAAAATGTTTGGCTAACTACTGTGAGAAACCGCACAATTGTTTTATCTTTTAGACGTTGAAACTAACAAAACAGCTTTATCGATAGCTGTTGGTGTTTTGAAGCTAAATTAAAGACAAAGCTGACTGTTCCTTTAACAGTGACTTCAGGAAGTAAAACTAAAACGTGACTCATTAATGAATGGTGACGCCTGTAAAGATGCACATCACATTTTTCAGCTGCTGAAACGGTTTGGAAAGCTGCTGCAAAAATGTATTTTGCAGCAAAGAACAGGCAGGAATGGGTTTTCATTTTGCACTAAAAAGAAATGCAACTTGCAAAACAATGCAAAATAAGCTGAAAGTCTCCAAACACTGACAAACACGTCTTCACACACTTAATAAAATAAGCTCTTCACTAAAGACTTCACTCAATCTAACCCAAAGCATACAGAAGACATGCATCAGTCCGGTTAGTAAAAAGAACTTGCCTTCAGCTCAGCGTTACTCTCTGCGTTCTTGAGCATGTGCAGCAGGAACTCTGCGCTCTTCTTGGGCCAGCGGCCCTGAGTCCAGTCGAACTGTTTGGCCTGAAAACACAAAGCGGTTTAGAACAACTTCCTCTCTTTTGCTCAACCAGCGAGTTTCTTCTGATGCTGCTCAGGATAAACAGGTTGGTTTCATCATTAATCCAAAGGTGTCCTAAGTTGATCATCACTGCAGCCTTTAACCAGACTCCTGGTTGCGTCGCTCAGCTCTCACCTGAGCGCAGCGTCCAACGCCACCGTTGTAGCGGCGGAAAGGGACACACTGGTGCTGGACCATGACGTCCCTCAGGTACTTGTTAGCCTTGCGGATGTGCATGCCCTTAATGGCCTGGGCTGTCTCACGGGTGTTCTGTTAAGAAAACAAGAACAAGTCTTTAGTCAGACTCGCTTCATAGAAAGTTCTTAGCCTCAAACCATGAAGTATTTTGGATTATTTTTACTTGTTTGGACATTTCAAAATTGATGTTTTGAACATTTGAAAAAGGTAAACACATCACACTGAGCTGAATTATTTCCAGTCAGACATTTAAATGCATCTTTGTTTGCTTGAAAGGGAAGAGATGAGGTAAGGTAGGGCAGCCGACCTGGGACCTGAAAGTCCCAGGTTCGACCCCCAGCCATTCTCACACGTCATGGTGTCTCTGAGCAAGACACTTATTCCCTAATTTCTCCCTGGGTGCTCACATAGCCGCCCACTGCTCTACCTGGGTGTATCCCAGGTGCGATGGGTTAAAAGCAGAGAACTAATTTCACCATTGTATGTTCCCATACACCGAGGACAACACATAGCCCTTTATTATTACTTTGTTCTTTAGACAAAACTCTACACCTTCTGTCTAGGATTAAAAAAAAAACATAGTGGCAGAAGTCAATATAATAAATTGAAATTATCTGGAAAAAAAAATAGCGCAGCAACAATATGCAGCTCACAAAGTGGGTTTTTTTATCATCAATTTGAATGAATAAATTATAATTAGTCAAGCAAAAAAGTAAAAAAGGGAAACTTGAAAACATTTTGACTTTGGAAGCCAAAAAAATGGGAGGACAATTAAAGCAACTCCACGTTTCATAAAACACTTAAAACCTTCTCGTCCTTACTAAAACAAGTTTATATCAACCACTTGGGGTTTCCTCACACTTCCAGATGAGGTCAAGTCAAACAAACGGATGCAGCCATTGTTGTAAATCTAATCAGGATTGACGCTTCAGCTTAAGACAGCACTTAATCCTGCAGAATTCACAAGTACTCGCATACTTATATATTTCTCTTTTATATAGTTTGTTTACACCCCTTCACATTTATAACCTGTTCATAGTCTGTACACTCATAACCTGTATATATTTATACTTGTAGCATATTCAAATCAACTTGCTGTATATTGTAATATATATAAGCACTTCTGGGTGGATGCAAACTGTATTTCGTTGCTTTGTACTTGTGACATGTGCAATGACGATGAAGTTGAATTCTATTCTAGAATGGAAAGATGGCAGCTGTCTTGTCCCACCCTTAATAAGACAAAGACAATGACAGTCCTAACTTGTGAGACATGTGGACATCATGAGCTTACCTTGAAGTGAACCCGGAGGTTTGAGCCCCTCGCCTTGCATGCTGAAAGAACAGGCCAAACTTTTCAAAACAAAAGCTCAGACACACACTGAACATATTGCATGTGGCTCAGATTTCAACATTTGAATTATTTTCACATTTCATTCAAAGGTGTCCTAAGAAATCATCACAGCCACCCAACTCCTAAATTACGTGTCCTTACTTACATTTTGTCGGGTTCTCGGGATCGAGAGAGTAGCGGACCATTTTCAGACAACTAAAAAAAACAAAAACAGTCAGTACTTTAAATACACCTCTTTAGCTTACGTTAGCTACTTCAGCGCTAATGGATGCCCCGAATATTATCAACACACACCAGGAAACACCAAGAATGACCAACATAAGATTTAAACTCGAGTAAAACCAGAGAAACAGCAGCTGCTTCTTATTTAAAACCAGTTTTGGTCACAAGCAGCCAACATGGCGGAAAGCTGCACTAGCCACCAAACCGGCATCTTCACGATTATTAAAATAAAACTACAAACTTCGCCCTCATACAAAACGTTTAACACAATCAGAGCTACTGAAGTACAACAAATGAAACTCGGTTGGTTAACGAGTAGGATGGTTCATAATAAATAGAGATTTAACACAGATTCTTGTCTTCAAATGCAGAATTATGCTTCTACCTCTGAGGCCGCAGGGGGAAGAGGAAGTGCCGCAGCCAGCGCGTCCCCTCTTCTGCTTCCGGTCAGGCTCAGCGCCCCCTGCCGGTGAGGAGGAGGCACTGCTACAGGCATGCCTCATTATTAAACATTTACGTTAACGTTTTTCTCAATTTGTATTATTTTTGTCACTAATAAGGCATACTTTATGTCTTAGTGGTTATTTTCATTATAAATATTTATTTAACTATCGACCAATCTCTAAACTCTGCATTTTAGCCAAGGTTCTAGAAAAACTGATAAACTTTCAAATCAAAAAGTATTTGGACTCTTTTAACATCTTACCTCCACATCAGTTGGTTTCAGGAAACAACACAGCACAACGACTGCTTCACTCAAGGTTTTTAATGACGTTGTTGAAGCACTGGATGCTAAGGATTATTGTGCTCACAATGTGTTCAACATAATGGTATTTCTTCCAGTTATTTAATGGTCAACAATGGTGTACCACAAGTCTCAGTCTTAGGACTCACCCTCTTTACAATCTACATAGGTAATGTAGGTCAGAGCATCCATGATGCATCCATACATTTCTATGCTGATGACAGTCGTTTATTGTCGAGCTAAAACAGTTGCTAAGGTTTTCCAGCTTTTGTAATCTGCTTTTGACAACATCCAGTCTGATTTGTTCCATCTCAAATTTCTCCTAAATGCTGACAAAGGGATGTTGTTTTCAAACAGCAGTCCTTCCTTCGATTTTATTTTCGAACAGTGCTCCTATTGA
>NC_056515.1:20036844-20042944 GCF_014905685.2 Nematolebias whitei
CATACATACATACATACATACATACATACATACATACATACATACATACATACATACATACATACATACATACATACATACATACATACATACATACATCTATCCATCCATCCATCCATCCATCCATCCATCCATTATCTTCCACTTGTTCCGAAGTTAGGTCGTGGGGGCGGCAGCTTGAGCGGAGAAGCCCAGACATCTCTTTCCACAGACACCTCTTCCAGCTCTTCTGGAAGGACTCCAACGCATTCCTAAGTCAACTGAGAGACACAATCTCTCCAGCGTGTCCTGGGTCTTTCATGGGGTCTCCTCCCAGTTGGACATGACCGAAGCACCTCCTTAGGGAGGCGCCAAGGAAGCATCATTACCAGATGCCTGAACCACTACAACTGGCTCCTTTCGATGTGGAGGAGCAGCGGTTCTACACTGAGTCCTGCCCAGATAACAGAACTTCTCACCCTATCTCTAAGGAAGAGTCCAGCTACCCTGAGGAGGAAGCTCAATTAATCTGCCTGTATCTGCGATCTCGTTCTTTTGTTCATGACCATAGCTGAGGGTAGGAAAGTAGACTGACTGGTAAATAGAGATCATTGTCTTACAGTTGAGCTCTCTCTTCACCACAACGGACTGGCACAGAGTCCGCAATATTGCAGACACTGTATTAATCCATCTGTTAATTTCATGCTCCATTCTTCCCTCACTAGTGAACAAAACCCCAAGACACTTGAACCCCTCCACTTGAGGCAGAATTTTGCCCTCGACCCAAAGAGATCAATCCACCCTTTTCTGACTGAGGACCATGGCCTTAGATTTGGAGGTGCTGATTCTCATCCCAGCTGCTTCACTGTGATCTGCTCCAGTGAGAACTGAAGATCATGACACAATGGCATCAACAGGACCACATCATCTGCAAATAGAAGAGAAGGAATCCTGAGTCCACAGAAATGGACTCCCTCCACCCCTTACTGCACCGAGAAATTCTGTCCATAAAAGTTATGAACAGAATCAGTGACAATGGGTACGATCAACAATGCAAACCAAACTTCTTCACTGTTTTTTTAGGGATCGAACAGCCCATATCAACATGCTCCCAATCCCATATTCATGGAGCCTCCCTTACAGTGTACTCCAAGGAACACAGTTGAACACCTTCTCTAAGTCCACAAAACACATGTAAACTGGATTGGCAAACTCCTGTGAACCATTGAGGACCCTAGTGAGGAATAAGGAGCTGATCCAGTGTTCCACAGCCAGAATGGAACCTACGTTGTTCCTCCTGGATCTGAAGTTTGACCAATGTACAGACTCACCTCCAGTACCCCTGAATAGAACTTACTATGGAGGCTAAAGAGAATGATGCCCCTGTAATTGGAGCACATACTCCGGTCCTCCATTTTGAAGAGGGGGAACAGCCACCCCAGTCACTTGGGTGAAGAGAGGAGCTGAGCTTGTCAATTGATCACCACCTGGTAGTGAGGTGGATCAGATGGCATGGGAAGATGCCGGACAGACCCGGAAGACCCAAACATAGTGAGGATTTGATGGAAATGTCTGGCAGAAGAACTCATCAGAAAGATCTTCAATTCACACCTCCAGGAGAGCTTTAACCACAACCCAGCTGAGGCGGGGGACATTGAGTCTGAGCGGGCTATGTTCTGCACCTCAGTTGTTGAGGTGGCTGCCTTGAGCTGGGGCCACAAAATTGTCAGTGCTTCTCGCAGTGGCCATTCTTGAACTCAGTGGTGGACACCTGGTCTGTGGTCTGCAGCCTTAGCTGTTACAGAGGCAAAAGCTCAGATGCGGGAGAAGTTTGGTGAGGCCTTGAAAGGAGACTCTCAGTCCAAGGAGATTCTGGCAAACCATCAGGCGGCTAAGGAGGGGAAAGCAGCACTTAACTAACACTGGGTTCAGTGAAGGTGGGGTGCTGTTGACCTCAACCAGTGATGTTGTCGGGAGGTGGAATAAATAATTCTCAGACGGTCTCAATCCCACTCGCATGTCTTCCATGGAGGAAGCTGAGTAAATAGGAACTTTGGGGTTGGTCATTCCTTAAACATGGCTAAGGTCGCCGAGGTAATTACAAAGCTCCGAAGTGGCAGGGCTTTGTGGTGGAAGAGATCCGCCCTTGTTTCCTTAAAGCTCTGGATGTTGTGGGGCTGTCTTGGTTGACACGCCATTGCAACATTACAAGGACATCGGGAACAATGCCACTGGATTGGTAGAAAAACAAATGGCTGCAAATCTGATAACATAGCTACAAAATCAATCATCAATCTACGACCTAGGGCTTCCTGGTGTCAAGTGCACTATTGGACATGGACACCCTTATGTTCGAACATGATGTTTGTGATGGACAAACCATGACTAGCACAGAAGTCCAACAACAGAACACCACTCGAGTTCAGATCAGAAAGGCTGTTCCTCTCATCACTCCCCTCCAGATCCCATTGTCGTTGCTGACATGGAGATTTAAAGTCCCCCATCAGAAATGAAACTTTCAGAACATAATCATTGGGAGAACATTTATGATTAATTAACTTTTGTAATCAAGCTTAAGATGACCACCACAGCCAAATGAACTTATGACTCAGCTGGTTTAAAGGGCATGGAACACACAAGTATTGGTATGTGTGTGTGTGTGTGGGGGGGGGGGGGGGGGTATGCGTATGTTCTCAAGCAGCAATAACAGCCTCCAGATTTTAATTCTGAAATCTGGCATTAGAGACAAGGACAAACAGAGGGTGTATACTCCCAGTGCACTGTCTTACAGGAGCACTGGGATTCCTGGGTGACAGGCTGGAGAGACAAAAAAAAAAAACACTACTCAGGTGTCGGCGTGTATTGGGGTATTAGCTGTGAAATGAGAGCGCTGTCGAGCTAAAGGTCAGGAGGGAAAAAAGTTACCTTCAGTGCACAAAGAGGCAGCAGCTCCTGTCACGGATTAATCTCAGAATCATTATCATGCATCTGTATGTGAATAATTCTGAGCCGCTGATACATTTCTGGATTAATTCAGCACTGAGGGCATCTGCTGCTTTTCCACATGAGAGAGGTGGAGGGAAACACGACGACTTCGCACTGCCGGCAGGAAAGATTAGAATGTATGTGTGCATTTATATTACCTCCTTTAGTGTCAGCTAAATTATTCATGTCATCCAGATCAGCTCAGTCTCAATGTGTTCGCTGCTTCAGGTCATACATCTAACAGGCTTTTATTTCCCCTGCATTCATTTCATTTTAATAAAGACCTGCGTTTCTGCAGCTGTTTAACCTGCCGGGCTGACATTAATATGTTGCTTTACAGTGTTTGTCATTGTTTTGTAGAATCAGGAGGTGGTGTGCTGCAGAGTGGATATAGAGATTTTCAATTACTGGGACTAAACATGATGATGTCAGGTGTCAGAGCTGGATTTGTGTGGTGAGTAGGAGCTGTTTATTTGGAGAAATGTACAGCCAGTACAGTCACAGATAATCTTTCTTACTGCTGTTGGGCTGAACATTTTATAGAGATGAGGATTTTTCTCAGACCTCATTTCACTCATCGGGGGGTCAACTGGTCAATTAAGACGATGTTTATATTATTTTGATGATTTTTTATTTTTACCAGCATCAGCTTGAAAATCTAATATTTTGCTCATGATTTTAGGTATTTTTAATTGTAATTTCAGGCTAAATTTAATGAAACCACAAGTGAAGCAGCGAATAATGCCAGCAGAGTGTCTCCTGTGTGTGTGTGTGTGGGGGGGGTGCCCTGTGTGCCCTCTTCATTACTCCAAACCTCGCTCTGCTCCTCATTCACTTAGTAAAACAAATGTTGGATTGGACCTGACCAGGTCCTTCGCGTCCAATAACAGGCCATCCCACGCCTGAGTGACACCTGAGAAGAAACGCTCACATGCATCAGTCTCACCTGCCGCTGAGCTGCTCACCAGCTCTGCTCTGCCCTCGGAGCTTCTGTCCGTCTCATCTCCTGCTGTCGAGCTCCCTACATCTGCTCCCAACTGACTTGACACATCTGTGGAGTCTTTACCGTAGAAGACAGAAACTGAAGTAGATCACAGATACCTTCATTCTCACCTTTTCCGAGCCAACTTGCAGTCCCTCGTCATCCAATGTTGATTCAGCCATCTGGGGAGAACTCGAGAACTGCCATACTTATTTTCACATAACTCAGTGTTGTTTTATTGCAAAGACAAAAAAAAAGAGCACTCACTTCTAGTAAAGCCTGGGAGGACACTTGGGTGTTTAGAGATATTTCAAAATGGCAGAAATGTTTCTTGGACTACCTGTTGGATTGTTAATCTGGTCAGAATTATACACTTTCTCCATATTCAATACCTTCAAAAAACTTTCTACAACAGGTAAGTTATTTGCTGTTCACAATCTCTCAGTAGAACCTCACTTCAAATGATCCAACCTGTCCCTTTACTCAGTGACTCACATTTACATGTGTTTACATCAGAGTCCCATGTTCTGAATCACTGATTCATTGCTGAGATCCAACTCAGCATGGTTGCTTCTAAATATTTCTACTTTCTCCTCATTTCTTGCATCTTATCACCACGAGGAATCATCATCTTTGGATCACCGGCCAAAACAGCAATTTGTACATGAACACACATCGTTCTGTAATGACAAACACAGTAAAGGTGAAATAAAAATAAATGCATTCATGTGAGCCTACTGAGTAAAATACATTTGCAAGAAAAGACAACAGAGAATATGTAAATATCTTTCATATTTATTCCATGTAATTGTTTAAAGTGTTCAGTCAACTTGAATTTTTTTTCCTTTTATCTCAATTTCTCCCGTCCAGGAGACAATCTCTTCTTCCCATCTTCTCAGAAAGACTTTCAGTCAGCCCAGTGATGAATCTGCAATTATTGATGGCTTCATATAAGCAGTGAACTTCTCCAATTGGCCCGTATGGTAATTGTAAAGGAAGTCATATGCATAAAATTAATTATACGGTGCAATAAGGCCCATAAATCAGGTCACTATCAATTTGGCTGAAAATGTTTCAAGCACATGGTCCTCGCAGAGTTCAAGGTAAAAAGGAGAGGAATCTCCGTTTTTTTTTTAGACCAAACCAAGGAAGTAATCTATCAGAGCGGACAAAGACGTGTCTCACCTAATGGTTTTACTCAGCTATGTATTCTTTATTTGGCAAAAGAAATGAGCTTTTTTCAGTTGTGAGATGCTTAATCTTATAAATGGTGGAAACAAAGAAGAGTTTCCCTCTCTTACATTGAAATAAAGTCAGCAGCAGAGTCACTGCCACCTTTTTTTTGCCTTTATATGATGCTAAACGATGTGAGCAATGAGGCACTTTGTAAAAACTGTAAACCTAATTAGGCAGGGAAAACCTTGCTCTAAGTGGCCCACACAGGAGGGAAGTATTTATTGCTCCTGCAGGAAAAATGCTTGTGAGAATCCTCTGAGCGATGGCTGCGAGAGCGGTGGGAGAACTAATTTGAAAGAACAATTACATGCGTTCAGTCCATTTATTTTCCATCGGATAATTATTTGATGTATTTGTTTTAATGACATTGTGTAATTCAGTTCATCTCAGGCTCTCGCTAACTGCTAGCTTCAATTACCGTCCAGTCATTTATAACTCCTCGAGGCTAAAAAGAAGGTAATTGCCCAGATGGAATGCCTAATGAGGGTTGCACAATTATTTCCCAAGTTATTGAGATTTGTATTTTGTTAGCTACTTAATTAAATAGCCTCTTTTTCAACAGGTCTGTTTTTTCTCTTTCAGTTGCACGATACTGATGAGCAGATTGTTCCACATCCTCTGAGGTGTTGTTCTGTCCATTCAGAGTTTAAAAAAAATTAACAATTTCTTTAGGAAATAAATTGCTGCTTAAGTCAAAATGTGATCATAAATTCATGACCTGTAGTCGTAATTAGAGCTGCAGAAAATGCATTTTCCTTCATTGTTTTTATTAATTCCTTTTATATTTTTGGCACTTGCGTAACCTAAAGTTGACACCAGTACATGTGTAGTTTATAGTTGTAGTATAATTTATACTGGGTTAAAATAGGTCTTGGTCTCATGCTCAATATTTCACTGATCAATAGTAGCTGAGCTATT
>NC_056515.1:20043044-20052571 GCF_014905685.2 Nematolebias whitei
TTGTGTGTGTGTGTGTGTGTGTGTGTGTGTGTGTGTGTGTGTGTGTGTGATGACACCCCCTGAGTGAGAAGTTCTTTAGCATGAGCAAGCTGTCACATCACCGTGTCATGCCTAACCATAATATTAGTCTAACTGTGTAAATGTGTCCATTAAAAGGTTATTGAAGCTTATCAGCTAACACAAACTGTTTGGTTTATGGCCATAACTGCAGCTGGTATTTTAACGAGGCGTCACAGTGCACAGTCTTCCATCCTGACCCAATAACTGTGACACCACAAACTGATCTCAGTGACATTACTGAGGACAAGGACATTAGAAAGGCTGTTAAGAAAGGGGTGAAGGCCATAAGACTAATTTGGGTTTTAAATAATATTTAGTGGTAACTTTTTTAATTTAGCAGCGTCCTGGTAAAATTTGAGGCCACTTAAAATATCCTGTTTTGTAAGTTAAGTTGTTAAGTTCTTTGTAAGAGAAGCATCATAATGGTTTATAATACTGAGTTTAATATCTAATATCAGATTTGTGGAAGAAGTTTATCTTTTTAATCTTTAAACATTAAATTTAGTCTTTTTGTTAGATCTCAGCTGACATTTCTAAAGCCTAACTAATTAACTAGTATTAGAATTAGCTAGTACACCTTAACAGCCTTTGATTTATCCAGGTGGAGCGCCAACACTGAAGTGAAATAAAAACGTTGGACCACATCTGTACCTGTGCTGTTCAGTAATTCTGTCCAAATCTGAGGTTATGTAGATTTGTGTAAGTTATTCACTGAAGTCCAGTTTTAGTGTTATTTAAACAGTTTTGAGCTAAACCAGTGGCCCAAGTTCAATTTCATTCAGTTTTTATTTTTTTTTATTTTTGGTACTCTCAATCTGTGGTTCTAGTAGGTCACTGTGAGTTTTTAAGGGCTATTACTACGTTAATTCGGTGGCAAGAATCAGAGGAAGGGTTAGATTACATATCAAATATATTTTTTTATATCTATACCAGTTTTAAGATGGTACTTTAAATAGTTAAGCACACTGTTAAAGCAGCATTACCATTTAAAGCAGATCAGAAACTGTAGATAAACAGAGACAATGTATCGGTCTACTTCTGTTGTATAAAAATGAAGCCATATCCTAAATCAATTAAGTCATCATATGGAAGACAATGTTCTGAGGCATATTTTTATTTATTAATGTTTACATTTGTTTACACAGACAAAAATATATATACTGCAGCCAGCATACCAGGAAGTGCTTATTTTGTTTTTCATATAATCTATAGTAGGCCGCACAGGTGTTCCTGATGGTTGTTTGTCAGCTTGGTGTGTTAAATTTCTATAAATTTAAATTTAGCTTTTATATTAAGACCTTACTGGTATAACAAAAATCCCCTAGCTGTGTCTCTGCTAGTCTTTCAGTGTACTGGCAAAATGTGGCACCTGAAAACTCTTCAAAGACCTTGTCAAACATCAAGTTCAGACTACAATCTCCTCCTGTACATGACAGCATCACTCTGCAGTATTGATGGTATGGTAGTCAGTAGCTTGTTGAATGGAAAATCTGAAAAAGTCTGCTTATTTAGGGAATATTGCAGTTCGGAGGAAAGTTTTTGACACATTTCAGTCTTTGTTTTTTTGTCAGTAGTGATGCTATCGTTCACTGGCACCAGTTTTCTAAACTTGAACATTCAATCACAGATGTCAATCTCAATTAATTCAACTAAAATTAAAGTTAACAAGGTCCAAGAGTGCATTAGACACCAGAGAAGATGAGACAAATGCTTATACCGGTTCAGTTTGGTCAAATGTCTCCATGTAATTAATCCATCCCTAAAAATGTCTAGACCTTAAGCTTGGTCCAGACTTTGGCTGGACTCATTAAAAACAGCAGGGCAGTGGTGTGTTCAGGACAACATACAATGTTACACATCATAATGTTGTGCTTTCTGTCAGTCATTGTTTGATTCAGCTCTAACAGGATGAAGTCAGAGCTGATAAAGTTGCCTCCTCCATGATTCATACACGTTTTAGTTTATACGAGTGGCTTTTTGAGCTGTGAATGATATCCTCCTTTAATCTTGCATTTGAAATGTTTCACGGCTAACACATATGTCAAAGCACCGATTAATCAAACGTGGTAGCCCTGTCGTTTGTCTTTGCCAGCCTGCTGTGTCGAAACTGCCAAGCTGCAAAACCTATAAAGACCACAAACACATCAGCACTTCAATTAATGCTATTAAATGCAGCTGCAATTTCTCAGGGGCCGCTGTCACTCAATGTAAGTGACCCAGTAACTGAAGGGCCCTTAATAAGCAAGGCATCTATTTATCAAAGTGATAACCCTGGAATTGGACTCAGCCTCTACTAACAAAGCAACCCTTCATTTGTTTTCTATAACCACTTAATCCTGTTCACGTCCAGCCCATCACAGACACAGGACAGACAACCGTGCACACACACACTCACACCAAAGATCAATTTAGAACCTCCAATCAACTTAACATGCATGTTGTTGTAGGTAGAAACCAGGGTATCCACAGAAACTCCACACAGAAAGGCTCCAGATCAGAACCCTGGACCATGCTGTTGAGAGAAACTGGATCTAACCACTGGATTGTTGTGCCAACTAAACAGAAAAGCAAAACGTATTCAGGAAATTTCTGTTGCCCTCATACAAAGAGGTCACGGAGGTAAAGATGTCACAAATAAGTTTTTTTTGTCGTTGATACTAATACAAGTCATTTATGATTAAGTATTGGCAAATGCAGAGTCCCAATCCAGTTTTTGTATAATTTTCCACGTTTTATGTTTCCATGTTTCTCAGGTCTCTCTTGTAAATGACTTCCCAAGGCTCAATGGGATTAACCTGTATAAATAAAGGCTCATAATGAGGACTTGCAGACTAAGCCCATCATGTGTTTGACACCCCTGGACCTCTACATTGTAATAAAAAACCCTGTGTTTATGTTGTTTCTCATATTGTCAGGTGAGAGTGAACATGCCTTAAACTTGGGTAGTGTCGTGTTTGTTATGTAGTTCTGAGAGGGTTACGGATGTAACGTGACTTAAACCTATTTTCTACACCAAATCAATGGGCTGCTCTTTTAGACCAAAAGAAATTCAGTTTTATTTTCTGTAATCCTTTTTGTCTTATTGCTGTTCTACAGAAACTTGTCTCTTCTCTTCACAGTTTCCTCTAAAGCTGTTGCATAGCCTTTGAGAGATGACTCAATGTACTCTGCTGACAATTTGAATTAAAAAATCTAATTGCAATGATCCTATTGACTGAATGAAGCATTATCACGATAGCCACAAAAATACATAGTTACATGTGAAAATGTTGCAAGTATATCATATTGTACTTTAAAATACTTGCATTTCACAAGTAAAAACAAAAGAAAGGGGAAAAGTAGGCTCTCCCAAAACTATTGAATAGAAAGAAACTTTACTACAACTGCAGTCCTGTTAGATTGTGATGACACTTGTCTCATACTTTACCTCTTTACCTCAAGTGGAGGAGTTGAAGCATTTAGGCATCTTGTTCACTAGTGATGGTAGGATAACGTGGGAGATGAATCAAAGGATTGGAACCTCGTCCTCAATAATGAAGGTGTTGCTTCGGTCAGTCGTGGTGGAGAAAGAGCTGAGCCAAAAGACAAAGCTTTCGATTTACTGGTTTATCTTCGTTCCAACCCTCACCAATAGCAATGAGGCTTGTTGGATCATGACTGAAACAACAAGATCCCAGCTACAAGCGGCTGAAATGAGATTCTTTAGCAGGACGGCTGGGCTCAGCCTAAGGGTGAGGAGCTCCGTCATCCGGTGGGAGCTCGCACTAGAGCTGCTGCTTCTCTGCATCGAAAGGAGTCCGTTGAGGTGGTTTGGGCATCTGATTAGGATGCCTCCTGGACACCTCACTTTAGAGGTTTGCAGGTACATCCCACTGATAGGAAGCCCCGGGGGAAGACTCTGAACTAGCTGGAGTGATTGTGTCTTCTCTGGATGGGGAATGCCTTGTGGTCCCCCAGCAGGAGCTGGAGAGTGTTGGTGGGGAAGGACAGCACTGCGGTACTCTCCTGGACTTATTGCCTCCACAAACTGACTAGGATAAAGTGTAGAAGATGGAGATGGAGATGGAGATGGCAGTTTGCCTTTTGTGAAACATATTTAAGGAGTAGGAAAGCAAGATGCTGTTAAGTGAAGTGGCAAAAATCGTTTGTATTGTACGTACACCGGCGTGGTCTTCCTTCATGTTAAATCTCAGTTGCTGATTTAAAGTAAATATTTTTGAAATCCTTTGTTATCAGCGCCAACAGGAAAGTAGTTAATTTTTTCATTCAGTCTCTAAGTTTTCTGAAACAATAAACTTGTTCCAGCTGTCTCTGTTCAGCACTTTCCTTCCAGTGGGTTTTGGTCTTCAGATTCTTGATTTATTCTCCATTTGCTCTCTGGTTCAAAAATCATTCTAAGGTTTAATAAACACTGGCCCTGTAGTCACTCCTGATTCTATAAAACATATTTCATATATAATGAAAGCAAACCTGCTCCCTGTATAAAGCTGTGAGGCTGAACAAACATTTTCACCATTAACAGCTACAGTCTGTAATTACAGCCATGTGATAATAAAGCTGTTGGCACATCAGCACATCCATTTTTCACAGGCGGCATGCCGTAATATTGTTCCTCAACATAATGGCAACACTTGTTCCAATAAAAAAAGGCAGTTTTACACTATGTTTTCATAGTAAGCTTTTATTTGACTGCAGTAACTGTGCTGTGAATTCATCAAATCTTTTACAGCTCGCAGTAACTCATGAATGTCTCCCCTAACAGCTGCAGCGACTCTTATTAAAACTGTGCATGTGCTGCCAGAAAAGATTACTGGACACGCTTTCTAAACATTTCAGAGAGGTAAACTTTATTTTTCTGTTTTCTGTGTGACCATCGGGATGTCTAAGTATCTAGTATTCAACGTGTTGTGTTAAATTCTGGATAGCTTCTTGGTTAAGGACATTTTCATTTAAGGCACCCCAACAAAGATTAGGGACTGGGAGCCTCCCATTTAAGGGGTGCCAATGCCACGGCCCTATTATAGGGGAGTAGTGGCACAGAGGTTAGAGAAGGTGATCGGAAGGTCACCGGTTCAAATCCCCAGACTGACAACATCAAATGTGGGCGTTAAAGGATAAGGCAACCACACCTGCCTCCACCCTTCTTTGCCCCACTCAGGGCCCTTGAGCAAGGCCCTTCACCCTATCTGCTACCCCGGGCACCCCAGCTAGCAGCTCTCTGCTCCACAGGCCTGTGGTTGCATCAGGAAGGGCATCCGACGTCAAATCAGTTGCCCAGTCTTCATTTCAAGTCAAGTCAAGTTTCTTTATTTGTCATTCTCATCAAGTGCTGGAACAAAATTGTGTACACAGTGTCCCAGTTACATCCAACAAAAGTATAAATTATGAAGAAAAACAGTAATAAGATCTAAGTTATGAACTACACTAAGCACTAGTAGTACAAAAACAATATGCCGAACAACAGCAGCAATAACATGAGTCTGTGTGAGCAGATGAGTATGAATGAACACAGCAGCATGAAATAGATCAGCAGCATAAGATCAGCAGCACATATCAATAATTAAGTGACGTTACAGTGTTTTTTTTTCACATTGATTATCCTGGTTAGGGATTCATGCGTCTAACAGCCTCATGGTAGAAGCTGTTCCTCAGTCCTCAGTCTTCATGCTGGTTAGTTCACAGTGGCGACCCCTGAAAAAGGGAGCACCTGAAAGACGAACCTCTTTTCTGTCTTTTCACCTTTTTGCTCTCTCTTTGTGTCCTCTATCCGAAGCTATGTTTACACGAGCAAAATTCTTTGACTGGAATGAAATGTTTTCAGATTAAATAATTCTAATGTATCATTTACATGGGCACAGTCCGTTCACGAGTGTTCACATGCAGCGGGCTTTTATTCTGAACAGATGTACTGACATGTGCAGAGTGGTAAACTCTCTTAAAAAAAAAAACACAGAAGGAGAAGTTCTACTTCCGGTTTACATCCGTGATGAACGTAAACAAACCTGAGCGACCAAAATGGACCCACGACAGGTTTTAATGATGGTGGAGATGTTGCTGCACTCCCTGACTGAGCTACAGGTAATACAGATCATTTTGAGCTCTTTCAAAGTTTCTAGTAGAAATGATGTGTCGCTCACCGACCAGTTTTACTTCCCCGACATGCTAACATTATTAGCATCTAGCCAGGCGGAAATGACATAGGTCGCACTTGCACAGTTGGGTCAGTTTTTCACGGTTGGAAAAAAATGAACAGATTAAGTGTTTACATGCGCACCGTTCGGGTTATGAATCAGCATAAACCACCCGTTTCGTTCTGATTATAAATTCTTTCGGATTGCGCTGAATAAACAAAAAATAATCTGAATGGGGCGTTTACAAGACGCATTTTTATTCCGACTGGCTGTTTAACCCGATTACTTTTGTCCATGTAAACATAGCTAGAGTAAACAGAGCTTATAGGTTGATAGGCGAGCAGGAACAGGATGGAACGGAACGGATACAGATCAGAAAATAAACTGAATCAAATGGACGAAAACAGACAGGGCAGAGGAGGTCCGGGTCATCTGTGGTAGACAGAACAATGATCGGACGTTGGAGTAGTGAGGAAGAGAGGTTTAAGGCTGAGGGAGAGAGAGAGATGATGGTTTTGATTGGAAACTGGTGTGAATGATTAGTAACTGGAGAGACAGGCTGAGGGGTGAGTGAGAAATGACAGAGACCAGAATGAAGGATACAAGGAGCAGAATGATGATAAAAGAAAAGGAAAATAAAAACCAAGGAAACACAAATAAAACAGACAAGGGGCAGATCATATAATTTTTTTAAGGGTGAAGTTATTCTCTGGCTCATCCTCTCCTGTTGGCACACCTGGAATCTCTTAATACTTATAGTAGATGTGTGCACTCACCTGCTACAGGTGCATCTCAAAAACAGTGACTGAGTTTTGAGTTTTCATTATCTTTAAGCCATAATCATCAAAATTACAAGAAATAAAGGCTTGAAATATTTCATCATGCAGTATGTGTAATGAATCTGTATAATATTTGAGTTTCACTTTCTGAAGTGATTGGCAAAAAATGTTGAATATTTTTTTGCATTTGAATTTTTTTTGATGTACCGGTACTAAAAGTTAAAGATTTCCCTCAGTGGCTGGTGAACTGATGAGCATGTCATACTCTACGACTTCCAAAGATTCTGTGACCTGTGGAGAAAAAGGAGATATGTGAAGCACTCTGGCTTTGGAGAAAAGACTCGTGTTTAACTGATTGACCTTCTCAATACATTTCCTCAGAAGGAAGACCACTGAATCATCAACAATTCAACCTTCCTGTTGCAAATCCTGTTGTTTAATAAATCTGTTCAACTTTTATTCTTGTGCTCAAAGTCCTTGTGATCTCCTGTTGATGCTCTTTAGCTGTTCAAGGTTTGGTAAATAGAGCAACAGACGACACACTCAAATCAAGATCGGGTCAAATGAGCACATGGTTCTCACTTGAGCTTGGACCCTGACTGAACCTGCAGGTGATTTGAGATGAACTGTGTTTCCTGCATAGTAAAACACAGTAATCAGGTAGGTTTATGTGCTCACAGGTTATATACATGTTAGCACATGTTCTGTTCTTGGTATGGAAAAGAAATTGGGCGTGGTTGGGTGATGAGTAGAGACAAAATACAAAGAGATCATAAGTTAAGAGGATGTGCATGTAGAGATGGACTATTGTTGTTTTAAGTTTGGGATGAGTGGAAAAGGTATAAAATACAACAAAATTAAAGACTTGGTTAAAAAGAACAATATAAAAATTAAGTTTATGTTTAGGGCTTGATTTACTAGGGTAGGTCCTAATAAAGTGGTTACTTTTAGGATTAGGGTTATGCACTTGTTTATATACCTATATAAACATCATTAGTTACAACGGTAGTGTAGTGAGTCATCATCATATTGATGTCAGCGCACTGAGTTGACATGGAGCTGATGATAGTGGCTTCATTCACAACAGTGTGAGGTGGTTGAGATCTCACACAGCATTTGGATCAAGTCATTACTAGATTTATTGTTAATACAGGATTATTACCCAGTTTGCCATATTTACACTTAAATTATCTTTTTTTTTTCTTGCCACTTATTTTGAATAACACTCATGTTTCAGTCATTAAATGAACCAGAAGATTACTGAATTGTTTTAGACCTAAAACTTCTGAAAATAGTGTTTTTCTCTTTACATTTAAAAGCTCATCTCAACTGTCACCTTTAAACTAACGTTGTGCTCAGGATGGGATTGATTCAAAGTTCTGATATGATGAGAGAAGGCCAGATGTCAGATTGTTGCATATATTTCAGGGACAGCTCTCATTAACATGTACAGTGTACATGTCTGCAACACTTCAGCACAGGAGACACGAAGACACTGCTACAATGGTAAGAAGTCTGCTGCTGTCCCCTACTGCTGAGGGATTTGAATAGTGAATATTTGTAGTTTATAGTCTTTTTCAGGACTGGAATTGAACAGGGAATGTAAGTAAATCTTAAAGTTTATTGTGCACGGTAATCAAGTGAATAGGAGTTACACGTATAAGACGATAACTAGTTTTTCCTTTTTATGCTTGTTCGAGGAGGCGCAGAGTGACAGATCCTGGCAAGTGGAAGGAGCATTTTTAACCACCACCTGCGGGAGTTTGGTTTTTCTGCAGCGTCTGAAGTCCCAAAGTGGTGCCAGTCAGCCACACCTGTGATCCACTCCCCTGATGAGCACCAGGAGCATATCAGGCTGCAGAAGAGCTCTCCTCCCTGCTTGAGCATTACATGCCTACTGATATTTGTGCATCTAAGCTCTACATGTGAGTTACTGAAATAAAGTCTTACCTTGTGCTCTCTTTGTGTTACAGACTCAACACCTGTGCTCCATCTGATCCTCGACTCCTCTGAGAAAAACCCTGAGATGCTTGTGGACTTCCTCAGTTGTCTCCACCACCTTCCAACCACTCGCCTGCCGCCTGCCACACCGGTGACTCTCCTTCTACACCTCATTCTCTTGTGCTGGAACACCTTTGGACTTTCATCCTCTCTACTTTCCATGACACCAACTGTAAGGAGAGAAATCATATTACCGTACTCACCATCTTCTGAATTCCACCAACTTGACCTCGCTCCTTGTCCTCCAGAGTTCCAGATCCTCTCTTGTACATTTGTGGTATACTAACACTGTAAATAAAGCATTGCTTACTTACCTAAGTTTTGGAGTTTGTCTCGCTTCAGTCCATACTCTCTGGGTTCCTAGCATTCGTTGTACCACCAGATACAAGATACAAGAGCAAGAGAGTGGCCGATGGTGGCCCTGGCCACCATAGATTAATCTTTAGCCACCATACCTGCCATCCCAATCATTTGAGGAAACTATACTTTTTAGGAATATAAAATTTAAAGAGCATATTTTCCTGAAATGATTGGGGTGGACTGTTTACATATATAT
>NC_056515.1:20052671-20057077 GCF_014905685.2 Nematolebias whitei
ATATATATATAGCGTTGGCCATCTTGGATTTTGACTTAGAAACCCAATTTTTGATAGGAACCTTTCTTATACTTGATGTTACACACTAAAATTAAACTCAGTACCTCACCTATTTTTCAAGTTGTCATGTTCACCAGATGGATGGATGGAAGGTTTTTCCAAATTCCCCTCTTAGCTCCATGACAGGGAACAGCAGAACATATCAAAAGTTGACAAATACAGTAGCTGCAGCAGCTGAATGTCAGATGATCATTTTCAGATAGAAGCAAGATCCTTGGAGTTTGGAGAAAAAAAGTGTGAATGAAGGGAGAGGAGTAACTTTGAACAGAGTGCTGCGGTTGGGTGAGGAATAAAAAGATATAGATTCCACTTTCAGTGATGGACATGAAAATGCCTTGTTTAACAAATTTACTTAATGAATGACTCCATCCCTCTTTTTGTCTACAACAATGAGTCCTTCTCCACCTCTGTCCACCCTCCTATCACCCTGTGTCTGTGAATGTGGGGACCACCCACACAGGGTGGTGTAAGAAAGAGGGTTTATCAGCAGGTACAACCTCACAGTCAGGAGTTCACAGGAAGGTCATGCAACCTCTCAGGGACAGCTGGGATTTTTGACCTCACAGAACTCCGCAGGCTGGTCTCCATGTAAATAAACCCCAGTGTTTCTGCTCTGTTTACAGCCACAGTAGTGATACAACCTGCAGCTTGTTCAGTTGCAGTTACTTGCATAAACACGGCTGTCTAACGCAGCAGAACTTTGAATCAGTGAGGCGTCGTTAGTGCTTTTAGTCTCCTTCATGTACATTTCAAGGTTAAAAAAAAACCTGCAGTTTTACTTGGATTAGGGTAAATCTTCAAAATATTTTTCTGAAAATTTACCAACTGATTTCACTTACTTTTATTTTGATCTTCTACAGTGCAAACCTGGTTTAGCACAGCTCTACAACTTTTATTTGCTGTCTGAAGACCATTTAGTGCACCTTACTTCTTCTGTAACAGCTCTAAACAAAGAGTTGCTCACTCGTCAGTGACTTCTTCCATGTTTTGTCCCATCAAATGTTAGTTAAATTGCCAGTCAGTAAGTTGCTAGCTTATTCCGTAACAAACCATGTGGCCTGTCAGGGTAGCAATACTTCCAACAATAAATTAAATGTAGAACGACTTATAGCAAGCTCATACATGGGGACTAACTGTGCATCAGTGGCAGAGTGAAACTATTTACCTGTTTAAAGATTGAAACGTTGACCCTTGGCGCTACAAGTGTCCCAGTCCTTGAGCAAGACGTCGTAATTAACTGCTCCCAATATAATTATTGATGAATGAGTGAAAATAATATTTAGTGCATTAACAGAGTGACATGGAGTGTGACTCACAAACAACACAAGTGTGGATCATTACTTTACTAATCAGACATTTTTACATTTTCCCAACATTTTGAAAATGTAATCGTAATATAACCATTCAGGCGTTAAGGCAAGTTCCAAAAATTGCAGACTTGAATATAAATGCTTTTTATCTTATGCAGTTTCAACCCTAATGCAGCTATTTTCAGGACCAGCTTTGCTAACCATCCATTTTATTGTACCAATATAGTCCTGGTCAGGATCACAAACCCAATATCTATTCTTGCAGTCAACGAGGGAGAGGGAGAGCTTCACCCTGAACGAGTCACCAATCACAGAGACATGAGACAATCACACAAGTTTCATTTAGAATGGCAATTTAGCCCAACATACTTTTTTGGAAATTGGTTTAAATTTATTTAGGCAGCACGATGGATCAGTGGTTAGCACTGCTGCCTCACAGCAAGGAGATCCTGGGTTCAATCCCTGGTTGGACCTGAGGTCTTTATGTGTGGAGTTTGCATGTTCTTCTCGTGCTTGCGTGTGTTTTCTCCAGGTACTCCGGTTTCCTCCCACAGATCAAAAACATGCATGTTGGGCCGCCTTCAGGTCCAGACCTTCAGGTCCAGACCTTCAGGTCCAGACCTCCCTTGCAAAAGAGATCAGTGATCTCACTGGGTTTTGCCTGGTTAAATAAAGGCTAATAAATAAATGAAACCTGCCATGAAGTGTGGATGTAGGGAAAGGAGTAAACTCACACATGCATGAGAAGAATATAACGCAAAAAAGGACACCATTAAGATTCAAATAAAAAAAACTTTATTCTGTAGAGGAACAGTTTATGAGCACAATGTTTCTCCAAATCAAAGTTGTAATCACTTCCTGCCATTCTCAGCAGCTCTAACACAGCATGAGGAATGGGCAGATAAACTTAGTTTGATTTGAATTGGCCCTGCCATTATGTGACCCACAGATTTTAATACAGAGTAGACAATATATCAGACATATTCACACCCCACAAATTGCTCAAAGGAGTGGAAATGATTGCCTTGGCTTGGTTGTGTGGTACACAATAGTTTCCCTCTCAAAAGAAAGGAAACAGGGGCAAATAATGGCCAGAGCCAGGCTATTTATGGAGCAACTCCAGAGAGCTATTAAAAACTTCTCAGTCAAATGCTGATCTGCCTGAGTGGATCACAACAACACTGCAGCGCTTGGCTCGCTCTCCTCCTCTGACTGGTTAACATTCATCGCAGAGGGAACTCCCTTTCACTCAGAGCTGGGAGGCAGAGAGGGGGGAACAATGGGGCCAAAGGGGAAATGAATTCTAATGTGAATCTGATTATAAAGTCTTAATTCAGACACAGAATGCTTCCCATTCCTACTAATGCCTCAAGTTCTTCTGGACTTTAATGTTACTAATACACCATGGAGTAAATCTTACTGGTAAATATAATTTCTTAATTACTTTGTTTCTTTTCTTATTTTTCCATTGATTTTTGTTTGACACATTTTCAGCATTTACTTAGGGGCAGGCACAAATGCATTTTATTGTGAAAGCTAATATTTCACAATAAATGTAAATCTTGACCCTGGGTGCATGGTTAGTGCAGATACCCCCTTGCAGCATCAGCTGTTTCATTAAATTAGACAAGTACTTTGAAACAGATCTGATAAGGTCTGATGCAACATGTATGTATCTTTTAGCGACATGGTCAAAAGTGACATTTTTATCCATCTTAATCTGATGTAGCTTATTAAAAGTTTTGAATAAAAACCCAGTAACAAACGCTCATGTGGCCTCATGCAATTATTTGTTATACCTTATTTGTTGAAGAACAATACAACAAAAGAAGCACAAACCTAAAAGTGTCACTCGACAACTGTTTTTAGTAGCGTGTTTTTCCATCACAAAACACATCTGTATCTATCGTGACGTTTTTCTTTTCAACACCGTAGTAAAACAAAAAGACTGTCACCATCATAGAACAAGTAAAAATACCTTTTGCCTCCATCTGTTATTGTGTAACAGCAGAACGTTACAACACAGCAAAGCAGAGATGACCCATTCTGTAAACCTTGTCTTCTTCCCTATGACGACCTTGAGCCTCATTCTGTGACCTATATATAAAACATGGGCTTGTACATAGTACGTATATATTTAACAGTTGAGGAAAAAAAATAAGCTGATCACTAATTATAAATCATTAATAAGCTTTAAATAAATATGAGCCATTTTTTTCTAGTTACTTGGACTATTTTTTACGACTTTTCCAAAAAGCTCTTGGTTATTAATAATCTGCAGAGATGTTAATTGTTGTTCAAAGAGATGTTCAAAATATCTGGATTTTTATTCTCTTTGTCACATGTGAGTCAGAGGGATCTGTTTATTGGTCATTGCTTGAGATTATTTGGTCTAATGGTTTTTATTTGAATGATTGTGGCACAGGCTGTGGAAAAGTCCAGTTTAATTTAGGTGGATTTTCATTGGTTTGTTCGTCATTTGATGCAAAATGTGGATTTTAGTGTGATCAAACAAAGAGTCTCTTATTACTGAGGTGTAGGTGATGTGCTGAGTCTTGGTCTGAGGATCTGATGTTATGAATATAGTATTTTACAAGTCATGTAAAACGCTCACAAAAATATTACCCTCAAATATTCAATAAAATTTGTTTACAAAAGAGTCATTATAATCTTAAGTGTTTGTAAAATCTCCATTTAGAACTAGTCTGAAGGAGCTGTGTTGTCATTCAGGGGGATTGTGGAATTGCCTCGATATCACCATAAACATTTCTAAAACAATTTATATGTTTGAAAAGACGATTCAGTTAAAATTGTTAGGAACATATGATGCCAAGTGAAGGATGCCTGATATTTTTACTTTAACTTTGGAGATGTTCAAGCCTATGTTGTTTGTTTAAAGTTATTTTATATATTTTTTTAAAATAAGGGGTAGATATAATAATTTTTTTTATTATATCTGCACTCTTTTCATTCAATATTTTTGTTCTTTTTCATGAATTTGTTTTGTTTATTTTAAATGAATGAATAAATGAATAA
>NC_056515.1:20057177-20059021 GCF_014905685.2 Nematolebias whitei
ATATATATATATATATATATATATATATATATATGTATATATTGTTCAGTCTCTTCCTCCAAGTTTTAACATATCTCACTCCAAACCTCATATAAAACACATCTTAGTTTGTGTTTTGGTGATTTATGTCAAGATGAACCCTTTTTTGTCAAAACGCACGCATCATGTTATTTTAAATGGTGTTGGATCTTTTTTCCTCACAAATGTAATTTCTGTCATTCTTTTCCAGTTTAATACAAGAAAAAAACCTAAAAGAAAAGCAACAGTGTCTAAGAACATGTACAATAAATTTCTACGTCAGTACCATGGCAGAATTTATGACCTTTAAAATTCACGTTTTGATAAAGAAGCCAATTCATTTTAAAACTAAGCAGAAATTTAAAAACAAAAAAATGAATTAGAAAGACTAAAAGTTCTTATTTTTGTGTGGAAAATAGGCAAGCAAATATAAAGTATTATATTCAAGTTTTGTTTTTAGTAAAAAAATATAACTTATTACTATACTAATTATTATTAATAAAATACTTTGTGTTTCTTTGTGAACACAGTAATTCACCCCACACACTGGGGTTAAAATGGGTTGTTCCATACTGAACTAAGTTTCTTTTTATTAGTGGACAAAACAGCATTTGTGTTGAGTCTTACTAAATCACTTTACTTACCAAATGATCTGTGTGTGTGCGTGTGTGCGTGTGTGCGTGCGTGCGTGCGTGTGTGTGTGCGTGGAGCAGCTGGTCAGCCATGGATTGACTTAACCTCTGTCACTTTGATGGCTTTTGTGTTTAACGCCTAAAAACAGGGGCAGATGTCTTTAACACACCCCAAACACACACACACACACACACACACTCCCCCACACCCCCACATGCCCATTCATATTCCGTCGTGCGAGAACGCCCTCCAACCTGCTTAATGGATCGACTTTAATATCATTAGCTAAAATGCTGAGCAAATTGCAGCAAACAGTCCTCACAATGAAAATTAAATACGTCTCCCTGACTTTAATGGTCTGAGACAATTAGCTGTGATGGGATCTGATGCACTTTTAAGTCTTCCTGAGTATAAAAAAAATACTGCAACCTGTTGGTTTAGCTAAAAAGTAAATGTAGGAAAAATTTTCAAACAACAAAGACAGCTTAGTTAATTCTTACAAAAACTATAAGAAAGTGCATTAATATCAAACAATCAATAATAAAGGCATTTTTGGCTTAACTTTTCTAAGTATAAGGAATTTAAAAATACATATTATAAATGTAAAACAATATAAAATCCAGTGAAGATCATACAGTGCAAACCTTTTGAAAATCTAATTTTGCTCTGCCTGAAAATATCTTGAAAATGTTGAATAAGTTCAGAGTTTTAAAGACAAACGAGGAGGAGGCAGTCAGACGTCAATTCTCTTCTGTGAAACGTTTAAAAAGATAGCTGGTCCATTTTTCACTCCAACAGAAACACACTGAAGTCTTTTTATTCTATAAAGTCCATCCATCCCTCAGTCTATCCATCCATCCATCCATCCATCCATCCATCCAGTATTTTAGCCTTGTTTTCTTTTTTAGGTCACGGGGTCGTTGGTGCCTGTCTTCAGCAGTCACTGTGCGAGAAGCAAAGAAAACCCTGGACAGGTCACAAGTCCATCTCAAGTCCATTTAAAGGCAAATGAGACAATTTAGAGTCAGTAATGAACCAAAGTTGAATTTTGTTGATCCGTAGGAGAGGTACCTGGAGAAAATGAACACATGCACACTCAACACCTGAGAGCCTGGGAGGCAAACTTGCAACCTTTCTGCTGTGAGGTAATGCCCTAATTACTGCTCTAATGTGACAACATTGTGCAACTTTTA
>NC_056515.1:20059121-20063240 GCF_014905685.2 Nematolebias whitei
TTCCTAAGATGCTATTTAAATCTAAAATTTAAAGTGAGAAGTCAAACTTATGTATGTATATATTTGACATTATATTGTCTAACTGCTGAAAAAGCTTTTTTGAGTTCAAATTAAATTTTATTGAACATTACAATATATTTTTATGTGTTCCTGTTGAATGTGTTTGGTTTCATTGTAGATGATGTTTGGGGTTTTGAGGTGATTTCTCATGTTGTTTTCTTTTGTCAGATCTGATTTAACAATGGACTTTCTGGTTGTAGACCTGTACGACACCACCACCATGATTGTAGCAGAGGTAAGTCCCTGTAAAAGTTAGCAATCCATAATACATTTACATTTAAACTGGCTGCTAAAAACAAAAAGCACTCAAAACACATTATAGAGAATATTTATTACATATACATATATATATATATATTACTTTTTAATGTCATGCTATAAAGTTGAACTACATTGTTTACATTCAAAATAAGCTTGTTTACAGAAAAAAATAAAATGATTTTCTGTTTGTGTCTGTTGCTGCTAAGGTTTAACAGCGCAACCAGTGACCTAATGGTTGTTTATAAAAAGCTGTTTCAGTAGTTCCTGTTCCAGTTTTTAGAAAATGATGACAGGTCCACAAGTCAATATTTTCCTCAAGTGTCAGTCCGTTGATATACGAGTAGCTTATGTTAATTATATATATTTATATATAGATGTTCTAGATGCTGGTGGCTGTGGGCAGGAAGGATCTCTTGTAGCGGTCTGTCCTACAACGTATTTGAAGAAGCCTCTGACTGAAGACACTTTGTTGTTGTATGACAGTCTGATGAAGAGGATGCTGAGGGTTGTCTATGTTCTTCATTTTATGAAGAATCCTTCTGTACAGTCATCTCCAAAGGTTCTAGAGGAGTTCCCAGAACTGAGCCAGCCTTCTTTATGAGCTTGTTGATCTTTTTTAAGTCACTTGCTCTGGTGCTGCTCCCCCAGCAGATGATGGCAGAAGAGATAGCACTCTCTACAACAGACTTATAGAAGATATGCAGCATCTTTCTGCAAACGTATATATGAGTTTATGTTTATATTTTCAAACAGTTTTAAATTTTCTTGAGCTAGTGTTTACGGCCACCTCTGTCTGTTTCTTTTACCATCAAACCAGAACTACACAATCACAACACAAGAACCTGAAGACGTCAAGGACAAAGAAGGTTCTAGTGAGGAGCAACGGACCCAGTTGGTCCAAACTCCAGGCAGTGACCAGGATGAGAAGGGCTTCAAAAAATTCATGTGTGACCAGTGTGACAAGAGATTCAGTCGTTCAGGACATCTGAAATGTCATCTGCGTGTCCACACTGGAGAGAAGCCTTACAAATGTGACCAGTGTGACAAGAGATTCAAATGGCTAAAAAGTCTGAAGATTCACCACTGTAGCCACACTGGAGAAAAGCCTTACAAATGTGACCAGTGTGACAAGAGATTCAGTCAGTTAGGAGATCTGAAATGTCATCTGCGTGTCCACACTGGAGAGAAGCCTTACAAATGTGACCAGTGTGACAAGAGATTCAGATGGCCAAAAAGTCTGAAGAGTCACCACTGTAGCCACACTTGAGAGAAGAAGGAGAAGTTCATGAAACTCTTAGGTCTGCAACCTGTGAAAAAGGAGATTCTGGTGGACAGGAAATCTAAAATGTCATGAACTCAGTCACATAGGACAAAAAAAAAAAAATAATAATAATTTTAGTTCTGTGGATATTTAAGTATCCCTCAGGAAATAAAACAATAAAGACTTTAAGCATATCTGAACTGTAGAAAAAGTGCTTGTTTGACAAATCCACATGTTGTAACAACTGTCACTGAACTTCCTCAAAACACTGTGTACTGTCCTTGACAAAAAAAGTAAATAAATTAAGTAAAATTTTTGGCACAAAGATAGAAATAGCTACGATGATATTGTCATTTCAGCTACAAGTACATATTGAAATGAAACAGAGTTCCTCCAGGATCACGGTGCAGCACAGAACATAACATGCAAAACAAAGAAACACACAGTGCAGATACACAACAGAACAAAAAATACTAACAGACCTACGTATAATTAATGCAAATAGACATCTAACCTAATCTAAGCATTCTAATCTAAACAAGTAATTAAGAGACAAAACATGTTGATAAAAGCATGTGCAGGTGGTACATGAGGTAGAAAGATGTTCTGATATGTGGTTCGCAGCACAAAGTTTTTCTGTTTTTATAGCAGCAGAGATAAAAACTGTGTAAGGTGCAAACTTACTACACCTGCCGCATGCGGCCATTTCACAACACGCTGACCGGCCGGTTGAAAGAGGTCAAAAGTTCAGTTAAGCTTCAGATAGACTACTGCCAGCGATCCATCAGCCCAATTTGAGGTTCATTCAGCCGCTGCACTCAGTGGACGTGCGCGGCCGACGACCCAAACAGGTGAGATCGCAAAATATCCGACATGTCAGAGCAGGATGCAGGTAGAAGCAGGGGAAGCATGTAATGTGCTTTGACGGCTCATCAGCTCCGATCTTCTGCCCCCTTTACTCAGCTGCGCACGTCCGCCAACCATTAATAATAGTCGGTGGTATAAGCAGTCAAAGATTAATTAAAAATGTTAGGGGTTTTTTCGGGTTCGGACCAGTAATTACTGTTAATTCATCAGATTGGGTGGGGTTCAGAGATGGCAATATAACTTTGTATACCTATATGCTTCTGGGAAGAGGTTTTCCTTTTGACAACTTTCCCCAATAAGGTGTATTTTTTCCTAATTGTCATATCATTCAACTCAATTCAATTCAAGTCAGTTTATTTCTATAGTGCCAAGTTACAACAGAAGTTATCTCAGGGCACTGAACAAAAACATTCACATACATAAAAATCAATTAGTAATGTTATTTATCTAAGGAATCATGAATCATAATCATGAACATTAAAACTAAGAATATTTGGTGTTTTCTAATTACTCTCAAGTTCAATCTGTTGGGTATTTAACTTCTGGAAAATAAATATTAACTGCCTTAAATATTTAAAACTGTTTAGCTTTTTATCGCTGCAGAATGATGGACTTCAGATTGCCTTACACCTTAAACGTTCCTGTTCTGACAAAATGTGAAGCTCCAGTGTTGCTACCTGACAAAACATTTGTAACATTTTTTTCTTTCAAAAAATGTATTGTTCTACTATAATATCAATAAACACGTTGCAATAATTTTGACAATGTAATGTTATTCTTGTCTTGAAAATGTTGGCATTTATTAATTTTATAACAGTCATGGTAATAACTACTCCCTTTTTGTTTATTGCCAAATCTAAAATGCCAAAATGTAAAAACAACTTTTTCTTTTTACTTCAGTGATAGATTTTTTTTTTTTTTTTTTTTATAAGAGGCTTTATTCTCATTATCCTTCCAGTCCTTTTATAACAGTAGTTCAGGCTCGACCTGTAATACCACCATGTGACGCTGGGGGCAGCAGCGCGCCAAAACACAAGACTACATCAGTTCCACTTCCGGTTCACGCGCTTCATCATAACAACAGCGATGGCGGCTGACGGAGAAACGAATTCAGAAACTGGCAAACTGGAGTTGTATCCTTTAGATTCTCACAGACATTACCCTCGCAGGTACAGGAGAGCTGTGGGATTTTTATCGTCTTTAAAATTAGCAACATTTAACTGCAGAAACCAGATTAAACAGAATAAAATTGTGGAGCCGCTTCTGTCGGCTGTATGCATCATATTCTGAAGCCGATAGTTAAACTTTAATTATTTCCCGTTGAAACATTTAAGTGGTTGAAAGTAAAACTTATTTATTTAGATTTGAATATATTTTTTGAGAATGCTGTGCCACTTTAGTTCATTCAGTTTTCAAAGTATGTAAACTTGTGAATGCTTATCTTTGAAAACGTTTCCAATAATTTCACCTAAACAGTTCATGCGCACTTATGCACATTTTCATGTGTACATTTTGTCACATGTAAGTGATTTGATTAGTTTGAGTTTAAATAAAAGTGGGCTCAGCTCAGTAGTTTTAGATCATTTGCTTTCGTTTTATTATTCTTTATGATTATTTTAATTTTGGTTTAACTCATCAGGAGGTGGAAGGAATAATTACTGGACCGTCTC
>NC_056515.1:20063340-20065677 GCF_014905685.2 Nematolebias whitei
TTCATGAATGTGTGAAAGTCTCACATATTATTACAATGAAAAAAAAAATCTGCAAAAATAAAACTCAACACTTCCTGGACTTGATCAGCCAAAGGTGTGTTTATTTTATTTATTTATTTATTTATTTATAGTAAAATATATGTATAATAGATAACCAGCTTGTCTATGTTTTGATTAATGAGATAAATATAATCTACTTTATATTTAAACTTTAAATGTAAAAGTTTCTTGCATTCTTTTTAGCAAAGAAAAAGGTTTAACAATAACTTAAAGTCACCTGTTTTTTTTGTAGATTCAGGTAAAGAAGAAGTTTTGGGTCTCTTGTTGGCTTTATTCATAATATTTGTACATTTTAAATATATAATAGGAATATTTTTGTGCCTATACATTTACACCATACGTATTGATTAAAACTATGTAATGTTCTTTAAGTGCATTAAGGGCATTAAGTGTATCACATACTATAAAAGCAAGGGTGCACAATGTCCAAGAGACCCATCCTGTGGCCTCTGGTTAATGAGGGCGCTAGGGTGCTGCCCCACCACTCAAACTACTCACATATTGCCTTTAAGACAGAAAAAAAAAATGAAATAAAAATGAAATAACAAAATAAAAATATTTTGAAATATATGTATGTTTTTTAGTTGTGTACGGTAGATATTTTATACTTAATTATGAGTAAAGTTGTTTCTTTCAAAAATGTTGTCTCTGATTGATGACGTATTTCCACCCTGGGGGCGCATGAATCTTTGCTCATAGACTCTCGTTAAAAGTTGTACATGTGCACATGTGCAGTTAGTTCTTATTCATTGCAAGAGATAGGAAGATTCTGGGCGCAACTCTCCTGCGCCCATAATACGGGCGCACGATCGCACAGTCGCACGGTCGCATGGTATGGATCATGTTTCTGGTTCCGGAACAGTTTTTTTTTTTTTTGGTCCCGGAACAGATCGTGCAGTGACACTCACAACCAGGCTAGCTGCTACAGGTAGGCTTTAAGCCATTGAAACCCTTTATCTAATGCCTATGTTGCTATTTCTGACATAGCCTCTCAACTTTTAGATGTCTCTGGTTGTGAAAAAATCTTCAGCTGATTGTGTATTCTGAAAGTGGGAACTGGTGAGTTTGTTTGTTTGTGGAGATAAAATGCTAGCGCTAGCTTCCAGGTTATTGTATTGGGCTCTGTGCTAAATCAATGCTATTGCTACATTTGTTTGAATGTGCTTATAGAAAAAATAATTATCAAACAATAATACTTTTCTATACTAAATGTCACTGATGGTATTACTATAGGGCAAATGTGTCAAACTCAAGGCCCAGGGGCCAAATGCAGCCCTTGTTGACATCTTTTCTGGCCCGCCAAGATAAAATTTTAAATGTAAAATACTTTTATCGCTTGAATTTTTTTCAGTAATCTTTGATTATTATGCCCAAAGTGCAACAGAGAACGTCAAATGAGACCAATCAAACACTTGTTGAGGAACCTGCAACCAAGAAAAGATGGTGGGTATCTAAGTTGAGCTAATGTAGATTCTGAAACAGGCCCTTAGTTTGAAAAAGGTTTTAATTTTGGCCCCCTTTTGTACGAGTTTGACACCCATGCTATACCAGACGTCCCCGATTTTCAAGGACAGTTCCTGTTTTGGATGATCTGTCCCCGGCTAAAGCTGCCCCCGAAAATGTCCCTGATTTGAGCATTTAATTAATGAGAAAAAAATTGTTGCTTGTAGACTGTAGCCGGGTGCGCAGTTGCATCCTTGCCGTGATAAAAGTTTTGTTTGCAGTAGGAAATGTTTCAGTGTTGTCAGCTGTGTCCAGGTAAAAAAATAATATGGGGCTGAGATGTGTTTAGTTTTACTAAGGATGAGGACCAAAATCAAGCTTTATTAACAAACAAATCAACAAAAGGCAAGAAGAGAGCACAGGGAGCAACTGCAACTCAAGTGAGAGAGAGGGAGAAATCACAACAGGATGATGAACTGTCTTCAAGGCTCAGTTAAGCTGGTTTTATCTGGGACATAAACTCGCTGCTGGTGTATGACCGACGACAGCTTCTGGATCTTCATTTTTCTGCCGCCGTTGTCGTTTATTTGTACCAAAATGAGTGTACCTCTGGACCCCCCCCCCCCCCCCCCTCTCCCCCCCACTGCTGGCAGATGTGTCAGTTCACCTCCGCTACACTCCTCACCTGCCTGCCCGGAGATATCGCTCCAGACGCCAGGGAAAAGGTGCTGGGCGGCTGGTAAAGCTTAAAGCCCTGCGCATTGCATCTTCCTCTCCAGCTGGTGGTCATGGTTTCCATCGCCAGCTTCCCGCGTGCCCGGACCAGGTAAACAA
>NC_056515.1:20065777-20068066 GCF_014905685.2 Nematolebias whitei
TTCCCTTAGGTCAGCGGACCAGTTGCTCCTCACAGTTCCAGGAACTCGTCTTAAGCTCAGAGGTGACAGGGCCTTCTCTGTAGCAGGACCAAGACTTTGGAACGAGTTGCCTCTGCTTGTCATACAGGCCCTCTCCCTCTCGGTTTTCAAGTTCCGTTTAATAACCCACTACTATTCAGTAGCTTTCAACACCAGATGATCTGTGTTTTGAACCTGTATGCTCCACACTGCTTAGTCGTCATTGTCTGCATCGTGTTTATGGCTATATTCTGATTTACTTCATTTTGCATATCGCTTTGTGTGTTACCTGTTGTTCTGTTTGTACAGCACTTTGGTTGGCCTTGTCGCTGTTTTAAGTGCTCTATAAATAAAATGGTATGGTATGTGCTGTACAGTTCAAAGAGGCCAACTGGGTTTTTCTGAGGAGAGGAATATCTTTCCCATATAATCTGTAGATGCCCCGACCAAAATCCAGAACTGCATTATGGAGTTGTAGAAAGTCTATACCAAGTAGAGTGCCTTCACTGACATTCCTCATCACCTGCATATTGTGGTGTAAGGTATGTGAACCCATCTTGAGTCACTTCAATGGTGCCTAAAGTGTCCAAACTGTGCCCCGTCACTGCTTTTGATAAGACAAAGTTTTTTTCAGGGGTCATTTAGCTAGTGCAGGAATAGACATTCTGGTTGTTTCACTTATAAATGAAATATGGGAGCGTGAATCCAACATAATGTGTGTCATACCCCTCTGATCCCATTAACATAGGAGGTTAAAGGTGTGTCATTGCTGCAACAATGGTGCCCGATTCCAGCAGTTCTGGTGTGGTATGTAGGGGACAGGGGGCAGTGACATGACACCATTTTCAATTCCAGTAATTTCACAGTTGTTTAGAGCTTTATCTGAGCCAGCTGGTTAGTGCCCCTTCTCAACAGCTAGTGTTTGTTTCCCTGATAGTACGATCCATCAGTTGAGTAGCCTGGATGGTCACGATCCAAGTGGTAGTCAGCTGGCTAGCGATGATACATAGGTGGAGGTGCCATAAATTTTTGGTCCTGAAACTAGACGTGTTTTCGTTGAGGGCTTGGGTTCCTCCGCCTCCATTCATACGGGTGTCTCCCAGGTGATTGGTGATGTCCTCTGCTGTTCTCATTGTAAAAACCACTGGCCCGTGAATATTTGTCACTGCTGGCCCTGAAAGAAGGGGAACCAGGTCTATACTCGCTGTTGTATAGTCTGTCATTTTAAGCAAAATTTTGACTGTGTCCAGATAGGTGCCCATATTCAGGGGAGGGCTGGCGAAACTGTCTTGTTGGTGAACGTGAGTCTCTGTCATCCAACTTCAGTTTCAATGTGAAGGACTGAGGTCCTTTACAGTAATAGTGAGGTATTGTATGGCAGTTTTCAGATATGATTGCTCGCTGGAAACAGTATTTACTGAAGGGGATGTGTTTACATCTTGTGTTGCAGCACCCGGCAATAATGGTGATATTAAACGAGCAGCCTGACGAGCTCGCTCCGCTCGTGTAGCAACCTCAAAAACTTCCTGAAACGTCTTCGCTCCTCTCTCGTGCACTTGATCTGTAGCTCCTGATCCAAACCAGCAGTGAAACGGGACATTTTCATGTACTCACTCACATTTTTCTCAAAATCAGGAAAGGCTTCTTTTACTAAACAACGTATATCTGCAGCATAAAATTCCATCGCTTTATTTGGCAGTCGATGACGTGCATTGGGAAAAGTCTGAAATGAGGCAATAACATCTTTCTGGCCAAACGCGTCCTGGAGATGCTTTTTGGTAGCCTCAAATTAACTTTGTATCTCCTTGGGCAAATTGTCCCACACTATGAAAAGTTCAGGCATTCATTCAATATATGACAAACTGCAGAACACCAGCGTATGCAGCACATGTGTAACCAAACATGCATATTGGTGATATAAAGAGAAACAGCAATGGACATGCTCCAACTTCATGTGTACAAAGTATACTGTATATGACACAACATCACCAGAGGTGAACCAGAGTACTTTGTACTACACTGCCACACCACGCATTCTTTGAAAAGTTAATGCGTAAATTCCGTGATTTTGACCACTGACGTGTTGAAATAATTCAGAAAAGTTTTATTAAACACTTTTATAGAACAGTCAAGTGGTCAAATGCATTTTCTCTTATCATTGACAGTATTTTACTTGTCGTGATGTCAGGTGAGGCATTGCCTCACCTGCCTCCCCGGACTGCATGTCACTTATATATATATATATATATATATATATATATATATATATAT
>NC_056515.1:20068166-20069698 GCF_014905685.2 Nematolebias whitei
TTCTGTGCAGCCTTCACCACTCTCTGCAAAGCTTTTCTTTCTGCAGCTGTGCAGCCTCCATGCCACACGTTGATGCTGGAGCACAGGATGCTCTCCACTGCACACCTGTAGAAGGAGGTGAGGACTGAGCTTCCCAGATCAGCTCGTCTCAGCCGCCTGAGGAAGTAGAGTCTCTGATGAGCTTTCTTGATAAGGCTGGTGGTGTTGTTGCTCCAGCTGAGGTTGTCATTCATGTGTACACTCAAGTACTTGTAGCTGGAGACCACTTCCTCTGCAGAAATATGTTGAAATCTCTTCAATTCTATTTATACCATTTAGCTAGCCTTTTGGTATTTTTAGCTTCTAGCTTCGCTTTTACTTCTTTTAGCCTCTAGTATTTTGATATCTTATGCTAGTCTTGATACATTGAGCTCTTAGCCTGTTGCTACTTTTAGTTTTTTTTGCTAGTTGCTAGCGTTTTACAACATTTAGTTTTGGATTAGTCTTTTATTACTTTTAGCTATAGCCTTTAGCTACTTTTAATTTCCAGTGAAAAGTATGCTACTTTTAGCTAGCATTTTGCTACTTTCACTTTTAAACTCACTTCTTTGTCACGTTTCTGCCCCTTCCTGCCATAGTTTCTTGTTTTCATGTTGTGTTTCCCTGTCACCCATCCTTCCGCTCAAGCCTGCTCCCTCCAAGCTTTGCTGCACTTCCCATGTTTCTCCACAGCAATCAGCACTCATCAACTTCACCTGTTCACCTACCTTTATAAGCTCCACATTCATAATCCACCAGTGCCAGATTATTGAACCTTATCAAGTAGTAGATGTCCAACGTTCATGCCACAGCCTTGTTTGCCTACCCGGTTCTGACCTCTTGTCTGCCTCTTGGTTTCCTTGCCTTGCTTATTCATTGCCTAATTTGGATCTCTCTGTCTGACCATGGTAACAACTCTGCTCTTCCTCACCTCAACTATGCCTCTTGTCTTGTGCTCTGGATTTGGATACAAATTTTTGACCACCTGTATATGACCTCGGATTGTTCCATTGGACCTTGATTCTGGACTTCCCCAAACACTTCACGCTGCACAGCTCACCTGTTTTGCTGCAGCTCAATCACCGCTGGTGACGTCATCTGATCTGTCAACACGGGTTCTGCTCCCTGCCTGACTGTGAAAGTTAGTGACTGCCTTCATTCTCCCAAGAACCTTCAGTCAAAGTCTAGTCTCTTAACACTCCTGTCTCTACAGATCCGAGTGGCCCACGGACCCAGACCTCCACCAGAGATCCTGTTTTAATAAACCTGTTAAACCATTCCTGTATTGGCGCATTTACTGAATCCAAAACCTAATTCATTCATGTCATTCTTTGCAGTCATTCTTTGCAACTACTACTTTTAGCTTCAGCTTTTATTTATAGCTTTTTAATTACTTTGATTTGTTTGTCCCTTGATACTCCAATTTAATTCAGTTTATTTATATAGTGCCGTGTCACAAGTCATCTTAGGGTACTGTACAGAAACATTCATATACACAAGTTATTTATCTGAGA
>NC_056515.1:20069798-20072613 GCF_014905685.2 Nematolebias whitei
GATGCACTTGTCTTCCAAGGTAACCAAGTTCCACTTCAAAAAGCATCTGATTCCAGATATTTTAAACATAAACAAAACTCATTTTATGTAGTAAATATACTACCAGTGACCAAAAAACTTACTGTTCAGTGCCCTGAGATAACTTCTGTTGTGTCTTGGCACTATATAAATAAACTGAACTGAATCTTTTTAATGATACGTTCAGATTGTAATAATTAGATGTACATCTAGAACTGATGACTTTTAAGAGTCGTTCCAAGATGGCCACCACAGCTAATCCATGTCAGTCAACAACACAAGCTCTGAGTGTGAGATCTTTAAGTGCAAACTCATTTTCTGTTTCTCTTCAACCTACTTTAGTGAAATGCATGTAATTATCCACACTTCATTAGTGATCGGCGTAAAAATGAAAGCATTTCTGTAAATTGCAGCAAAAAAAACAAACCGCAGAGCAGCAATACTTAAAGCCAGTTACTGATTTATTTGGTATTCATGTTGAAACCAGCTACATAGAAAACTGTGTGTGCACCCCCTGCGTGAGACATGCACAACATTGCACTGGAAATATGTCACAGCTCCAACATGTGTCCGCATAGAAAAATAAAGATATTATTTACAGAAATAAACAGGTCCACCTGCAGACTTCAGTTTTGTTCCTGTTCAGATTATTTCAACTGATGCTCCTCTTGTACAACACACACACACAGAGTCAGAGGCGGCAGTGGAGAGAAACATCTGTGCAACTCCTTGGCATTAAACATTTTCCCATCAGATTTAAACCCTGCAGCTGAACAAACCGCTTGCAGGAAGAGCAGATTTTAGTGGCAGCAGTTCATCAGCTAACAGGACGTTCCTTCTGACAGGTTCAGTGCAGATCACAAGGCTCATCACTCAGGACAGGTTCAGTTTGTCGTCATTTATTATGCTCATACTGAAAAATATGAGTCAATTAGTGGTTTCTTCATTGGGTTTCAATGTTTTATCATCGCAAAGACAAAAACTGTTTGTACGACTTGATAAACTGCGACACAATCACAGAAGAAATGAAACAGAGGAGGCAGCGTGAGTAACAGAGCAACAAGTTGCAAGAGAAACGTTGGAGATGGAGGCACCTGTGTGCAATCTTTTAAAATGTTCATGTTTGCTGTCGCAGCAGCTAACTGACGGACAGACCGGTGTCATGCTGAGAGAAATCTGAAACTTCACAAAACCTTTTAAATTCTATTTAACCTCACATCCAGCATCAAACTGTGGGAGCAGTCAAGATGAAAAACAAACCTGTGTTGCACATGTCCAGCAATTTGATTACAAATTAAGAAAACAGAAGGTAGAAAATATATTTTACAAAACTTTAATCATTTGTTTGTTTCTATTAGTTATAAAAAACCACAGAAACTGATTTTTTTTATTATTATTATTTTGTTACACTTTAAAATACGTTCTTTTCTGCATTTGAGAGCTTGTATTTAGGAGTTGGAGAGGGGAGTCATTGAAAAATGTACGAGCACACATCCCTGTGGAACTTTGGGCTCTCCCTGGTTTAAAAGTCATCACTTTGGTGAGGATAAAAAGGGTCCTGGTGAATCACAGCAACACCTCAAACCACAATCATCCAACCTCACTATTTTATCCCAGCTTCATCTTCAAATCGTGCTGCATTCAATGCATCTTAAAAGATGGGAATTTGAAACTCTTTAAGCTGGTTAAGTCTTCTTTTGTAATTTGCCATAAACTGCTAATTTTCTTCAGTATTTATGTAATTTGTGAGAGAGGCACAAGCTAATATTGAAGCACTTTGATGCTTTTAGACTAAAAAAATATCAAGTGTTTTAACGTTTCTCGTCTGAAGTTGAAACCACACATCTGTCTGGATGAAGCTTTATTAAACACATAATTCTGCCATCACAAAATGAAAGTTGTGAATATTGAGCAGCTGCTCTTAACCTCAGCATGTGACCACGTGGATGGAGCTGAAAGTGAGAGAACAGTCGTGATTGTGGCCCGTCTGTTCTGCACATGGATGTTTCGTTACTTCAGTGGTCCTGCCCACATTCAGTATTTACAAAGCATCACAGAGGGACCAGCTCCAGCTGACTGGAGCAGACCTAAACCTCCATGTTGTGCGTTTCTCTCAGTTTGGTGTGTGCTAGTCTGAGCTCTCAGCAAATAAACTGTTTTAATGTTCAACAGGAAACACTTATGCCTTAATTTGTTTTTGTGTTTGCTGAAAATTGCAAAACTGATCTCAAGAAACAGCTCAAGGAATCCAGGTGTTGTGAAAACAGCAGAACATCTTCTTTGTTAAAATTTTTACTATGAGGGTTCTTCACAAGCTCTTACAGTATCTGACTGTGTGTCCTGAGGTTGAGGGGGAGCTGATGAAAATGAAATTTGATAATAAAGTTTATGTCCTGATGCATGCTCAATAATCCAGATAGATCATTCTAATGTTGAGTCAGGTCCTTTGGACAAATTCTTCTTGTTGAAACATTTCATATTTTATCGAAAAGACTTCTTCAGCCTGAAGAGCTGCAAGCTTTGCATCAAGCGACCATCAGTGCACTAGTGCCCGTTAGGCTGATGATCCTCCTTTTACACGTGAACAGCTGGTTCTGGTTGTTGATCCACCGTGAGAAGGTGCTGCTTATACAAGACCGTTTGTTGCAGCTCCTCAGACTCAAGAAGTCTTTATGGATAAAAGACAAAATGTTTCAACAAGAAGAATCCGTGGAGTTTCTTACATTCTTAGCATCAGCGTTTTCTATACAAAAAAAAATAAAAAAAATACAGTTTTATGATTTGTGGGAGAACTGAC
>NC_056515.1:20072713-20094906 GCF_014905685.2 Nematolebias whitei
TGCCCTTGTTGAAAAACGGCCTCCGTCTCCCTTCAAGCTGTCCTGAAGGTGCGCTCGTTTGTGCCGCCGACATTTTCACATCCAGAGAGCATCCTCGCCGCGTGAAGACTCTGCTTCACAAGTTTCTCCCAGAAAACCTAATCTCTGATAAATAACTGAGTGGCGTGTCTGGTTTGTCAATTAACCCAGTCTCTCTGGAGTTTGCAGCAGTGATTCAGATACAGGAAGTGGTTGAGTTCAGAGTTAAAGGAGAAACTCGTGAAGCGGCGTTGGTCAGAAAAGACACTACAAACTGCTGGCGGTCAAAATCTCTTCAAGAGGCGACGCCATGACACCAACAACCTGCAACACATAAGCAGAGCCGCGTTAAAGCAAAGAAGCAGGAAACTCTCAGATGGATGGATACAAGAAAGAGTGTCATCTTCACGAAACAGTATTTCCTCACTTTTAATTTGTGGTCAACTGAGTGATAAAAATTATACTCTTGGCAAAAAAAAAAGTCTAAATTGTTGCATTTTATCTGTGACAATCACAATTTCAGGGAAAAGTTTAGACATTTCATTTAATATCTTACCTGTTGTAGATAACTGGTAACATAAAAGAGTCTAATTCCAACAGAATGGTCATCAAAGATCTAAATTAATTGCTGATGTTTTAAAACTCAGCCTCCAAAACGTTACCGTGGTTCATGTGACCACTGTTTCAATCATCTTTACACCACCTTCTTATAGTTATTTGTAAGTGCCAACAGCTGCAGTAGCAGTTAGCTGTAGCGCTTCCAGTGCATCCTGGAGGGGATTCTAGCAGGAATATCATAACGGTGCTGTCAATCATAATCAAATCATCAAATACAAATAATGAAATCAGATTAAAAGCTCCCTGTGTGTTTATGAGAAACTGATAAAAGAACCCGTCTGAAATCAACAAGTTTTATTTATTTATTTTTTTTACTTTTAGTTTTTCTACTTCTGCTATACCAGGACAAAAAGCTAACGCATATGAACAATAATTTATTTTACTTCAAAGTGCCTGTGATTCTCTTTTTGGAGAGGTAAAAAAGCTTTTGGTTAAGACAAAAAAAAGCTTTTACCGTCAGTGATGTGGTGCACAGCTGTCAGGCTGAAGGTGTGCTGACGGGGGTGGTGGGGGGCAGATGATGGAGACGGAGACTCCGGTGGTGTGGTGGGACGAGCTGAGTCCGGTGTTTGTGTGTGTGTTTGGGGGTTGAGGGGAGGTGGGAGATCAGGGATCACTTGGGGCTCATGATGGTGGGAGTCGGAGGGTAAACCAGAGCCACGTTGACCCGTTCCGAGCCGTTCTTTGGGCAGATGATCTCAGTCAGGCTGTCGGGTCGTGGCTGGCTCAGCAGCTCACCTGCAGCAGAACAAACACGACCAGTTAGAAACACAACCCACACACACACACTCTGATAAAATGTTTTCACTGAAAAACACCATCACCAACAAACACATCTTTGGTGCAAATAAACTGATTTATTTATTTCAGGCTCTTTAACAAAAACGTTTTCATCTTGAATGTGTGCCATCACTTCATTTTATTTTGCTGCATTAAATATGTTCCATTAAATAAGTTTGTCCACTAGATGGCGATAAGGACCCTCCTGGATGTCCTGCAGAGCAGGAACAGCTCCAGCAGGGGGCGCCCTGTCCCCCTCTGACCACCAGGATGAGCTCAGTCTTGTGTTTACATTTTCTCTAAAGGATTTCCCAGTATAAGCAAGTTTAAATTGACAACATTTCAGAACCAAACTGGGAAGCAACAGTAAAGCACATTGAATCGAGAAGAACAGCACAAAAATCACAACTCTACAGACAAAAGAAATAAATGTGAAATATGAAAACAGTGTTATTGAGTTCTACACATCCATTGTCTGTTTAATGTTTGTGTTGAAAGACAAAGCCTGAGCTCTGCACGTCCGCCAGATTAAACTCAGGGCACAAATATTTCTACTTCCCTGTGTTTGGTGCCATTGTTCCTGCATGCAACTTTATTTTTATGATGGCCTTGATAAGTTTCTGCTTTCAGAGGCTAAAATAGGAAAACGTTCATGTCTTTCAGTGTCACACACAAACGCACACTCTTCCTGCACAGAGCCCAGACAACCCCTCGCATGCCTCCCGTACGAGCAGAAAACAGAAAGAAACCGCAGCAGCGAACACAACGCGCCTGTTTTCACCCCGGTCACGTCCTCTTTGTCTGATAATCAGGCCTGAAGCAGATTAATGCAAATCACTGGTCCACCCTGAAAGCTCATCTTGTTGAAACTTTTTTTAAATTCACGTTTTAATCTTCTACTTAGTCGTGGTGTTTATAACATATTTGCATTTAGTTATTGGCAACTTTAAAGTCACTGACTGTACTGCAAGAAACCCTGACGCAGGCACCGTCATTTAAATAACAGAGCAGGGCATGAGTCTTTGAGACATTTGTAAATATAGAAAAGGACGAACCTTCTTCAAACACGTTTGAACTTCTTTACGCATATGGATGGAAGTACAACACTCCTGAGGTGAATTCAGAACTATTTTAAAATTAAACGACTAATATCACTAGAGGATGTAAAATAACTCATGAGACCACCATCTTCAGAGTTTATCCTGAGGAAGACGTCCCAGCTGAGTTGACTGGTTGCTATATTTATTTATTAATAATCATTTGTTCTTTTACCCTGATAAACAGGAGCAACATGTTTACAGCACGAGGTTGGACTGTGGTACGAACGTCACTTGATTTTAGGAGTCGGTTTTCCATAAATCTGATGCTGACTGGCACGACGACGACATGTGATCAGCTGCAGGTTGTTTCAACAAACTAAATGTCAGGTTTCCATGTAAGCAATTCTAAACCTGATATAAATACATTCAAGTTTGAAGTAATCTTTGATTCTACTGTTTAAAGAGCAAATAGATAATTTAAAAGTCTGAATCTGTTAAACCCTTGCAGTAAATGTCAGTAAACTCAGTAAATTCTACATATTCTTATTTCTACAAACCTGTTTTATTAAAGGAATTTAACAGTTTTGGGAAGAATTGTTGTCAGGAATTGCCAATGTTAGGACCTTCATTTTATTTTATAGACAATAGATAATTTTACATCATACTTTAGTTATTTCATTTCATGCTTATGTTTATTAAACGTTTTAATATTAAATTGTTATTGTTGCACCAGGGGTCTGAGAGTAATGTATGTTCAATCCTGTGTATGTCCTGTACATATTACAGTTTTGACAATAAAGTTGACTTTTGAATTGTGAATAAAATCACATTTTAATTTAAACGTCTTCTAAAAGCTAAGTCAGTTTCGTTTTGTTTTTGAACAAACCAGATCAAGAGACATGTTTTTCAGAACTGGTCTGATCCTGCAGTCATTTTTTCTCTTTAAGGTTTGGATCTTTCATTCTGCAGTTTCTAACCCAACACGCTTCTGTTTCTCAGACTGACCATGTTGTGATTTTACAAGTCTGAGTCCAACCAGGCTCAACTCTGATGACGTTCTTTAAAGTGTAAGGAAATCCAAGTTAGTCTCATTCAAGGCGGGACGAGGCTCTGATGATGGATGCGTCACTCGGCCTCTGTCATCATCGCTGTTGTTCCACACGGCAGAAAAACAACCGCACCATGATAATCTCATGTTTCAGTCACATGGAACTCTGTGCATTATGTTCGAGCACATGCATTACAAAGACAAGTTAATTCCTGTTTTTAGGCCATCTCCAGCTCAACAATGATTTGATGATCTGGGTTTATCTGTCACACACTGACCTGCCCAAACAACATGTCAGCCTGCTGTGAGACAGGAGGAGAAGCCTGGAGGATAATACGGAGATAATCCATCCATTATCTTTACCCGCTTCTTCCTTTTTGGGTCATGGGGGCCACTGGTGTCCATGTCCAGCTACAACTACTGTGCGAGAGGCGGGGGACACCCTGGACAGGTCTCCAGTTCATCACAGGGACACAAAGAGACAAATGAGACAATCATTCACTGAGATAATCCTGTTGCAGAAATCTGCCGCTGCACTGAGGTCGTGATGCAGCAGCTGGTGACCTGCCAGATGCTGAGACAATAAATGCAGAATCCCCTGGATTGCCTACATATTTCCCCACAATCTGATTTGAAAACGAGGATTTCAATCCCTGAACGGCCACAGATTAACTGCTGTTGAGCTTGTTCAGACTTCACGGGGAACATGAACTTCATTTTATTGCAGCGACCATATTAAAACTGTCCAAACGCAGACAGATGTGTAAAGCAACTGTAGGTATGCCACTGCAGTTACTCCACATCGAGATCGAGACATTTACTTTGAGAGACAGGAATATCTCAGTTGTCCTGGGAAATATTTTTAAACAGGCACAGGGGTTTATGTTGGAACAAGAATTCAAGAATTAATGTTTGATAAATATATCAGCTAACAAAAAGATGATTGTGAACGATTAGAAAGATGATAAACAATGAATGTCTTACCTGTTGTAGATGAATCTTTGAATGTTCATGGTTTGGAGAAAAGGGGTTAAATTCAGGCCAGATTGATGAGCTAACAGTTGTACACACCAAGCTCAAACTAAAGCAGTTTTCTGGGCGTTGCCAGTTCAATTTTCTGTTGTCCTTAAACAACTTCAACCTAAAGAAGTTGTAAAGTTTGAAACATTCACGCTGCAGCCAATTTACACAAAGGTTGAAGCAGAATTACTTTAAACGTCCTGCTTGAGGTGCTACACCTCACTGCTATGCTACGTTTGTTTGCAAATAACTAACAATTGTACGTAAATAACCAGGTAATTCAAAAACCCATGTAAATATCCATGTCTATCAAATAACGTCTACATGGAGTTTTGAAGGTTGAAGTTATTTTTAGGTTAAAGCCATTAGCTCATCAATTCAGTCAAAACTAAACTATTTCTCCAAAATGTGATCCTTCACAGATCTATCTACAACAGGTAAGATACTAACTGTTCATAAGCTTAAAACTTGTTCAACAAGTTTTAAAAGAAAGGAAAATATTTCTGAGGGAAAGCTCATTTAAGGTTTTGACAGTAAGCTCTTTAAGTTATTTTATATAATTATTGTAGCAGAGCTAAATAAATAGTTTATTTGATAAACGTCTGTCATTTGAACCTCCACAACAACGCACAACGTGATTTTTCTTGGAAGGCCACCTTGACCTTAGGCTCACCTTATCAGTGACCTGCACAGATAAAACACGAACAAGATGGAGGTAAAAGGGCTCGACGTGCTGCAGAGAGAGCCTCCAGCATCGGCTCCTATTATCCACCAAGTCGACCAAAGGAATCAATAAGCTCTTATCATCAGGCTAATGGAATGTGAGCCGCTGTAAACCGAGGGTGCAGCTGAAGCTGGTGGGAGTCGAGTCTGACTGGGTGTCACTCTGTTTGTTTTGTGTTAAACTAATAAGACAAACCAAGAAGAACCTCAGGTTTGATCTCCACAGGAGCACTTAATGCTTATTGACTGACTCCGTTTTCTCTGAAGTCACAGAGAGAGTTGGACGACGGATGCTGCCTGAGAGGCAAAAAAAAAAATAAAGATCTCTAAAAAGCCTTTGAGTGAGCTCACAGGAACAACAGACGTTTAGTAGAAATGTCATAATGTGATCAGAGCACATGAAGGCCAGCATGAGCGTGAAGGATGACTCCATGTTTGTATTTGAATCCTCAGATCATGATCTTCAGCTCGCAGGGCGTATCTGAAGAGCAACTTTCGCTGCAGCAAAAGGCGTGAGAACTTGTTCCGCTGCTGAAGTCAGATGAGCGTTTCAGCGCTGGAAGCAGCCGACGGCTCGAGCATCCGGCTGAGTGTCCTGAACGAGTTCAAGGCCCAACGGCTCCTCCTCCTCCTCCTCCTCCTCCTCCTCGTCCTCCTCCTCCTCCTCCTCTTGACTGAACAGACTTTAACCTTTACAGACCTGATTCCAAGACCCAGGAATGCAACCATCTCCCCTCACCAGCCTCCTCAGGCGGTAAGCAGGTACTAGAAAGTTCCTGGAGAAACTTTGACGGGGACTGCCTATTTATTATTAAATTATTATTAATAATAAATATTAATATTAATGATTACAAAAATTTATAATCAATACTAATTATTAATATTAATAAGTATTAACATGTTGTTAATTAATTAATTATTATTAAAATAGTAATAATTAATAATCAATATTAATAATATGTACACAAATAATTAGTGTTAATATTAAATACTACTTATTAATATTAATTATTATTTATATTAAAATAGATAATTATCAACATTAATAATTTATAACTAATATTATTATTATTACTAATTAATAATAATAGGTGATAATAGGTGCCTTCCATGCATGTTGAACCAAAATGGCTCCATGTGTTACTCAGGTTCAGTGAAGAGTTTTCTCCTATTCATTTCCTGTAGGAAATTTGGCATCTTTGTTAAAATATATTTGTTAAAATATATTAAAATATATTTATATTTGTCAAAATATGTCGCCATGGTAACTGCGAATGCCAATAAAAGTAATTGCACACTTCCCTGAGCTGGGCCGGTCGTTTTGATATAATTTTTGTGGGGGTCCACGTTGCGGATCAGGCCGCATTAAAGTTGAAAAAAAAACGCTTTTCAGGTGTAGAATAATAAGTGAGCAGTCACCAACTAGTTCCTTGAGTTGGTGAAATATTGCGTCTTTGTTCACAAATTACGTCGCCATGGTAGCTCGAAATGCCAATAAAAGTAATAGCACACATCACGAGGCCGAGCCGGTCGTTTTGATATAAGTTTTGTGGGGGTAGACGCTGTGGGTCGGGCCACATTAACAGAGATAGAAATGTAGACACACTTCCGAGGTGTAGAATAATAGGTGCCTGCCATGTATTTGCATGGCAGGCACCAAAAGGATTGTTTCCTCTAAACCCCCTCCTCCTCCTCCTCCTCCTCCTAACAGTATTTCAAACCGCGGCCATAAAAGGAAACAATCACTTCTCCTCGAGCGGCAGAAGTTTTTCCGTCTCCAGGAAACTCCCACTGCGATGTTTGGAAAAATCACTGGAGTCTTTCTGAGCTTCAGGGTCTGCTTCATTCACTAACAGCTCCTCAGACTTCCCATTTAACTTCCTCCTCTATTGTGAGTCTCTGATGTGAGGAGGAATGGCAGAGCACGGAGGATTTTTCATCCCACTGAGTCCCATTGAAACGCCAACATTAACCTAGAAACTGCGGCAAGATGCATTTTTGTTGGGGAGGAAAAAGGCGATGAAGTCAGTTTTACAGATAGAGCTCAAATTTAGTGTGGTAGTAGCTGAGAGTCATCCACAACAGATACTCTGAGCAATAACACATGATGCAGCCCCTTGTAATATTGTACCGATCAACATTTGATCAAATATAACTCCATGATTTCATAAAATAAGATGATCTTAGTCAAAAACTCTGGCCCCTTCAAGGCTTTTCTTTATTTTATTATCTATGAAATTTAAAGGTTTACTACATTTTGAGGAAGACGTGAACAGAACCTGATCATTAAAATGTAAAACGGCATCATTAGTTGCTGCATTTGGTTTTTCCTCCACTTTGCTTCCCCAAGAGGCAGAAAACAGCATCTGATGTTTCTGAGCCATTACAGAAACAGAATTTGTAAAAACTTTTTGTCCTAAACACTAAACAAAGAGTACAGTTAATTACGCAGAAGCACAATTTTTAAAATGAAAAGTGTGTGATCTCTTTTCACAGTGAACCATAAATAAGTTAAATTAACTCTTGGTTTGTTTTTCCATTCACGGCAGTAAATTATTTCACCTGAAGGTAAAGCCTCGTCTTGTATGCCCTCTATTTAAATTAAACAACCTAAACAGTTACATCCTAACTATTTTCTATTTAAGGCATAAATTTAAAGCTTTGAGGTTTGGGGGAAGAAAAAAAGAAGAAGCTGAAACCCTCCTGCATCGGTGACAAATGGGGGTCTGCTCCAGCTGGTTTGAAAGTATGCTTCCAGTACAGAAAGTTAAAAAGTTCAACATTATTCAAAACAACTTTTGGTTTGAAGATTTGCATAGATTATGTTGACATTTCTAACAAAATATCTGTCTATATTCAATCTATCCAATCAATCAATCAATCAATCAATCAATCTATCCAATCTATCTATCCATCTATCTATATAATGAATCTATTTGTATATATACACACAAACCAGTATATATATATATAAATAAATTATATATATATATATATACAGTAAATATATACAATCTATCTATAATAATCTAGCTAGCTATATATAATCAATCTAACTGCATATTCATTCATTCAACCTTCATTTATACAGGTTAGTCTCACTGAGCCTTGAGGACTCATTTAATCTAACTATCTACTGTATCTATCTTTCTATCTTTCTTTCTATCTAAATCTGTATTTTTTTCTTCTTTCATCTTGTCCCTCTTCAGGGTCTCCACAGCGAGTCATCCTCCTCCATCTCTGTCCTCTGCATCCTCTGTCCTCACTCCAGCTACCTCCATGTCCTTTCTAACTGCATCCATATATCTCCTCTTTGTCTTTTTCCTGGCAGCTGCATTTCTAACATCCTTTATCTGCTTTAAACCCAACAAAACCACTGAAATACAAAAATAATAATATAAATGTCTTGACAAAAAACAACTAAGGCAGACAGGAAGAGTCAGCTTTTTGATTTTTATCTATTTGTCACAAAATAATGTCAAGCAAAACATCTCAATGATGGACACGTCCAAGCAGCTTGATCGGGGGGTTGATTTGAACAAAGTTTATCAGACTGTAGACAATGTCACTGGTCTCATCGCACCTGGAAGGATGTATCTCTTAGAGGTCAGCATGATCTTACATCACACTGTGAACAGTGTCACAATCCTCGTAGTTTAGACCCATTTGCAGGCAGGCAGGCGAAGGCAGGAGTTTAGAATAAAAATAATTTATTTTAAACCACAAAAACAAAACGGCTGACGGGGCAGCAAAACTACAGACAGGATCCAGGCAGACAAGAACAAGACGGATTCAGACTCTGACAGATACCTGGCACAAGGAACAGAGGAGGCTTGTGTTGTCTGTGCAGAACAGAACAACGACCGGACGAGGAGTGGAGGAGAGAAAGGCTTTTTATAAGACAGAGGGACAGTGAGTAATGAGAGCACCTGGGCAGGTGGCGGATGAGGGACAGGTGTGAATGATAAAGACTGAGGAGTGAGTGGAAAATGACAACAGAATCAGATACATAGGAACAGAAATCACACAAAGAGCAGAATAACAAAAGTATAAAGAGCAGAGCGGGGAACACAAATAAATATAAAGAAAGCAGACAGGGACAGAGCCTGTCAAACAGAGATGTATATAAATATACACGCCCCGGACACATAGAAGATCTACCAGTTCAACATTCTTTTTCACACCAATAAACAACAAGCTTTTCTGTTCATTTGGCGTTTCCAGACCTGAACAGCTTTAGATATCTGGTGTCTTCTTAATAGAAACATTTGAGATTGAGGAGTTTATAAAAAAGTTAAGAGAACTTTATTTCTATAATGTTCTTTAATGTTTAATAGAAGTTTACTAAAGATAGACGGCGTGGTGGTCCAGAGGTTAGAGAAGGCGAGCCTGATTGGAAGGTCAAACTCACCTTAAACACGAGAGGATAGCAGGCCTGTAGAAAGTTTCAAGCTCTGCTCTTCCAGACCCACATTTAAAATCACTTCCTTCTCCTTTCTGCATCACTCGTGCTGCAGTTGTATTTATTGTATAAATATTTACATTTGGTACTTAAATTAGAAATCTGCTATATCTGTGGAGCTGCAGGTTGAAATAAACAAGAGGGGTCATGGGTAATTTTTATGGATCACTGTGATTTTACCTGTACAGTACTTTGTATGTGTTTTGTGTTACAACTAAATACTTTGCATTTTAAAATGCATATCATTCCCTAGGTCTGTCACAATAAACAATAAATCAATTTATCGCATAATAAGTGGAAATTATCAACCTCATTTTCATTTATCGACTTTACCGTTTCTTGGTGTCCCTCTCATTCTGCTGAAGACACTGGATGATAAACTCAACTCCGGTGCTCTTCTGTGACTCCTTGCTTTCTCTTTTCTCTTTAAAATCTGTTTTAACGATCCAAAATCACATTTTTGGGATCGTTAAAAGCAGCTGAGCTGAGAAGCTAAGCTACGAGCTAAGCTAACAGGCCGACCTCGGGAAAAAATCTCCATCTTGCTGAAGCACCAAAATTCACAGTTGAAACCCGTGCCTTTGTGTAAAAGTTGTTTTTCTCTGCAAAAAGAAGCTGAGAACTTATTTACTGATTGTTTTATTAAAGCTTTGTATGAAAAATGCTATGCTAAAGAGCTCAAACCACACCGAGCATCTGCCATTTCAAGAACCGAAAAACAGGAAAGAGAGACAGCCCATGTCACGTCAAGGGGCCTCCCTCCAATTTTTCTTAAAGAGACACGCTGCTCGCTCCCTCACTATCCATCCTTCGGTTCAAACCATTTTATACTGCCATCTGCTGGTTGAAAAAATGTACTACAGACAAAAAACAATTTAACCAACATTTCTTCTTAAATTTGACAAAAATGACCATTTATTGTCAAATTTCAAACAATATTATTGTTTACCACAATAATTTCTGAGACAATCACCCAGCAAAATGTGTTATTGTGACAGGCCTACCATTCCCTGCTGTATAGTACAGCTCATCCTGAAACACACTGATCCCTCAAGGGAGCAGCTCATGGAGACTAATATTTTCTACATTCATTTTCATTATTTTACTCAGTTTTGGTACAGAAAACTGCAGCTCTTGCTTTAAAAAGCAATGGAAAGTATGTTTATATATACAGTGCCTTGCGGAAGTATTCAGCCCCCTTGAACTTTTCAGCCTTTTGCTACATTTCAGGCTTCAAACATAAAGATATATATATATTTTTTTTTTTTGTGAAGAATTAACAACAAGTGGGACACAATTGTGAAGTGGAATGAAATTTATTGGATGTGTCAAACTTTTTTAACAAATAAAAAACTGAAAAGTGGGGCGTGCAATATTATTGGGTCCCTTTACTTTCAGTGCAGCAAACTCACTCTAGAAGTTCAGTGAGGATCTATGAATGATCCAATGTTGTCCCAAATGACTGATGAAGATAAATAGAATCCACCTGTGTGTAATCAAGTCTCCGTATAAATGCACCTGCTCTGTGATAGTCTCAGGGTTCTGTTCAAAGCACAGAGAGCATCATGAAGACCAAGGAACACACCAGGCAGGTCCGAGATACTGTTGTGGAGAAGTTTAAAGCCGGATTTGGATACAAAAAGATTTCCCAAGCTTTAAACGTCCCAAGGAGCACTGTGCAAGCAATCATATTGAAATGGAAGGAGTATCAGACCACTGCAAATCTACCAAGACCCGGCCGTCCCTCTAAACTTTCATCTGGAACAAGGAGAAGACTGATCAGAGATGCAGCCAAGAGGCCCATGATCACTCTGGATGAACTGCAGAGATCTTCAGCTGAGGTGGGAGAGTCTGTCCATAGGACAACAATCAGTCGTACACTGCACAAATCTGGCCTTTATGGAAGAGTGGCAAGAAGAAAGCCATTTCTCAAATTTATCCATAAAAAGTGTTTAAAGTTTGTCACAAGCACCTGGGAGACACCAAACATGTGGAAGAAGGTGCTCTGGTCACATGAAACCAAAATCCAACTGTTTGGCCACAATGCAAAACGATATGTTTGGTGTAAAAGCAACACAGCTCATCACCCTGAACACACCATCCCCACTGTCAAACATGGTGGTGGCAGCATCATGGTTTGGGCCTGCTTTTTGTCAGCAGGGACAGTGAAGATGGTCAGAATTGATGGGAAGATGGATGGGGCCAAATACAGGACCATTCTGGAAGAAAACCTGTTTGAGTCTGTGGAAAGAGCTGAAGACTGCTGTTCACAAACGCTCTCCATCCAACCTCACTGAGCTCGAGCTGTTTTGCAAAGAAGAATGGGCAAGAATTTCAGTGTCTCCATGTGCAAAACTGATAGAGACAAACCCCAAGAGACTTGCAGCTGGAACTGCAGCAAAAGGTGGCGCTACAAAGTATTAACACAAGGGGGCCGAATAATATTGCACGCCCCACTTTTCAGTTTTTTATTTGTTAAAAAAGTTTGACACATCCAATAAATTTCATTCCACTTCACGATTGTGTCCCACTTGTTGTTGATGCTTCACAAAAAATTTAAATTTTATATCTTTATGTTTGAAGCCTGAAATGTGGCAAAAGGTTGAAAAGTTCAAGGGGGCCGAATACTTTCGCAAGGCACTGTAATTATCACTCATTAACTTGCAAAAGACACATGAGGTTTTCGATATAGTGGACAAGGAAGGAGGAAAACAGTGCATCATCCTGCTGAGCACATAATCTGTGTCACCTCATCTGCATGACAACAACCCATTGAAACAACGAGGCTAAAAGCTCTTACAAGTCATGAGTCATGTCTTCAATGTGCTACACAAATAAAGATGTTTGCAGAGGGAAAGCAGCCGCTTCTGCTTTTTCTGTCAACATGAAATAAAATAACTCAACTGTGACAGCCAACTTTGGAGATAGAAAGACTGATGGCCGCAAGACGGTGAGGAGCTGAAGCTTCTGTAAACATTATCAAGCTGGAGGTGAACACTGTGGCTCAGAAAGAAAAGAGCCACAGCATGATTAAAACGTGAGAATGTGCAGAACAAACATGATCTTTTTACGTTTTCATTAAATGACTAAATGGTTTAGGAAACACAGAAGCAGGAAGTTTTAAGGTGCTGACACTGCCTCCAAAATCTCACATCTTAGTTTAATCAAGTAAATGTGGATGTTCTGAACAACAGCAAATATGATCCATGGAGAACCCAACTCCCAACTTCCAGGCCTTAAAGGATCTGCCACAAAAGGCTTGATACCACAGCAGACCCTCAGAGGTCCAGAGGAATCAGACCTTGTTGTGTGAGGGCTGTTATGGGTGAAAAGTGGAAATCTCATATTTATTTATTGTGTTATAAAATTTTAGAAATAGCTCTAAAAACGGGCTTGGAAGAGAACTTGTAGAGGTGGAGGTATGCACTTGAAAGAAGAGGAATAAAAGTCAGCTGTAGTAAGACAGAGTTCATGTGTGTGAATGAGAGGGAGGAGGTGGAACAGTGAGGCTACCAGGAGCAGAGGTCACAAAGGTGCAGGACTTCAAGTACTTGGGGTCCACTGTGCAGGAAAATGGGGATTGTGGTAAAGAAGTGAAAAAGAGAGTCCAGGCAGGATGGAGAAAAGTTTCAGAAGTGATTTGTGACAAAAGGGTGTCAACAAAGGTCAAAGGAAAAGTTTACAAGACAGTGGTGAGACCAGCAATGCTGTATGGTCTGGAAACAGTGGCAATGACAAAAAGACAGGAGAAAGAACTGGGAGTGACAGAAATGAAGATGTTGAGGTTCTCCATAGGAGTGACAAGGATGGAGAAGATCAGGAATGAGATCATCAGAGGTACAGCACAGGTTGAACAACTGGGAGATAAAGTTAGAGAGACCAGACTGAGATGGTTTGGACATGTCCAGAGGAGGGACAGTGGTTACACTGGTAGAAGGATGTTAGAAATGCAGATGCCAGGAAAAAGACAAAGGACAAAGAGGAGATATATGGATGCAGAGAGGACATGGAGGTAGTTGGAGTGAGGACAGAGGATGCAGAGGACAGAGTGACACGGAGGAGGATGATTTGCTGTGGAGACCCCTGAAGAGGGAACAACAAAGTAAAGCAGAAGAACCTAGCTCTAAAAACAAATGGGTATTTATTAGGGATGCACAATATTATCGACATGGTATTGGTATCGACCGATATTAGCGATAAAGTTAAATTTCGGACATTGGCCATTTCATCAAAATAACTCTCCGATTGAAAAGGTTAATTAATTCATTCATTCATTCATTCGTACTTGCGTACATACATACATAGTGTTACATCATTTTCATCCCCCTTTTTGGCATCTGCATTTGGTAGCAGGCCAAAACAACAAAGACCATGTAGAATAATGTAGTATTGTAATTCCACAGCAGAGAAAGCTATGTAGTATCTGTAAATAGGTTTAGGAAAAAAATATTGGTATCGGTTATCGGCCAAATAAGTTTTAACATATCATCATACCGGATATTGGCCAACAATCCAATATTGTGCATCCCTAGTAGTTATGTTAATGTATGTGCATCAGAAACCCACTCCATTCTATCATTGTCTTGTTGTTCAGATTCTTGACACCTCTCTGATGTGACCTATAAAACATAAACAGGAGCATCACCACCGTCTGGACCACCTACAAACGGCCATGAGTTCAGGATGCATGAGCACACAAGCCTGCAGACCTTTAATTCCAACTTGTTGATATGTGGAAAAGTTACGCTCAAGATGAATGAGTGAGCAGCAGGTGGGAGGCCAACAGAGGCTAATGGCTCAGACTGAGGAATAATACAGCAGTGTTAAAAGAGAGGATCAACCAGCACAGCACACACACACAACCTCACAGACTGGGGGAAGACGAACACTCATGGGACTACATTCAGAGTTCAGCTTTGACAGCTGACATGTTTGATTATTCAGAGGATTCTTCATCCAAACAAACAAAAACAAGCTTCCTTAAAACACAAGTACTTGACAGGAAAACTAAACTGAAGAAACTGACTCCTGTAGGCAATTATTCAGAACACCGAACATAGATTTATAGATTCTGTTTATAACAAGTAACTCTTCTGCACATTGAATTTCTGATGCCTCGTTGAACTTTCTTTACAGTTTTGGCCTTTAACAGGAACCCCAGTGTGGCTGCAGCGGCTCCGAGGAGGCGTGTGCGTGCCGTCAAGCTGCACTGGATCAAACCAGGATGTGTGAAATGAAGCAGAATAAGGCAGCGGCCCACAGAACTGGCTCAGACTCTCGGGTTTAACACCGGCAGACTCAGATTCTGTGCCGCTAATCTCCAGCAGCTAATCAGCAGCTGCAGGCTCACAGAGCGATCCTGCGAAATGTGTGGCCCTGAAACCCAAAGGAGATCATAAAAGCAGGGCTGGTTACAGAGCAGGTCTGAGAACAGCAGGATGATGAGTCGGACTTTTGTTTTACTCTTTCCTGAGGACGAGACTTCCTCCTTGCACTGAAATAAAAATAAAAAGCTTCTAAACTGCCTCGAATGAACCCACACTTAGCTGTGGGAACAAAGTGTTGTGTTCACAGACAGAGATGGCCCCGACGCTTTGTAATTGTGGTGATTATCATATTATATAACAGCAGATCTGGTCAAGGTCAATAAACAAGCTGCTTTTTGTTTAACCTCTTCCTGTTCCAGGATTTTTTTTCTAAAAACACATCTGAACTATTTCTAAACTAACTTAGACAATGTTTTATCAGATGAGGAGTAAGCATTTAACACGCGTCAGTTTGAAAAGGACAATCATTTTGAATAAAGACCTCATGCCACCGACTGCTGGAGACAGACGCCACATCCCTGAGATTCTGCAACTGGGTCAAGAAAATATCAGGCGCATTCCATAAAGATCTCAAGAAAAAGTTTTTATATTTAATGTCTCATTTAAAACAGTGGAATCAAACAAATTCGGATTTATTTCCACTTGTTGCTGTTAATGTCTGGAGTGTCTATCCTGTGATGCTGCCACTACATAACACTACCAAAAACCTGATTTATAAATAAATAAAACACATTTCATCAATGTTTCAGCAGACAGGAAGAAGGCACATAATGGCATCCCATAAACGTCACACATTGCTCACTGCAAGTGATCACTTTCATCCACGCTGGGGTGTTTATATGTTTCTGGTTTAAATAATCTGGGATTTTCAACTAACTCTACAAGTGTGAATGGAAAAACACTATCACACACACACACACTGCTAGGGTTATTGACAGCATAGAGCTGCCATATGTCCAGACTCTGAGTGGACAGTTTCTTACTTGATGTAGGATTTTTGCATGAACCAAAAGTCGTTCATGCCTCTACCGTACTTGCTGCCGTACACGTCACACCATCATATAAGTCGCATGGGTCCAAATATGTCTAATAAAGTGGGGAAAAAAACAAATACGTCCTTTCACGGTATAAGTGTCATCTATTATGTGTCACCGCTGATGCGTTGCGTTTGTTGTGTGTCACTGCTGACCACCAGGGAACGTGGGCCGGTGTTGTGCCAAAAATCGATTGGCTGCCAAATGGCGACCACGGGAGCGTGCAGAGGAGGACTTTAACAAGAATTTAACAAGATTAACACTTAAAAACAATTATTTGTTTGCTTGAAATTATAGCAAAGGTATGTCTCAGTTGAACTTTTACTTAATAAATGCACTTTGATGGTCAAATCAGCTGCATTTCAAAAGCCAATACACAGAAGCAGGAGCACGCAGAAAGACAAATCACTGTGCATTTTAAAGTTTAACAAGATAACCACCAAAAAACAATAATTTTTTTGCTCAACGTTAAGTAAAGGTGTGTCTCAGTTTAACTTTTACTTCATAAAAGCCCTTTAATGGTCAAATCAGCTGCATTTCTCCTGGGCGATGCGGTGAAATGCAGCTGATTTGATGTTTGCTCCAGGAGTTCCAGAGCAAGACGAAGGTGGCTTTGTATGGCAAGCCAAGTGTCTCATTAATAACCACTTTTACCTATCAAATCATCAGAGCTCAGCCAAAATTGGGTTATAAATATGGGAAAAAAACATAAATACGTTGCTTTGCTGTTAATTTATGCAAAAAACAGCGACTTATACAGCAAAAAATACGGTAGCTCCTCAGCAGACTGAACAGAAACTGTAAACTTTTAATCCGTCATTAAAACTGTTTTCAGACTGAAATATTCCAGTGTGAGAAATGTAATCTTGTTTATCAAGAATCTCCTTTCCGGATGGTTGACTCTTGATTGTTTTCCTCTACAGTTTTCAGAGTCCTGTGGCGATTTCAGCTCTCAGTCTCATCATTGTTTCCAAGAGAAGCAGGCTCTGGAATGTGAGGCCATCAGGGAGTCTGCAACCTTCAGCTCTTCTGCTCCCCCACATCTTTGTCCTCCCGGACACATTTCTGTCACGTCATATGACAAATGACGGGTGCAGAGAAAATCAGCTAGAACTCAACTCACTGCAGCCTTAAGAAACTAACATGAAACAAACTGCAAAGACTCATAAATTCAGATAAACATGCTGTAAACAGCACAGACGGAGGGTCAGTTATTTCTAGCATCCAAGGTCACATGATTGTTATAATGTTGCACATATGCTAGTGCACCGAGACTCCAGCTGTTAAAAGCTAAAGACACAGGTTAATCAGCGCAACCATTAAAGTTGGTCGATATTAACCGCTTTGTAAAAATCCACTATCGACCATGACTGTGCATACGTAATCAGTTACGAAGTAGTAAAATAAAGAAGCAGCAGCTACAACCAGTTTACTGCAATCCATAATGTTTTATTGTGCAAGAAAACTCTTTGTTTTAATTATTCTAAGGGTCATTATATGTTTAGTAAAGTTAGTTACAGTTATGTTTTCTAAATTCAATTCAATTCAGTTTATTTATCTAACGGCAAGTCACAACAGAAGTCATCTCAGGGCACTGAACAGAAACATTTGTTTATAAAAAATAATACTCTTGCATTATTTATCTGAGGAGCAGACTGCTTTCAATTTAACTCCATCACAGAACTCTCATCTTGAGCGAGCATGAAGGCGACAGTGGACAGGAAAAACTCCCTCATGAGGAAGAAACCTTTAACAGAACCAGGCTCAGGACAAGTCTGCTTCGACCAGCTGGGTTTTAGAGGAACAGGAAGGAGGAACAGATACACATGTTTCTTAGTTCATATCTTTGATCTTATTATTGCTTTTCTTTTATAATTTATACTTTTGTTGGATGTAACTGGGACACTGTTCACAATTTTGTTCCACCACATGTACCACGAGATGCGAATGACAAAGAAACCTTGACCTTGATACACAATGGCAGGTCAAGAATTACATGTTAAGGTAGAAATAGTATCAAATGAAAACTATTCAATTTTAACAATTCAGAGAGTCAGAGTCAGAGTCAGAGTTTCTTTATTGTCATTCGCACCTCATGTGGTACATGTGGTGGAGCGAAATTATGTACACAGGGTCCCAGTTACATCCAACAATAAAATGTATAAGAAAAACAGTAATAACATCTAAGATATGAACTAAGAAAAACATCAACTAAATATACACTAAGCACTCATAACATAAAACATTGAACATCAGCACAAACATGAACATGAGTCTGTGAGCAGATGTGCACGCATGAACACATCAACATTGAAACAGATCAGCAGCAACGTGAAACAGATCAGCAGCAACATGATATGGTTTTACACAGTGATTATTCTAGTTAGAGATTCATGAGTCTAACAGCCTCAGGGTAGAAGCTGTTCCTCAGTCTAGTGGTTCTACACTTAATGCTCCTTAACCTCCTTCCTGAGGGGAGTGGGGCAAAAAGTGTGTGTGCTGGGTGGGTGGGGTCCTTCATGATGCAGGTGGCCCTCTTCCTGCATCTGGAGGTGTAGATGTCTGTGATGGTGGGGAGACTGACTCCAACATCTTCTGTGCAGCCTTCACCACTCTCTGCAAAGCTTTTCTTTCTGCAGCTGTGCAGCCTCCATGCCACACATTGATGCTCGAGCACAGGATGCTCTCCACTGCACACCTGTAGAAGGAGGTGAGGACTGAGCTTCCCAGACCAGCTCGCCTCAGCCGTCTGAGGAAGTAGAGTCTCTGATGAGCTTTCTTGATCAGGCTGGTGGTGTTGTTGCTCCAGCTGAGGTTGTCATTCATGTATACACCCAAGTACTTGTAGCTGGAGACCACTTCCACCGCAGATCCTCTTATGTTCAGGGGGGTGTAGGTGTTTTTGTTCCTTCTGAAGTCCACAATCATCTCCTTTGTCTTCTTCACATTGATGTGAAGGTTATTCTCTCTGCACCAGCTCTCCAGGTGTTCCACCTCTTGCCTGTAGCTGGACTCATCATTGTTTGTGATGCATCCCACCACCGCTGTATCATCTGCAAACTTTACAATGTGACAGCCTGGATGGGTAGCTGCACAATCATATGTGAGCAGAGTAAACAGAAGGGGGCTCAACACACATCCCTGAGGAGAGCCAGTGCTGAGGGTTATGGTGGAGGAGGAGAGGTTGTGGATCCTCACTAACTGTGGTCTGTTTGTTAAAAAGTCTAGTACCCAGTTGCAGATGGAGGGGAAATGAGAAATGAGAAATTTAAGGAAATGAGATCAATTTGTCCTCCAGTAGTCTATGGCAGCATAACATGCCATAAAATAGTTCATGAACAAATTCAAAGAGGGATTTATGCATATCCCTTACATGTGGCCCGCAGATAAGTTTGTAGTCCACAAAGTGACAACAAGGTGTCCAGGTGTAAAACAAGCCCACATCATCACCCCTCCACCACCATGCTGACAGCTAGTCTGCTACCATGCACTTTTTAAAGCAAATAGCTTTCTTGCTTTCACACAAACCTGTTTCCATCTTTTCAGCAGCTCAGCTTTGAGAGTCTTGAAGGCTGATAATTACAGGAGGAGGGATTCTTGATCTACTGGGCTGACGCGCTGACAGCTGACCTCCCTGCCGAGGTCTTTACTGCTGTCAGAGTGAAGCAACAGGAAAAAACTCACCTGATTTTAAATCTAAACTCAACAACCAGCTCAGAAAGCAGCATCCAGTCACACCCCTGAGGTGGAGCTGTTTGTATCATCAACACATCACGTCAGCTGATGAAGCAGCATTCAGGATCCACCATAGATCTGCTGGGAAACCCCTCCTCTTCCTCGCTGCAGCGGCCTGACTCACAGGTCGAAGGTATCAGCAGGATTACAGCAACGTGATGCAACAGGATTTTCTTCTGCCGACACCTCACACCCAGAAGACTCGACTCAGACGTGACACCAAACTATTTAATCTAGCAGATGAGCATTCTGCAGTTGTAAATTATAATCTTTAAAACGTGTTTGTTGCAGCTTCAGTGGCTTTTCTGTCGGCTTGAGTTCTTCAAAGTGAACATTAGGTGTGAATGAACGAAAAAAACTTCATCCAGCTATTCGAGTCCAGGACAGGACCTCATCATTTACTGTCACTTATCTCTTTGTTTTCATTTGTTTTTGTTGTGCAATGTTTTTGAAAGCAAACTGAGTTAAAATGTTCTTTTACAAGCTTCTCTCATTTGGTGTTTTACTAATTTAATTTTAACTGACCGCTTTCTTTAGGGCCATGTTTTCCATCAATCAAATGGATATAATCAATATTAATATTTGAGCAGAGTTAAAAGTTGGAAACAAAAAGTAAAAATTGACATATTTTTTCTATAACTAATGATTCCACCGTTTTTTCTCTGCTTGATCTTGAAATCTACTGTTTGCCAAAGATTTTTTGTAGTTTTATCAAAAGTCATGATGTAATAAGTTGTTTTGTCTAATCTGTAATCTATTCAGTTTAACAAAAACGATAAATGAGAATCTTCTAGAGGGATGATTACATATTTGAGCTGAAGATAAGCGAAGAAAAAAGCATTACAAACAATTAGAGGTGGGTCATCGCTTTCATCGGATCAACGTGCAGCTCGCCTCTGATTTGAAGCTGAAACTGAAGCAGGCGTGTTTCAACAGGCAGCTCAGGCAGACAAAGGTACAAGGAAGTCAGCTTTTTTAATCCAATGTGAAATTCGAATTTTTTTCCAGAACTGGTGGGAAAAACTATCAAAATATTGTTTTGTTGTTTTAAACAAAACACACAAAAATAAAGCTGAACATTACGACAGAGTATTTAGGGTCCCGTTAATTAAAAAAAAAAAGATAACACAAAAAATTACGCTAAGAAGAAAAAAAAGACATTACAAGCAAAAAGTCATGAAATTAAGAGAATAAAGTCATAGTATTATGAGAATAAAATCGTATGACAATAACGTCATAATATTACAAGAACAAAGTCGTAGTATTACTAGGGCTGACTGATTTTGGAAAATATTCTAATTGCAATTTTTTTACCTCAATATTGCGATTTAATATGCGATTGTTTTTCAATGTCTTCTTCTCATGTATTCTTCAACTAACAAAAGTAATGAATCAGTCTGGTTCTGATGTAAAAAAACTCAACTGTTTTCAGCTCTGCTGCAACTTGTTTCTGCATTTTTTTTATAAAGCTCCTGGATAGCAACTTGGCTAAAATGTGTGCACAAGGGCATTCTGTACCACTTCTCCATTGTTATCCAATACCAAAGCCCTAAACCCAGGCTTGGTCACTATATTAATGGGCATCATGTCTTTTGCTATGAACTCTGTTACTGCTCGAGTTAGTTCTGCGAGCCATTTTGAATTATGTTGGAGTAATAGCTTCAAAAAATTCGGTCAGTGATCCGTCAGCTGGTACTTTGCTTACTTGAAGGTGAAGCACTGGTTGGTGGCATTCTAGTCATGCAACTATCACAAATGGCTTTGTAGTGTTTTTTTTTTTTAAATATTGATAAAGATTTGTGGTGTTACCTTAGAGGTTAGAGGTAGCAACAGCAGCAAGGCAGGTTCTGCACAATACAGAACATGTCGTTGTGCAGTGTCTTCTTTTTTATAGACAAAATAATTCCAAACAACGGACGTGCTGCCCCTCTTTGGTACCAAACTTTCAGATGTGTCCACTTTTGTCGAGCCTGACACCATCGTGCAGCCAGTTAAAGCACAGTATTGACTTTTCCCGCTCCCTGCTTTGCTTTGCTCCCTCGCAAGCCATGTAACCAGATTATGTGACCAGTCAAATTGCAGCCTTTGCGATTAAAAAATCTTGTTTTATCATATCGGGATATTATTGCAAATGCAATTAATTGTTCAGCTCTAAGTATTACAAGAATAAAGTTGTAATAGTACAACAATAAAGTCGTATGATAATAATGTCGTAATATTATGAGAATAAAGTCGTAGTATTACGAGAATAGTCGTAGAAGTATTACAAGAATAAAGTTGTAATAGTACGACAATAAAGTCGTATGAGAATAATGTTGTAATATTATGAGAATAAAGTTGTAGTATTACGAGAATATGTTGTAATATTACAAGAATAAAGTCTTAGTA
>NC_056515.1:20094916-20115157 GCF_014905685.2 Nematolebias whitei
TTATGAGAATAAAGTCATAATTTATGAAAATAAAGTCAAAATAATACAAGAATAAAGTCGTAGTAGTATTACGAGAATAAAGTTGTAGTATAACGAGAATGACATTGTAACATTACAAGAATAAAGTTGTAGTATTACAAGAATAAAGTCATAGAAGTATTATGAGAATAAAGTTGTAATATTATGAGAATAAAGTCGTACGCGAATTAAGTTGTAATATTACTAGAATAAAGTTGTAGTAGTATTACAAGAATAAAGTTGTAGTAGTATTACAAGAATAAAGTTGTAGTATTACGAGAATAACGTTGTAACTTACGAGAATAAAGTTACCAGAATAATTAATTACCAGAATAAAATCATAATATTATCAGAACTCTGACATGAAAACACAGTCTTACAACTGAGGTAAAATGACGTTGGCAGTATAACAGCAGGGGGCCCAACAAACTGTGGCATATGGATTCTTATGACAAATTGAAGTCGTATGACATTGCAATTAATGACTGCAATGACAGATTTAGTCATCACATAATGTGGATGGAGGCATATTTCACAAACAGTGACCCAAAAGTGATTGCAGACTACGTCATAAACACATCGACTCACATTGGAGGCTGTACACAGCAGGTGCGAGCCGACCCAGGAAGTATTTTGAGTTTATTCTCGTAAAATTATGACTTTATTTACATAATATTCTGACTTTATTCTCGTAAGATTATGACTTTATTGTTGTGCAACTTTATTCTTGTAAGTTTATGACTTTTTTCTTGTAATTTTTTTTCTTAGCGTGGCCCTAATACTCAGTTGTAGAACATTGACTGTTCTTAGTAGAATTAAGGAGTTTTATTTTCTGCGTGTTTGAATGCAAACTATCAGCGACTCGGTCCACTCACGAGTCAACCATCAGTGATTTGGATTAACTAAACAGATGTGTTCAAACATGCCACATGTGGGGAAACTAATTCTGTCATTATCTGAACCAAACCCTCAACAATGACAGGCCTGCCAGCTGCGTCCATCACCCACCCTATCATACACTTCTCCTCACTGTTCAGCTCTGCTGACAGAACCACACCCAGCAGACGCAGCCAGAAACCACAGAAATGTACCCATTCAGCAGAAAACGCTGCTGAATTTAGAACCCTTCTTGGTTTAATTATTTTAGAATAAATGAAAGGGATTTATGTGTACTTTAAGGAGAAATATAGCATTTTTACTGTTTTATTCTCCAACAATTAACATTTCCTTCATTATAAATATGACTGAACTGCAGACAAAAAACATTTAATGAACTGTTTTTAGGGCACAATCATCTGCTGATCAAACATAACAGGGTCTACCAATGGGTCTCTTCGTACCTGTCATAGCAGGCAGGGATTTAAAGTAATTTACATCACCATAACCTACTCATCTGTTTACAATTTGGTTATTAATTAGAAATTAAGACAAAGAGTGTTGAGAATTTAAAGATATGCAAAATCATTTAATTTAAGGACAACTAAGGGTTAGAATTTAGAGTTATGATTACTGGGTGAGAGAACAGATTAGATACAACGTAAATATATGGGTACGAAACAGCAGCATCAGGGTACAACAAGGGGGTTCGATGAAGTAAATAAAGTGATCCAGAGCTGATAACAGCTAGTTGAGTTTGTTACTACACCAGTCACAACATGTTATCATTTCTTCATCATTCCCTGCATTTTTAATTCTTCTTCTTTTCATTAAATGTTTAGAGATTTACATCATAAGCTATGACTGTATGGGTTTGCTTAGTATAACTAGTTGTTTTTGTTGTTTCAGATTTCAATGACGTAACACTTAGTGAAAAGTGGCATTGAAATTTCCATCCTGAATGAAAAAATAAAAAATTTACTTTGATACACTTCAACTGTGTGCACCCAAAGCAAAAATACAGATGTGTTTTGTCACAGATTTTGAGTTGGGTCACTTAATTCACCCTTAATTTCCTTTGACTTCACCCTTTAAATCATCAAATGTTAATTTTTTTTTTTACAACAAACAGCAGATGATAATAAAACAATGCTAAAAAAATTGTCATTCATTTGACATATTTAGAAGCTGAACGTCTGCTACTCTGCTTTAGCTGGATGCTAAAAAACAAACACTGAACAGTTTAAAGCTGATTCGTGCTGATTCGTGCTGACTTGAGCTCACGTTTCTCCTGTGATGTTGCCCCTCCCAACGGCTTCAAATGTTATCAGCCCATTAAATGGATCCGTTATCATCACTCCATAGGTTGTGTTCAGACTGTCCCTCCTGTACCTCCTAGTAGGTTTAAAGGTACGTTCTTATCGCAGATAAGATGCAGCTTCACACCATCTAAAACCGTGTTGTTGTTTTTTTGTTAGCTTTATTTAACCCTTGTCCTAAACCTAACCCTGACCCAATTATCAGTGATAAGAACGTGCCTTTAAACCTACTAGGAGGGACAGTCTGAATTCAACCTATGGGGATGATAACAACTAATAATAACATTCGAAGCAGGAGTCCCTGCGCTGCCTCAGTGTAAAATTTAAAACAGAACACAAAACACATCTTTTCACAATAAAGGTCTTTTTTCATTCTTCTCGCTGCAAAAAGCTTTTTGTTGTTCCATGAGTTTTGGAGTTATAGTTGGCTCTGAGGCACAGAACCACATTCTGCTCCAGGACTAAACCTAAAACTACCATCTCAGCAGAACATTCACACTGAAATCACTTATTTGTGTGTGAACAACGTGTTCTTTTAGTCTATTGCTCAATTTCTTTCTCTCATTTTTGATTATTTTTTGCATTCTGTTTTTGTTTCCACTTTTAAGCGGCCAGTTAAAATCTGTCTTCACTCAGTAAAACACTGAGTCGCTTGAGTTTCTGAAATGTGCTACAAGAAAGTTTGACTAAAAATACCAGCGTTTATTTTCCCACATCTTTTAAAGCTTCACGGAAAGTGTTTAATCCATGAAGGTAAAATGTGTTCCCAGGAGGGTTTTGGCAGCCCACCAGTGTTTTCACACTTTACTCTGATAACTTTCAGAGAAATGATTTAGGAAATAATTAATGTAGCTTTTGTTAGTTAAAGTGAAGCTGGAGGCAGAAACATGAGCTTTCAGTCTGAACATGTCCAAACTGGTTCCTGGCTCAGGTTCATCACAAGCGAGACAAGCGAGGCCGGAGCAGCCTGCAGCTAAAACAACCCGACCATGGTGTAAGAGTGACCGGAGGAGGCGAAGGTATGCCTGAAGGAAGGGCCATGTCTCATACACACTGTGCACGCCCACTGTTGCTACAGAGCAAGGTAAATAAGCCATGCTCTGTCTGAGCGCATCGCTGCTCATCAACTGGATGCAAAGCCGTAATCCCAGCAGATCTTCTAACTGGATTAGAAGTCCGACAGATCCGCAGCAAGAGCGAAAGTGCTGCGACCAGCACAGCTGCAAACGCACGTGTCCCCCGAGACCACGAGGTCCACATTTCCATCCAAATATTTATAGAGCAAAACCAGTGCACAACCAGTGCACAGAGCTACTCAAACATGACCTGCAGATTATTGAGATGATCACGTGACACAGCACAACAGATTAATTTCTTACAGCTAAGTTTTCTTCTTTCTTTGATGTTTTTTAAACACACACACAAAATGATTTAACAGTCAATTATTTTAACCCACTATGATGCATACAGTACTTCACATATGAATGAATATATTGTATGTGACTATGTTTTTTTTTAATGTTTAATGTCTCCAAGTCTATATTTATTTATTTTATTTAACCTTTATTTTAGGAATGTACTATATTATTGGCATGGTATCGGCCGATATTAGCGATAAAGTTAAATATCAGACATCGGCAATTCCATCAAAATAACTCACCGATATAAATGGCCTCTGTTTTAAGCTCATTTTTAATTTAAGAAACTAAGTACATCTATTAATGCACTACTACTTATGCGCGTTTCACTTGTCGCTTGTGAACAGGTTGAGTTTAGATTTGTGAACGTTTACAAATTTGCACTGTTCGAGTGTCGTCATTGTCTTAGAGAGAGTAAATGTCATGAATAAATTTGACATGAAACATAATGTTGCATCATTTTCAGCCCTCTGTTTAGCATCTGCATTTGGTAGCAGCCAAACTGGCAAAGACCATGCAGAATAATGTAGTAGTTTAATTCCACAGCAGAGAAAGTTATCTAGTGTCTGTAAGTAGGTCTACAAAAACTATCGGTATCAGTTATCAGCCAAATAAGTTTTAACACATTGGCATATCGGATATCGTTCAAAAAACCAATATCATGCATCACTACTTTATTTATAGTCTCATTGAGTCACAAGGACTCATTTTCAGGACAGACCTGTTTGGGAACAGATGATGGGGGTTAGGGAACTTGATCAAGGGCCTAGAGTGGGGGGCAAATGAGGGTGCAGGCAGATGTGGGTGTTTCACCTTTTTGACCCACATTTTGATGTTGTCGGTCCGGGGAGTCGAACCAGTGACCCGACGATCACAGGCCCACCTTCTCTAACCTCTGCGCCACCACTCCCCGCTTTATGTTTTGACTCTTTCAATTATTACTGACAACATCCAAATGTTATAGTTTTTAATGCTTTTTCTTGTGTCTGTGTGTTCATTTATCTTTTGTGTTAGTAAAATATCTTGTGAATCACTGGACACGTTTTAACAAAGCTCAAAGTAATCAATGGGTGCACATCTACAACTCAATACATTTATGGTCAACCAGATTCAAAATGGCCACCAAAGCTAAGTGACTTTAGCTCCAACTCGGTGTGTTTAATAGACACTGAGCTGAAGTTCTGTTTGGTAGCAGCTGAGAAACATTCTCAACTTATACGACGAGCTAGAACAGATTGTGCAAGGTTTGTTTCTACCATTTTTAAATTAACTACTTGAGTCAATATTGACGATCTGTTAGCAAAATATCTCATGATCCACATGATGGACTTTGATTAATCATTTAGAAGAAAAGACGGGATGCATAGCTACAACTCCTTCAATTTTGGAGTCACCCCAAATCAAGATGGCTGCCACAGCCCTCAGCTCATCATTTACAGGATTTGACCAAAACAGGTAGAACTCCATCCTTTCTCATTATAAATATAAAACTATAAATTAATACATTGGCCTGAAGTGCAGCAGGTGATATGCATACCTTTATAGAATGTTAGGCTTTTGATTTGTTAATTTATTACTACATATTCAAAACAGTAGTCAAAGTTTCTGTAACTTTGTATTATAATTATGTGATAAAGCTTCTCAAGTATTCATTTTACAAACACGACTTTGTTGGATTCTTCGACTCTCATTGAGGACAGAAAAAGTGCAGATTTAAGCTTTTATAAAGTCCGATTTTCTTTTCCTATTCTTCGCTAAACGTTACTGCAGCGTCTTTTTGAGTTTGACTTGTAAGACAAAACATGTCTGAAGACATTCCTGTGGGCTTCTCCAGTGTCTTCTCTCGTTTCACAGACAAAACACAAGAGAACGGTACCTGCCCGCAGCCACTGATCTCCTGACCGCTCATGGAATGTTATCAGTTAAATCAGAAGGCAGGGACTTTCATAAAACATTACAGAGCAGTCGAGTGGAGAAGCAGATTGTAAAAGTCACAAACAAACATTATTAGAGATAACTGAAGTGATGTTCCGTTAAAGTTTTTAATAGTTGGTGCCTTATCAGGCGTGGCACAAGTCATGGAACATGAGTACAAAGAAAAGAGCAGAACATTTTTTCCAGGCTTGGAAAAAGATCAAATGTTCATGTAGTTTACAAAACAATTTTTTCCTAAAGAATGCAACATGAGTTAATATTAAACTTCCACACTTGCATGAGACAGTTTGTTTAGTTTGCTGTTGTTTTCTCAAGCGAACAACGTCCACATAAATGTCAGGCTCCTGAGGCTGCTGAATGTGTTTAACATAAATATGACATTTCTGAGAAGAAGATGTTTTATAAGCCTGAAATTTTTTATAAAGGCGACTTCAGATTGACTGGCCAATTAACACAGCCTGGAGGAAAGCTTTTCCTCTTCTCTTCATATTCATGCTGCTGATTTCATGCTGCTGATTTATTTCATGCTGCTGATCTGTTTCATGCTGCTGATCTGTTTCATGCTGCTGTGTTCATTCGTACTCATCTGCTCACACAGACTCATGTTCGTGCTGCTGTTCGGTGTATTGCTTTTGCACTATTAGTGTTTAGCGTATTTCTTGGTTCATATCTTAGATCTTATTACAGTTTTTCTTTTACATTTTATACTTTTGTTGGATGTAACTGGGAACCTGTGTACACAATTTCGTTCCACCACATGTACCACATGAGATGTGAATGACAAAGAAAGCTTGACCTTGACATTCTGGGCTCTGTGACTGAATACCTGGCTGGAAATACTATTGATAACAAGAGTTATGCCAGTGTCCCCACTTCCTGCAGAATTTCAATAGTGAATGTTTGTCGTTTTTAAGATGCGTGTTTTTCTGGACCAGAGAGTTGACCGGGGAATGCGAGTAGACCTTAATGTTTTTGGTGCAAGATATTCAAGTGTGTAGGAGTCACACTGTCTAGAAGAACAGAGGTTGTTTGTTTTGTACAAGGCAGCGCAAGAGTGACGATCCGGTCGAGCAGAGGGAGCAATTTTATCCACCAGCAGGTGCAATGGCAGAGCCAGTGGGTGGCCAATGGTGTCCTTGGCCACTATAGATTAATCTTTGGCCACCCCAAAGGCCACCCAAATCATTGGGCACAGCTAACCAAAAAGTTAGCTTCCTGTTGTTGACTTTTTTTGCTCTAAATAGTCTCAAACACAGAAAACAGGTGAAATTAAAGACGTCTTCAAAAATGGTCTTTGAATTTGTTTATTGCAATAAACAGACACACGTCACACAGCCTGCGTCATAAAGCCGGGGGAGGTATGTATAACAGAGAGTTCAATTCAGTTTTATAGCTTGTTCATGTGATGACCACAGACAAGTAAAATAGGTCAGAAAGGAACTGTGCTCTGAGTTATTTGATAACTGGGCTGTTGTGTTCTTTGTACGTATCCCTGTTATATTTGGATTAAACATGTACCAGTTAGACAAGATAAAAATCACAAGATGTATTTGTTGTAGTCAGATAAAACAGGAGATGTATGATTCATCATTATTCCAAAACACTCTGAGCATAGTATTCTCCCACTGTGAAGACAGGCCCATATACATGAATTTTATATTTAAGGTAAAGTACAAAAGTTCTCTATAACGCTTCTCTAACCCATATTCCGCTAACTAAAAAATTAGCCTAAGACGACTGTCACTCAGACTGCGTCACACGTTTTCATCTCCTTCAAGTTGAAGCTAAGTCGACCAATCATGTCTTGTCACGTGTACACGTGGTCAGCCAATAGTGTGCCTAACAGACTCTTCAGGACACGCCCACAACGGACAGGAACAAGCTTGTGCGTTTTGTTTGTGGACTTAAAGTTGGTGAAACCTAATTTAGTGGAAGCTAATTTTGCTAATGACTTCCAAAGTTAGCAAAAACATCCATCCATCCATTATCTTTACCCGCTTATTCCATTTTGGGTCACGGGGGTCGCCGGTGCCCATGTCCAGCAATCACTGTGCGAGGGGCGGGGTACACCCTGGACGGGTCGCAAGTCCATCACAGGGACACATAGAGACAAACGAGACAAACAACCATTCACTCTCTCACTCACACCTAGGGACAATTTAGAGTTACCAATCAGCCTAACATGCATGTTTTTGGTCTGTGGGAGGAAACCGGAGCACCCGGAGAAAACCCACACATGCACGAAGAGAACATGCAAACTCCACCCAGAAAGGCCCCCGGACCGGGGTTTGAACCAAGGACCTGCTCGCTGAGAGGCAGCAGCTCTACCAGTTGCGCCACCGTGCTGCCCGTTAGCAAAAACACTAATCTGCTAAATGAAAACATTTGTTCCGGTAGTTGCTGTTAGCAGATTAGTGGAACTGTGCCCACCATTGGAGAAAAACGTGCTTTTAAGCAAAATAAAAACCAGAAAACATTGTTTTCTCCAATTATTTTTATTCTTTTATTATTATTTAACCTTTATTTCACCAGTAAAATTCCACTGAGGTAAAAAATTTATTTAGCAAGAGAATCCTGGCAGCAGCACACAGAGGCTACAGAACATTCACAGCAAAAACAGAAAAAGTTAACTCTGTCATAAACAAACTAATTAAAAGATTCCTCAGTTAAAACATTTACAGACGATTCCTTCTCCAAATCAGTACGAACATCCTTAAAAACATTTAGTGACAACAGAGGTTCATGTATGTCTGCAACTGGTTAAAAGAAGATGGAGCAGAAAACTGAAAATATTTCTTTAGTTCAGTTCGGACTTTAGGCACCGAAAGTTCTCACAACGAAGAGAGTATCCTCTGGTGGACTTTCTCTTTATAAAGGCCAACAAATACGAAGGAAGAAGTCCCAGTATGGCCGTATAAATAAAAATATGCCGATGGCGGAGTCCACGAGTGGCCAAGGTTGTCCATCCAACCCGGCTGTATAATGTGCAATGATGTGTAAAAACGTTTAAACCTGTTATAAATCTTTAAACTCGGGGATGGGGTGGCTGGTTTAAAAATATACATTATATGGCGGTGGCCATCTTGGATATTTACATGGCAACACAGTTTTCAATAATGGCCTTTCCCATGCCTAGATGCAGCCACACACCAAAATAGAAATGGGTACCTAATATATTTTTAAGTTATACAGCTCACAAGACAGAAGTACGCGTGGCATTTCCAAATCCATTCCTTGCTTTGCATCGGGGAATAACCATTGGTGAGAACATCACTTCAAAAATGGCCAGATCATCCCTTTTATCTCTCAGACAAATCAAGCATAAAAGGCAGGAGCAACTATTGAAAAAAAGTCAACCTTTTGTTAATATCACATAAAAAGTACTATTAGCAGAACAGTTGCAATCTCAAATTACTTAATGAATTAATGACTTCAGCTGCTCCAGCTCGTAGTAGCTGCAGGCAGATTTCATCTAAAACCAACCCCAACAGCCTGGTCTGAAACAGATCACTTCCTGTGGTTTCTTCACGGTCACATGTTGTGTTTGAACACCGACAGCTTTAGGTAAACCTGACGTGTGCTGTCTCGTGGTCTTGCTGACAGTAATCCCTCGCCAACAGCAATGAAGTCAGGATCGCCTCTGCTCCATTTCTGTGTCTGTCTAATTTTGTACCAACCTTGTACCAACCTAACTCCCTGCAGCTTAACAAGGGAATTTATCATTAGCTGATCTGCTGGGACAAAAATACCCATCTGTCAAGGCTGAACAACAAAACAGGTAACCTGTCCAATGATGCGTCAAAGTTTAAACTAATTTCACTTTAGCGTGAATTAATTAAAATTAACAATTTTGTGTGCTTGGATTAAAATAAATTTTGCATCTGTATAGACTACATTTTACTGACTATGACAACACGAATTTATTTACCTGCTACAGTCAGAAATTACAAAATGCTTTTCTACAAGTGTTGCACATTCCAGGTCAACTAAAAGGTAGCATATAAAGTAAAAGCAAAACAATATTTTTAAATCAAGTTAGTTAAAAGCAGGGTTTTTTTTTTTTTTTGTCTAGAGCAGGGGTCTGCAACATTTATGATCAAAGGAGCCATTTCTGCCATTTTGTTCATTAAACTAAACGTGTCCAGAGAAAACCTGCTGCAATTGTCATTATCAACTGGTGGCCCATGGGCCACTTTAAGTTTGTTATAGGGGGATTTTCTGACCAGTAGGCATGAAATTATAAAAATAAAAACATCCAATGATTGTTATCGTTTGATATTTTTACATTTTGAGACAAAAGAAAAGACTGGATTCCATTCAGCCATTATTGTTACTCGCTTCTTACTTTTCGGGTCGCAGGGGGTCACTGGTGCCCATGTCCAGGTCGCAAGTCTATCACAAAAATCCTTGTAAAGAAAAAATATATATTTTGCCATTAAAAAAAAAATAATAATAACTAAAACAATGAACTGTGCAGGCTTATGTGATTTTTTTTTAATTGTGGAGAAATTGAGTATACTTTGAAGAAAGAAAGCGTAAATTGAAAGGGAGTATAATTTACTTTGTGTATTTAGTACAAGCATCCACATATTTGCAAAGGAAATGACAGGAAAACTGGTAAAACTAGTCATTTTGTGTTTTGGGTATAAAATCCTATAAAATTCAGTATTGTGTTAGTTTTGGTCAAAGCTTGAAAGAGCCGCTGCCGAGGGACTAAAGAACCACATGTGGCTCCAGAGCCGCAGGTTGCAGACCCCTGGTTTACAGTTATTGTAACAACTTATAAGAATTTGGTGTCAACTTTAAAGCATTTCCAAGGTACAGTGGATGCAGCACAATATGAAGCAGACGGCCTGAGCCTGGTTCTGTTAAAGGTTTCTTCCTCATGAGGAAGTTTTTCCTTTCCACTGTCGCCTTCATGTTTGCTCAAGATGAGAGTTCTGTGATGGAGTTAAATTCAAAGCAGTCTGCTCCTCAGATAAATAGTGTTAACGTATTATTTTCATATATGAATGTTTCCGTTCAGTGCCCTGAGATGACTTCTGTTGTGACTTGGTGCTGTATAAATAAACTGAATCTGAAGTTGAAGTTGGGCAGAAATGAAAATCTAGAAGCTGGATCATTCCCCCTGAAAATGCCCCAACTTTTCATCAGTTCACCTGAAAGATATTTTTAGACCGCAGCGAGTCTAATCAAAATGACTCCAGGTCAAAATAAAGTTTCTGAAAACCTGGTGTGTTCTTGACTTTATATTAGAAGTTGTGTTATAATGTGTGTGGAATCAGCCTTCAGTGACAAAACTAAATACAAAAAATCATCTCAGGATGTTAAACTGGTTTGATTTGAGCACAATGTGTTTATAGCAACAGACACGCACATGTTGAACAAGACAAAAGGAGAAAATCTCAGCAGCCAGTAAAAACAAACGGTCTGGATCGCATGCTGACAATTTGAGGACGAGGAGTGTTTAGTCTTTGTGGGTCCAAACTGCACCGCCACACTGCAGCCTGGAATATGTCCTTACAAGGCCAAATGAAGCAGAACTCCTCATCAGCTTTCCACCGTTTCAAATCGTTATTTTTTATAGAATCTCTTGTGATTTTTCCCCCGGTCTGGAAAACGGACACCAAGCTAAACATTTAACAGACTTTTCAATCATCAACCAGCAAACCTCTGAACCTACATCCTCAGGACTCTGTCCCTGCACCAGTCCAGCCACCTGTTTCCTCTGAGCTCAGCTGAACTTTTTCTAAACGAGCAGAAGGAAATAACTCCACGGCTGCCTACGCACAAAGCGAGATAAAAGCCTGAGCCCATTCTTTCTTTTTCTGCCTCAAAGAACTCCAAAGGCTTGCCGATGTGCTGGAGCAGAACCAGTCCTGCAGGAGGAGTTTGTGTCTTATCAGGACGACGGCAGCTATAAAACAACTCGCTACAACATCACTGAGATCAAACTCAGACTCTACTTGACTTTTTAAACCATGTGTTTGTTTAGATGTCTGCTGCTGATCACACAGCAATAAATCTAGAGGAATTGCATTTCCTGCAAAAATGCAGTGTGAATGCTGAATAACTTGCTGAAAAACATCTGAAATTAGCTTAAATCATGCTGAAATGTAGCTGAAATTGAAGAACAAACCTAAATTAGCAGAAACAAAGCAGACAGATCACACATTCGCTAAATTAGATTTAAATAAACAGAACTGATCACAAAAATTAGGAAACTGGCAAAAAAAAAAATCTGAAATTAGAAAAAAAAATAGCTGAAAAGGCAGAAAGAAGCTCAAACTACCAGGAGGAAGTGGAAGGAGCTGAAATGAGCAAAAAAAAAAAAAGTGGAATTAGTTAAAAAAGCAAAATTTAGCACAATAAAACAGCTAAAAGGTAGCTGAAACTACCAGAAAAAGCTGAAAGAAGCTGAAATTAGGGCTGAAAGTAACAGAAATTACCACAAAAAAGTTACTATCTGAAAACAGCTGAAATTAGCTGAAAATGCTAAAAGAAGTAGCTGAAAAGGTAAAACAAGCTTAAATTAACAGAAGAAAGCAGAAAGAGCACGTTTGCCCAATTAGACTGAAAGAAGCAGAAATTAGCATTAAACGGTGGATATTATCAGAAAAAGCTGAAATTAGAAAAAAAAAAAACAGCTGAAAAGTAGCTAAAAATTGCAGAAAGAAGCTTAAATTACCAGAAGGATGTGGAGAGAGCACAGCTTTAATGAATTAGCCTCAAAAAAATTTAAATGAGTGCAAAAAATGTGGAATTAGCCAAAAAGCTCAAATTAGCATAAAACAGCTAAATAGTAGCTGAAATAGCAGAAAAAGCTGAAACTTGCATAAACAAGCTGAAATTAGCAGAAATAAGTTACAAAAAACACAAAAATGTTGTAGTTAGCAGAAAGAATCTAAAAGGATTACAAAACAGTTAAAATCAGCTGAATTTTTTAAAAAATTTGCACAAGGAAGCTGAAAGAAGCTGAATCAGAACAAAATGTGAAAGGGGCAGTAAAAGGTTGTAAACAGATCTAAAGATTTGAAGGATGTAAAATGAGCTCAATTCATTTCCTATGAGGAAAAAAGTGGCAATAAAGACTAAGCATTTCAAAAAGCTAAAGCTGCATGAATACCAAAAGTCATAGCACCCTTCTGAACGAGCTGAACGTTTTGATTTGTTGAAATAGAACAAAAATTGTGGAATGAGAAAGATGCCAAAAAAAAATGTACGGATGAAAAATGGATGACATTGTGTGAATGCTTCATAAACATTCACACAATTACATAACAAGCTACTGAGAACGTCAAGGTAGAACGGTTTTGTTCCTTGTATAGTTGTACAATGATACTTCAAGGAAGGATTCTCTTTAGTCAATTTAGTTTTCATTTAAAAGACGTACAACATTCTGTTTTCAAAGTAATGTATAAAGTCCAAGAACAAAGAATCACGTTCATTTTAAAACGATCGTTGGATAAGTAAGATCCAAAGGTTTGTATGGAAATGCAGAGGTTTTTGGAAACAGGTTAAGCCTGAGAACTAATTTATGCAGATCTGGTGAAATAGTTTTAGAGCGGGATTGAAAAGTTGATATGTTGTTTTAAAGAATAGTTTAGTCATTTTGAAGTGAGCTTCTGTGGAAAAATTATAAAAAATGTAGATTTACCTGTTGTAAATAGCTCTTTGAACTACCTCAGTTTGGAGAAATGGAATTTATGTCCAAAAGGACTAGTGAGCCGTCGACTAATGTTAACAAGAAGTACATACACGTCTCCCATCACTGAAGGGTTTGAGTGTTTCTGGTTTTCGACAACAGTGTTTTTCTGGACTTGAATTGAACAGTGAATGCAAATAAACTTTAATGTCATTGGTGCAAGACATTCAAGTGGTAGGAGTTACACTGTGCGTAAGAATAGACAGTTTATTCTTTCTTTTCTGAGGCAACGCAGAGCGACAGATTCTGGTGAGTGGAGGGAGCAGTTTTATCCACCAGGTGCAATGGCAGAGCCAGAGGGTGGCAAATGGTGGCCTTGGCCAATCACCGTCATAGAGTAATCTTCAGGCACCAAATCATATCAATCCACCATATCATTGGAGGAAACAAGGGATGCACGATATTGGATTTTTGGCCAATATCCGAAAAGCCAATATGTTAAAACTTATTTGGCCGATACCAATACCAATATATTTTTCCTGGACTTACTTACAGAGACTACATAGCTTTCTCTGTTGTGGAATTTGTACTACATTTTTCTGCATGGTCTTTGAATGAATGGACCGCTGGTGAGGTTTTGTTTCTCCACAGTTGACCTGTCTCTCGCTTTCCTTTCTGACCACCATCGTAATGATCAGAATGGTGGTTCTTCAGATGGTTAATTAGGTTCGAAGTGTTGCAGGACTTTGTTTTTGCTCCTCCTTGCATCACTGACGCTCAGCAGTCATTAAAAATAGCCGTTCTGCTATCAGTTTCCGAAACTTAAAAAAACTTCCACACCACTGACATTTTCACTCCTTCCTCCCCCACCGTGATCAGATCAGGTAGGCGCACGTGATGGCATAACGTTGTGCTGGCGCTGCAGGCCTCCTTGTCACTGGGTTGTCATACAAAAAAAGTGCTTTGTATATGTATATATATATATAAACATCATCTTTTGTATTGGCGAGTTATTTTGATGGAATGGCCGATGGCTGATATTTAACTTTATCGCTAATATCGGCCGATATTGATACTATACCAATAATATTGTACATACCTAGAGGAAATTGTATTTTCAGTTTTTCAAAAGTTTATAAAACAGGTTTGAGTTAATTACTGTGAAATGTTTAAGCTCATCAGTCCTGTGAGACCTTAACTATTTCTCCAAACTGAGGTCATTCTAAGAACCATCTACAACAGGTAAGACGTGCATCCTTCATAAATTTCCCACAGAACCCCACCTCAAAATGGCTGGAATTTCCCTTTAAAATGAGCAAACGGCAGCACAGTAACCATAGAATGCATTGATCCGTAACGTGTCATCTCTGCTTTCAACCACAATCATTTGTCCTGGTTTCCACAGTTTGCAAACTTAAAACATCAGGTGAATAAAAAATGAGCATTCTGTAAAGAGGGACATTACAATTGTGTCGCTGTGCAGATGTTGACAGAGAACCAGCTGCTTCGTCATCTTTATCAGATGTTCATTGTTTACTGCATGCATACTTAAAGCTACACTTGTGTAGGCTGAAAGCATAGAATATGAACATTATCAGCAAAAGTGGGACAAACCTTACAGCAGTCATCTCCTGCGTCAACAGATTTATTAGCTCATGTTTAAACTTTGAACAAGATCATTTGGTAAGAGAACAACCTGACGGTTTTATATGACTTTATATTTTCTCGTTTACTGAAAGCTCACTTGCTGTGTTTGAGCCGAGTCAAGCTTCCCCTTCAGCTGCATTCAAAACACCTTAAGCTGTTATGAGCTGAAGATCAGGACCGAATGGAGCTGTCGACAATCTAATATGTGGAAATCCAATAAAACAAGAGTGCTGAAAGCGTCTCAGCATCATAATGCACCGCTCCACATCAGATCACATGACACCACGGCAGCTGACCAGTTCCTCAGAATCAAATCGAGTGCCGGTACAATCAGAGCCCCGCTCTAAAAGCAGGTCACACTGCAGCTGCAGCCCAAACCAGCACTGAGGATTATCTGTCCCTGAAGGTGATGGGGTACCTCTGTGCAGCCTCCTCCTCCTCCTCCTCAGCAGCTGGGTCCTGCCTCCATCCCTCTGCTGACTGAGGCATCAGTCTGCGTCTTTCGCTCTGAATCAGGGTGTGGCAGAATTTGATTACTGGCAGCTGCAGAGTTTCAGCTCCTTTCACTTCGAGACGAAACGTTTCTGATGTGATTTATCACTACTGTATTCAGGCACTTCGGCTGTTATTTTGTTAGCAACAAGAGGATTATCAGTACCTGTCCAAGGACTTGCAAACTGAACTCATCGTGGTTTGAGTGGATGCCAACTTGGTGATCATTTCGTCCACAGAACATCAACTGTGCAAGAATGGACTTGGGAGTTAAAATGGAGTTGTTTTTCTTTACTAACCGGGATTGTATTACACTCACTCTTCTTTTGTTGTTTCAGGATTTATTTAATTTGACAAGAATCACTGGAAAATTGATTCATTTGTTTTGTATTGGAATTTTAGACTTTTGCTCCCTTGATAAAAAGCGATTACTGTGTTTTCAGAAGCCATAACTTCATAATGCTTTATGCCAGATGTCCTTCCTGACACAACCTGGGGTTGAACCTCGTCAGGGTTACAAGCCCACAGCACTGACCACAGAGCTACCACAGGCCTTTCATAACATCATAACTCAAATTATTTTTCCTTCAGCTGCTCCTTTCTTCAGGGGTCGCCACAGTGAGCAAACGCATGAACATCTGGCAACTGGACGCCCTTCCTGATGCAACCACTGGCCACAGAGCTGCCACAACCCTCTGTGTGGAGCAGAGCTGCTATCTAAGGTGCCTGGGGGAGCAGATGGGAGTGTTAAGAGCCTTGCTCAAGGGCCCAGAGCAGAGAAAATGAGGATGGAGTCAGGTGTGAGTGCTTCACCGCCATATTTTGATGTTCCGGTCAGGGGGATTCAAACTGGTGATGCTCCACTCACAGGCTCATCTTTCATAACATAATTTACCAAACTCAAGTTTCAAGTTAAAAAGGTTTAATTTTCTTCTACACAATTATCAAAAACGCCAACATTTGTATTTAACTAAGAGTTTATTCTGATCATGTTCAGCAGGCGCCTTTGACAACTGCCTACAAAGAAACATTTGTGGTTCTGAAGCATTTATATTCAGTATGTCAGTGTGGAATGAGAACTGTACGAGTAAATTTAACTTTTTATTACCTAAAGCAAATGATCTGAATATTTCTTACCCCACTGCTCATGGGTATACTTCATCTGTACGTAAAAACATGAAAGGCAAACACCTGCAGAGATGGCAGATCTCTCTCAGCAGATTAAAGAGGACTTACCCGGGAAGGCATGTGGGTTGGACGACCCTCTCTTGAGGCACTTGGAACAGAGAACATGTACAGAGTAGTGCAGGCCAGGCCACTCCTGCAGCAGCATATTCAGTTCCTCCACCAGCGGAGTCACGGCCTGCCAGGCAGTCCAGATGTTGGGCAGTGAGGCGTGGCTGGCGATGGAAAGAGTCTCTGCCAGCAGCTTCCCTTTAGACGGCTGGTGGCTGATCACCACAGGGACCTTACCCCTGTAGGCGAAGATCTGATACCTTCCGTCTGACCGCTGAACCACATGTCTGTTTATCTGCACGCTGAAGCGTGTGAAAAGTCCAGGAGGAAACAGGAAGGGGAAGCTGTACTGGATGTGCAGTTGCTCCAGAGCGAATAAGGGGCTGGCAGGCAGATTGTTACCACCAGCGGAGTCCTCTGCCTGGACCTCCTCACTGCTCACGTAGCTGGGGAACTTGTACCAGACGGTGGCTCCATTTAGAGGCTTGCAGCGGGGTTTATTGATGCAGTAACAGATTCCCATCTTCTCCAGGAGCTCCATGATGAGATGGAGGTCCTGCTGGGTCTGAACGAGCGGCCTGAGGAGCAGGCGGATGACGTTTGAGGGCAGGAGGCCATGTTGTAGGAAGCCCTCCACATGCTGCTGAAGATGGGTGACCCTGAGGCTCTCTCCCTTCTCGTTCTCTATAACCAGACTTACTCTCCCCTTGTCTCCCTTCTCACCCTCAGAGAGCAGCCGGTCCAAAAGCGTGGACTCATCCCTCAGAAAAAAGACGTTAAGAATTGCAATAAATTGAGGAAGATTGTGAAAAACATACTCCTTTAGAGTTATGCTGTCCTCAAAGTAGAGCAGCTTCCCGCTCTCGTGCAGGTAAGATAAGGCGCTCTGTAGTCGGTCTTCAGTGAGACCTGCCTGAAGGCCCAGACGGGCTGAGCTCCACCACGAGAGCCACAAATCTTTGGACTTAAAGTGCAACTCCTCCAGCATCTGCCAGGACTTTGGCAGCACACGGTGGAGGTTGGGGAAGATCTCCCGTTGGTCTGCAACTGACATGAGCTTCTCCCGCAACCTCTGAATGTTCCTCTGGGTCTCCACGCAGCTGGTGCTCAAAATGGGAGACAAGATCTGCAGCCGGTGGTTCAGGATGTACTGCAGCTGGGCTTTTCTGCGCCTCAGGTTCCTGTCGGTGACACTGTAAAAGAGGACGTGAGGGCTGGAGGTGCGGACGTTGTATCCTTGCTCAAGAGCTTGGTCTACTTGCTGAGCCAGGCTTCTTAGGTTCTGGATGTCGCTCCGCTCCTGCAACCCGATCTGTCGGTGAATGTCTAGAGTCTTCTCCTCTAGCTCCACTTCTTCACACTGGTCTGCGTGAGTGCCCACCAAGCACACCACAGCGTGGGGAACTTTGGCACAAAGCAGATGAAGGAAATACCCAACGTGGTCATAGAAGTTCTTGGCTGAGTAGGCTTTGAGATTGACAACAAGAACATAGAGAGCGCCGGGGGAGAGGAAAAAGGGTTTGATGAGGTCATAGTTTTGATTCCCTGACAAGTCATAAACTAGGAATGTGAGATGGCGATCAGCGTCTGCCACCCAGTTTGTGACTTCAATCCCTTTGTTTGCCTGGGCTCCTCTTTTGTCCTGCTTTTTGTCCACTAAGCTCTGAATCAAGAGGGTTTTCCCGGCATTCTTCCTCCCCATCAGGACCAGCTTTAGCCGTGGCTTCACAGCAAGCTGCGACTGTGCAAGCTCTTTCTGATAGACAGCAATGTAAGGGATTCCCTTCATACACACCTCATACGGAGGCTGGATGAGGGGGTTATCTTTTACCTTCCAAATGTTCACTTTGAACAGCTTCCCAAAATTATCTGGAAGAATGGCTATTTGGTTACCCTGTAAAACAAGCTCTTCCAACTTCTCCAGCTCTACGATAGATTCAGGTAGGTGAGTAATGTTGTTGTTGTCAAGCCATAGGTTCACCAGCTTCACCAGCTGACCGATTTCCTCTGGAACGTGAGTCAGTCTATTCCTGCTCAAGTAAAGTTCCTCTAAACCTGTGATGCTTAAGATAGCCAGTGGAAAGTTCTCAAACTCATTAGAGGACAGATTAATCATTTTTAATTTTTGCAGTTGAGCGAAGGAGGAAGGCAGCACTGTGAGGTTGTTTCCATCCAGCATCAGACTCTCCAGGTTGTGCAGGTGACAGAAGGTGTCGGGCAGGGAGAACATGTGCAGGCTGCTGAGCCACAGGATTTTGGTGGACTTCAACCTCACAACGTCAGCGGGCAAAGCCTCAAACTTGTTCCCAGACAGGTCCAGCTCCTCCAGCTCACCCAGGGCCAGGATTTCAGCTGGGAACCTGTTCAGCTTGTTGTGATCTGCATCCAGAGTCCGCAGCTTGGCGAGGCTGGAGAAAGATCTGGTGAAGTCGTGCAGGTCGTTGAAGCTGACGTCAAGCTCCTCCAGACACTGAAGCGCTCCGATCTGAGCCGGGAGGTTCAGGATTTTGTTGTGACTGAGGCACAACTTCTTCAGCCCCCTCAGCTGGCCCACACCTTCAGACAGGCTCCTCAGACAGTTGTGGCTCATGTCAAGCTCCACCAGCTGCCCCAGCTCCAGCACCACCCTGGGCACGGCGCTGAACTTGTTCCTGCGAAGGACCAGGACGCGCAGGTTGTTGAGGGTGGATCCCAGCCCGTCTGGCAGATCCTGCAGGGAGTTGTTGCCCAGGTTGAGCGCTTCTATCTCGTCTATGTTCTCGGGCAGGACAATCTGGTTGTTTTTGGAGCAGAGGGTGAGCTGGCGCAGGTCGCTCCGCAGCTTCCTGGAGCGCAGGGCGGCATCCCTCCACAACCTGGCCGTTTTCAGATTATTCTCCTTGTCCTCCATGGCGTTGCAGCCGGAGCCCCCCTCCTCCTCCTCCCCCTTGTTTTCATTGAGAGTTCTCATGGATCCTGCGCGGCCAGCATAGCGGAAGGTGTCCCTCGGAAATCGGCGCACTCCTGAACAACAAGCCCCCCCTCGGAGGGAAGAGACGGGCCACTTTGTCTCGGGTTATGATAAAGCGTTTCGACGAGAATGGGAGGAGTGCCTGCGGCCGCATCCTCCTCTCCTGCGCCACTCCGCACACAATGAGCGGACCTCGGTGAGCTCAGAGCTGCGCCTTCCTCCTCCTCATCACCGCCGACCTCATGGCGCACAGCCGCTGTCCTCTGCGTCTGCTTGTCCTGCAAGACCCGAGCGGTTCTGAAGGCTTTCCGAGCCGCGGTGAGTCCAGCAGCCAGCGAGGAGTGGAAGTGAGGCGGCAGCTGCTCCCTGCGTCACCCGAGCTCCTCCTTTTCTCCTCCTTCCTGCTGCGCCGAGGAGGAGGAGGAGGAGGGAAAGTAGCTTTCATCTCTGAGTTAAACCTGCTGCAAATCAGCAGATCCCTCAGATAAATGGTTAGAATGTGAACTTCAGTCTTTGGGCCAATTTAAAAGGAGCAGTAGAAAATGTAATTTAACGTAAAACCAGTTTCTGTTTATGTAAAAATCCTAAATTATACTTAATTTTACAAAAACGTTTTTATATTTATATATGTACTCATATATCCTCTCACTGTTTTTTTTTTTTTTTTAAGTCTCGCGTAAAAAACAACTTTGATTCTGGTTTTTA
>NC_056515.1:20120157-20144763 GCF_014905685.2 Nematolebias whitei
GCCTGTACTGGTTAAAAATCGGGCTGCTGCATTCTGGACCAGTTGTAGTCGTGCAATGGAGGTTTGATTGATACCAAACAGGAGCGAATTGCAGTAATCAAGCCTAGATGTAATGAATGTATGTATTACTGTCTCCAGATTATTTTTGGACAATATGGGCTTCAGTTTAGACAGCCGCCTCAGTTGGAAGAAACATGATTTAACAATCATGTTTACATGATTGTTAAGTTTCAGAGAAGGGTACATTATCACTCCCAGATTTGTGACTCTTTGTTTTTCTGACAGGGTTAGAGCGGAGAGGTCAATGCAGTGGTTTTTGATCATGTCGTTGGGAGGGAACAACATGACTTCAGACTTCTTTTCATTGAAACTTAAAAAAATTAAAGCCATCCAGTCCCTGATGTCAGCCAGGCAGTCGAGCAGAGGTTGAATAGAGCATGTACCATTGTGTCTTAGGGGGAAGTAAATTTGACAGTCATCAACGTAGAAGTGGAAGGGTATGTTGTGTTTCCAGAAAATAGCACCAAGCGGCAGCAGGTACAAAGAGAATAGGAGGGGACCCAGGATGGACCCCTGTGGAACATTTAAGCTCTGCCGCTGCAGAACTAAAATCCTTGATGGAGACACAAAAGGATCTGTCAGCGAGGTAGGATCTGAACCAAATGAGGGCTGACCCTGTGATGCCCACCCACTGCTCTACCCTAGCAATGAGGATCTCATGGTCGATGGTGTCAAAGGCGGCTGTGAGGTCCAATAGGACAAGCAGCACAGAATCACCGGTATCAGTGGTTAAGAAAATGTCATTAAAACCCTTCAGCAGGGCAGTTTCAGTGATGTGGAGAGGTTTAAAACCAGATTGGAATAGCTCTAAGATAGTGTGCCCCTCCAGGAAGCACTTCAACTGGGACTCAACTATTTTCTCCAGTATTTTAGAAACAAATGGGAGTTTGGAGACAGGCCGGAAGTTGGATATGACTGTGGGGTCACGGTTTTTTTTTTTTAGGAGAGGCTGGACAGCAGCATGTTTAAAGGATTTTGGCACCACGCCAGTGGATAAATTACTGTTTACTATAGCCAGAATGGACAGACCAAGAGTAGGAAAAACCTCCTTTAGTAGTCGAGGGGGGACCACATCAAAGGGGGAACCAGACGGTTTCAAGTTGCACATGACCTGCTCTAGAGAAGATAGAGTGGTGGGTTCAAAATGGTCAAATGGAGCTACAGATTGAGGTGGGATGGATGGGTCATGAGTTGGAGGGGAAATGAGAGCCCAGGTGGTCGCAATTTTTTCCAAAAAGAAATGTAGGAAGTTCTCGCACAGCTCAGTCGAGGCTTCCAGAGGTGATGGTTCAGTGACGTGGAGAACAGAGTTTAGGGTAGAGAAAAGGACACGTGGGTTGTGAGGTAATGATATCAGAAAAGTATTTGGATTTAGCAGCTTTCACTGCTTTCTGATAACGGTGCCAACTCTCTTTAAGTATTTGAAAAGAGACCTGCAGCCTGTCTTTCTTCCACTTGCGCTCCACCCTCCTGCACTGCTGCCTAACGGCCTTGGTGACATCACTCAGCCAAGGCTCTGCTCTGAATTTTGATTATTTTTTTTGGTTTTAACAGGCGCAACATGATCCAGAGTCATTAAGCAGACAGAGTTGAACTGGGATGTCAGCTCCTCAATGGTGGTGAGAAACACCGGGGGCTGAATTGTCATTTCAGAATTATAAACATCTGTGAAACGTGCGGCAGTGAAGTGGTTAATGGCCCGGCTACTATGTGCAGGAATGCACGGCTTAGGAGTTAGATGGGGGAGGGTGAACACAAACTGGACTGGCATGTGGTCTGAAAAAACATTTTCACCAATTTCAAGATTACTAACAGTCATATCACGTGTTAAAACAAGGTCCAGTGTATGTCCGCGCTCTTGGGTGGGACCATTTACATGCTGAGTTAGATTAAATGAGTCCAATAAATCTAAAAAGTCCTTAACCAAGGGCTTCTCCTGACAGCACACGTGCAAACTAAGGTCCCCAATAATGAAAACATGATCATATTTTGGTGTGATTTCAGCCAAGAAATCAGAAAACTCATTTATGAAATCTTTAGACTGAGGTGGGCGGTAGACGAGTGCGCATAACGTCGGAGGCAAATGGCCGAGTTCAAAAGACGCTCAACTCAAAGCTGGCGCGGGAAACTGAGATGGGCAGTTGTTTACAGTCAAAAGTTGGTTTGAATATTGTTAATAATCCACCACCACGCCGACCTGATGGCCGCGGTGCGTTAAAATACAGACAGTTCAGTGCCAATAATTCCGTCAAGGCGCTGGACTCACCCAGAGACATCTAAGTCTCTGTGATGCAGAAAAAGTCCAACTCATGCTCTTGAAAGTAGTCCCTGAGGATAAAAGTTTTGTTGGTAACAGATCTTGCATTGACCAAACACATCCGGATACTGTACAAAGTGGAGCAAGCAGCGGTGAAGTTCGCGCGCACCAGTGGCCGCAGGTTTTCAATAACAGCTCCTCCGGGTCGGCCCGTGCAGCTCACAGGCCAACAACTCCCGTTGTTTACCTGGTCCGGGCACGCGGGAAGCTGGCGATGGAAACCATGACCACCAGCTGGAGAGGAAGATGCAGCGCGCAGGGCTTTAAGCTTTACCAGCCGCCCAGCACCTTTTCCCCGGCGTCTGGAGCGATATCTCCGGGCAGGCAGGTGAGGAGTGTAGCGGAGGTAAACTGACACGTCTGCCAGCAGTGGGGGGAAGAGGGGTGGGGTGGGGGGTGGGGGGGGTGGGGTCCAGAGGTACAGTACACTCATATTGGTCCAAATAAACGACATCGGTGGCAGAAAAATGAAGATCCAGAAGCTGTTGTCGGTCATACACCAGCAGCGAGTTTATGTCCCAGATAAAACCAGCTTAACTGAGCCTTGAAGACAGTTCATCACCCTGTTGTGATTTCTCCCTCCCTCTCACTTGAGCTGCAGTTGCTCCCTGTGCTCTCTTCTTGCCTTTTGTTGATTTGTTTGTTAATAAAGCTTGATTTTGGTCCTCATTTTTAGTAAAACTAAACACATCTCAGCCCCATATTATTTTTTTACCTGGACACAGCTGACAACACTGAAACATTTCCTACTGCAAACAAAACTTTTATCACGGCAAGGATCAGCCCAGTTCAAACAAAATAAATCTGTTCATACATACCATCACAGGAGAGCTCCCCGTCAATGTTGACAAACTCGCGCTGCACTTCTTGAGAGCTGCAGCGCCAGCGCAACCAGCTGCTACAGTAACAGCGGTTGTTGCGCGCAACTGCGCACCCGGCTACAGTCTACAAGCAACAATTTTTTTCTCATTAATTAAATGCTCAAATCAGGGACATTTTCGGGGGCAGCTTTAGCCGGGGACAGATCATCCAAAACAGGGACTGTTCCTGAAAATCGGGGACGTCTGGTCACCCTATAGCATGGGTGTCAAACTCGTACAAAAGGGGGCCAAAATTAAAACCTTTTTCAAACTAAGGGCCTGTTTCAGAATCTACATTAGCTCAACTTAGATACCCACCATCTTTTCTTGGTTGCAGGTTCCTCAACAAGAGTTTGATTGGTCTCATTTGATGTTCTCTGTTGCACTTTGGACATAATAATCAAAGATTACTGAAAAAATTCAAGCGATAAAAGTATTTTACATTTAAAATATTATCTTGGCAGGCCAGAAAAGATGTCAACAAGGGCTGCATTTGGCCCCTGGGCCTTGAGTTTGACACATTTGTCCTATAGTAATACCATCAGTGACATTTAGTATAGAAAAGTATTATTGTTTGATAATTATTTTTCCTATAAACACATTCAAACAAATGTAGCAATAGCATTGATTTAGCACAGAGCCCAATACAATAACCTGGAAGCTAGCGCTAGCATTTTATCTCCACAAACAAACAAACAAACAAACAAACAAACAAACAAACAAACAAACTCACCAGTTCCCACTTTCAGAATACACAATCAGCTGAAGGTTTTTTCACAACCAGAGACATCTAAAAGTTGAGAGGCTATGTCAGAAATAGCAACATAGGCATTAGATAAAGGGCTTCAATGGTTTAAAGCCTAGCTGTAGCAGCTAGCCTGGTTGTGAGTGTCACTGCACGATCTGTTCCGGGACCAAAAAAAAAAAAATCTGTTCCGAAACCGGAAACATGATCCGTACCATGCGACCGTGCGCCCGTATTATGGGCGCAGGAGAGTTGCGCCCAGAATCTTCCTATCTCTTGCAATGAATAAGAACTAACTGCACATGTGCACATGTACAACTTTTAACAAGAGTCTATGAGCAAAGATTCATGCACCCCCAGGGTGGAAATACGTCATCAATCAGAGACAACATTTTTGAAAGAAACAACTTTACTCATAATTAAGTATAAAATATCTATCGTACACAACTAAAAAACATAAATATATTTCAAAATATTTTTATTTTGTTATTTAATTTTTATTTCTTTTTTTTTTTCTGTCTTCAAGGCAATTTGTGAGTAGTTTGAGTGGCAGGGCAGCACCCTAGCGCCCTCATTAACCAGACGCCACTGGATGGGTCTCTTGGACATTGTGCACCCTTGCTTTTATAGTATGTGATGCACTTAATGCCCTTAATGCACTTAAAGAACATTACATAGTTTTAATCAATACTTATGGTGTAAATGTATAGGCACAAAAATATTCCTATTATATATTTAAAATGTACAAATATTATGAATAAAGCTAACGAGAGACCCAAAACTTCTTCTTTACCTGAATCTACAAGAAAACAGTTGACTTTAAGTTATTGTTAAACCTTTTTCTTTGCTAAAAAGAATGCAAGAAACTTTTACATTTAAAGTTTAAATATAAAGTAGATTATATTTATCTCATTAATCAAAACATAGACAAGTTGGTTATCTATTCTACATATATTTTACTATAAATAAATAAATAAATAAATAAAATCAACACACCTTTGGCTGATCAAGTCCAGGAAGTGTTGAGTTTTATTTTTGCAGATTTTTTTTTCATTGTAATAATATGTGAGACTTTCACACATTCATGAACTATCTTAGATTAGAAAACAAATGTTCTGTTTTAAGACTGATTTTATTCTTCTTTTAAATCACACATACATGACACTGCACAAATGAACACAAATGAGAACATCTGAAAACTGGTGCAAGCAGTCCTGGGAATTTGTGAGAAGTTGAGATTGGGAAAAGTCTAAGCTTAATGACTTAAAGCAGTTAAACACGATTGTTGTCATCAGAATGCATGTTTGTACAATGAAGATGTCTTCAGTAAAGGCATATTGGGCTATATGCTAGTCTTCACATTAGTAGTATCGCTGTAGAGGCACCAGTGTAACTTAGTTTGTACAGTTTGGAAAAAAAATGTATACTCCCAAATAAATAAATAAAAATCAAAAAAGTCTAAAAAAAACTTTTTTTCTTTAGTATCCCGCATTAAGCTTGACCCATGCTACAAACATGAAGCCAGAATAAAATACTCTTGTCACACTTGTGCATATTTGCCTTGCTGTTCTATGACGTATTGAGACTCATGGTTGTAAGAAAAATAACGTCACATTGCCTCTTTATGTAACTGACAACATATATAGATTTCTCTAATAACACGTTGCCTCAGATTCATTGGTCAAAAGTTTTATAGCATAAACATAGCTTCTATGAAATGTCACATATACTCATGTAAGCGATAATAATCAAAATAATGTTGCAGCAAACTAACAATAACTTTACATAATCTCATGCTACATTATGCTAACACTGTTCAGTCGTGGTATTATGGTGAACTTGTGTAGTAGTTGTTGTCACTTCTCTCATTAGATCTGTGCATTTGAGGTGTATTTCTTTATTTTCTTGTCATATGTACATCGTAAATATGTTGCTTACAATGTCATGTGATTGTTTCTTGTATAAAATGTGCTGTTGGAGTATGTGCAGCATTATAACAGTACAAACAACATTAATATGGCGTCTTTGTTGTTTGTTTTATTTGTTTACATTTATTATTTAAGTGTTATGTGTTGTCATTATTGATGTTTTCATACAATGACAAAATTAATTCTCTCCATTTAACCCATCACACTTGAGCTACACGCAGGTGGAGCACTGGGCAGCTATGGAAGCGCCCAGGGAGCAGTTAAGGATTAGGTGTCTTGCTCAGGGACACCACGACATGCAGGAATGGTGGGGTGTCTGGTCCCAAGTCGGCTGCCCTACCATTACTTGTCATTCATTCCATAAAAATGGGCCTGAAAGAAATTGACGTGCAAGTTGTGGGAATGGCTTGGACTTAGTTGAAGGTGAGAACACAGGACAAATAACTGCCATAACACTAACAAAAAATAGAAATGAAAACCCAGAAGGTAATGGGGGAGGCCATGGCTAGATCCAGAAGACAGAAATTTGGATGGTTCTACAGGCTCATGGAAGAATAGTGACGAGAAGATGCTGGTGAATGCCACAGATATACTGCTGAAATGTCACATCTAGGAAAAAAAAGCCACAACAAAAACAGTGTGGTTACAGGGTGGAAACATAAGATACCTCATCCTTACTCTGTTGGACGCTGTCAACTTGACTTTTACAACACACTTAAATTATTTTCTTTTCTTACTTTTTGACCTACAGGAAAAAAAAAGATCAAATATGTCAGCATACTTGGCAAAATACGCAACAGTGTGACAGTAGCATTTAGCCTCATTTTTCTTTTTTTAGCACTCTTTAAAAGATTTTCAAACATGAACACCAGAGATTTTTGATGTAGGCAACATTCAGGTCAGCGGATAAACAACTGAAAAGCTGTTCAGATCAGCAGGTACACTTGCTCGTGTCCAGTTTTTGCTGATGTAGTCATGTGTTGGCACACTTGCTGTTTCTCAGGTTTCACTAGACAGCTGGTCAAGCACACATCACAGAAAATCAAAAGCATATGTTGCAGACATTTGCAGTGTCATCATGTCCATCTCTTTTGGCGTACATCTGGAAAAACAATCGGCCTTGCAGTACATATGTGACAACGGTTTTAAGAAGTGCACGTGTACAGCAGTGCTGTACCTCTGAAAGTGGATGTTCTGACCCAGTATAGAGAAAAAAAACTACATGTTCATATTGAGTGTACAGATTACGGCATTAGTTAACAGTTAAGAAGCAGAGTTTAGTGATTGCGTATTTATCTCACAGTAAAGATATTTATTGAGTGACAGGATACTTGGACAAACAGTTCAGCTATAGTGTAGTACAGCAACCAATGAAAATAATGATTTCTTATATTTTCTCTACCTCTAATCAAATGCAGTTAATGAGTCATGATTTTAATGTAACAGTGAGGATCAATCCAGGCGTTAAATTTTGTGATGCAGCTTTAAAAACAGCTTCTGTGAGACAGTACATACAGTAGTGGAAAATAAAATGGATAAAATGGCTGAAAATGAAATCATAACATTCTCATCATTCTATCAAACATGTAAGGACAGCATGCGTCTTCAATCTATAAAAAAATTAGGACAGTGATAGCCCAGTATGCAATGGTATTTCCCTCTGAAGCATACAAAACAGAAAAGGCACCACTGATATTTTTCTTTTCTGAAATATTCTGGGAACCTTTGCTAGTGTATGGCACTTTACCTGCAACACAGAAACCCATTTGTACATCTTTTTTCTTTATAAAACTCTTGTTTCACTACATCGCTAAAATAAGTTTTATTTGTTACTTTTACTTTAAACGCCTTTATGCAGCAACTAATTTGCCAAAAGTAACATTTTATTAGTGCTTATTAGTTCCCTAAACGTAAAATATCCTATGCTAATTTTTAGACTCTACACAGCAACTGGATTGAGGCATTTTACTTGCAAGTCATCATTTGGTGATGCTGAATAAGTCCTGCTGCTCTCCATGTCCCAAAGGGCTGTAGTACTGTCTGCATTAAGGAAGGCTGTGTCTCCTCCCCGAGGGTCCTCTGCTTCACTAAACAGCATGCTGTCACAACTGGACTCCATGTAATGCTGCACATGGCATGCGGCTCTTTTGGAGATGTAGTCACTGGTATTGTTGGTTTGTTCAGTCAGTTTCTTTGTTAAATCTGAGAAACTATGACTGGCAGCTGTAGTGTCATGGTCACCTGTGACTCCGTAGTTAACATTCTTTGTAATAAGCGCTGGGCTAGGTGGTAAGCTGTGAGCCACATGGCCGTGGTTGTAGTGAGAGAAGCTCCTCTTCTGTTCATCTAGCTTTGAGGACATGTGTGGCTGGCTCTTTTTTGACAGCAGCAAGGGTTGCTCCTCCTCAACCGAGGGGCTTAACGCCACTGAGGGAACAGAGATGGCCAGGCTGGACATGGGGGCTGACATCTCTGATGGAGGAGAGCCTGGAGTCGTGAGAACCGTCTTTGACTCAGGTGACAGCTGAGTTATGGCAGATGCATATCTACGGAAACACAATGAAAACAGAAACACTGACTACAGTGCTGAAAATGTGAACACAGTTAGGTTTGAAGAGTCCACACTGCAAAGTTAGACACAAAAACAACTTACTTTGTACTATACTGTACAGCTAAAGTGTATTTGGACCAAATAGTTATGAATCACAGAGTTATAAGATCTGTTAAACTTTGTTGGCCACACAAAAACCTAGTATTCCAGAATCATCTTTTTATTTACCATTTCTAAAAATATCCTGGTTAACGTGACTGTAGAAACGTCTTCTTCACCCACATAAATGCACTGTAGTAACTATGCCTGACCTGTATGTGGTGCTGTAACCCTGCCACAATAACACAACCAAAACAGAAAACAAGACATGGGGCATTAAAGTGGCATATTAGGAATGAATTCTAAACACAAGAAAAAGACGCATATGAGGTTTTAGATTAAGTTATGACGTCACTATTTCCAAAAGTTGGCATTTCATGAGGGTGACATCCATAGAAAACAATACTCTGAAGCACAAGTAATAAAATATATCCAAATTGCAGTTATAAGGTCTACGAACAGCCACAATACCTCACAGAGAAAATAAACAAAAAATTGAACTACTTAAAAAAGTTCATAAGAACTGTGAAGTGGTGCTCTGCCAGTCAACAGAACCCCATATCACCTTGTAGAGACATAGAAGGTTGTTAGGAGCATAATACATATAACAACTATTTTTGTTTGTTTGTTTTTCATTCAATAAGTAAGAAGTAGAGTTTTCACTGCAGGAGCCAAAATGACAAGCAACGTGTCCATGTGTCCTGTGGCCAAGAGGTTTGAGAATGTTTCTAGTTTTCAAGATGAGTGTTTTTCTGGACTGGAATTGAACAGGGAATACAAGTGAACCTTAATGGCTTTTTGGTGCAAGATATTCAAGTGAGTAGGAGTTGCACTGAGTATGTGTATGTGTGGGTGGGGGTGTGATGATGGCCATCTTGGATTTTGAAGTAGCAACCCAATTTTTGATAGGAACCTTCCTTACACCTACACATACCAAAGCCACATACCAAAATGAAAGTCAGTGCCTTACTTATTTTTCAAGTTATCAAGCTCACAAGATGGACTGAAGGACAGACAGACAGAGAGTATTTCCAATTTCCCTCCTTGCTCTGCAACAAGGTATAACAACAGGGTTCTAATGATCTTATCTGATAAACATTACAATATTTAAAGAAGTTTTGAGTTTCCATTTAACACAAAATGCAACCATATTCAGAACCACAGTGCCCACCAATGCAGAAAAGTGTGATTCCAGAATTCTGGGTCTAAATCTCTGTCTTTGAATGATTCCCATTTATCAAGCACATTTTCAAGATATCTTAGGTAAGAAAAACATTTCCCCACAAGTCATCATGATGTCAATAGTTAAACACACTTATGTTACACTTTGTTGTTCAAAAAGGACCCAAAGGCAGGTTTCACAGGTAGGAGGCAGGCAATTTTTCTTTTTTCTTTTGGCTGCTCCCTTCTTCAGGGTTCGCCACAGCGAACTAACTCGCTTGAAGACTTGGTAATAGTTTTTACGCCAGATACTCTTCCCGACGCAACCACAGACCACTGACCTACCACAGCCCTCTGTGTGGAATAGAAAGCTGCCATCTAGGGCACCCAGGGGAGCAGATGATGAGGGTTGAGGGCCTTGCTCAAGGGCCCAGATCAATGATGGTGGAGTCAGGTGTGGGTGCTTCACCTTTCCCACCCACATTTTGATGTTGTCGAACTGGTGACCTCCCAATCACAGGCCCACCTTCTCTAACTTCTGCACCACCACTTCCCCAGGTAGAAGGCAGGCAGGTGAAAGACAAAAGTTTTTTTTCTTTTATTAATTACTGAAATTATTTACATAGACTTCTACATTTGTTTGCAAGTGCAAATAAAAAAAATTAATTAACTAATGGATATGAAGAACTATCTATTTTAGTTTTCTAAGATTATACATAAGGTTTTGTCTTTTGACTCTCACGCAACAATAACAGTTTCACACAGCTTTGTGACAATGTATTTGTCAGTGAAGGCAATGATGCCACAGGTTGTTCTTTCTTCTCTGTTTCTTCTCCTATGTTGAAAAGGCCACAGGTCTCAGGAGTAAATGATTAACTGTTAGCACCTAATAGCGCTCGTCTTTTAGAATAACATGCTTTTTGTCTTGATAGAAGTTTATATAAAATATTGGCAAACTGTTCCAGTCAGTGCAGCAAGAGGTGCTTATTCGACTTCACTAAGGCTTTGTGAATTAGATAAATGAGCAATCATTAGTTTGTTCTTCTTTAGTGGACACAAATTTTATACAAGTCTCAGTGAATCAGGATCTGAGATGAAGTAGGTATGAGACTTTTTCTTAAAATGTTTTAGTCTTAAATCATGCAAAAAATCACGTGATTTCTAGTATAGTCAAGCTTTAGACTTAAGTAAGACATGAATGTGAAATAAACACTCTATAGGTGGCACAGTGGCTCAGATGGAAGATTTGTTGCCTCTCAGCAAGAAAGTCGCCAGTTCAAATCCCGGCCGGGGACCTTTCTGAGTGAAGTTTGCATGTTCTCTTCATGCATGTGGGTTTTCTCTGGGTGCTCTGAGTTCCTCCCACAGATGAAAAACATGCATGTTTGGCTGACTGGTAATTCTAAATTGTCCCTAGGAGTGAGTGAGAGAGTGAATGGTTCATTGTCTCGTTTGTCTCTATGTGTCTCTGTGATGGCCTGGAGATCTGTCCAGGGTGTCCACTGCCTCTCGCACAGGTATTGCTGGACATGGGCACCAGTAACCCCCATGACCCAAGAAGGAAGAAGCGGGTAAAGCTAATGGATGAACGGATGGATAGATGAATAAATAATCTGTTTAGGACATCTAATTAGAATCCCAGTGCTGGGCACAACTAACCAAAAAGTTAGCTTTGCTAAAGCTAAACCACTGAACAGGTAAAAAACATAGCAGAAGCTAACGCTAAACCACTAACCGCTCTGACGAATGTCACTGAGTCTGCATCACACGTCTTCGGCTCCTTCCAGTTGAAGCTGCGTTGACCAATCACTGATCCGAGGTGTTGATTTAGATGTAAGCAGGCTGCAGCCGTTGAATGGCCAGCGGTGCTACATCATTGGGTGACCCGTCCAGCAAAATTGCAAACTACATCTGAACCACCACTTCCTCATCGTGTTGACAGACAACACCACAAAAAATGAGCACCTTTATAGAGAAATATCAGAGAAGATGGTGCAGCATGTCTACACCCTAACTTATAAGCAGTGCTGGGATAAGCTAAAGAAAGTGAAGTCCGATTATAGGGTGATTAAGAACCGCAACAGGTGGAATGGCTTTAACACAATGACCTGTCATGATACCGCCCAGTTTGCATTGATGATCCCATCCACAGAGCGAGAAAACAAGTCACAGTGGCAAATCACCTCCACCTGAGAAGAACCAATAAGACGAGAGCCGAGTGGAGTCTCACTCATCAATGGAAAAGCTGCTTAACAGAACAACTCATTCTGTCAGATTAAAAAAAAACCTTTTTATTTTCATAACTGTTAAGCCCATTTTTTTTTACAATTTGTACGTCAGCGCCTACATACCTTCATTTGGATGAGTTTGCATTGTTTCATTACACTGAGGGCTGATTTGACCTCTGAACATTTACAGCAACAACTTCCAGAGGTAAATGTCTTATCTGAAATCCACGCTGACTTTTAGGTTTAAGGAAAATTAATATAGGAATTTTGCAGAAATGTCTAAATCAACCAACAGCAATTCCCTCAAAAACCAAACCAAACAAAACTAGATAAAGAAAAGCTATTTCTTAACCTATTCCAATTTCACTGTGAAAACCCCTAAAATTAAAGCTGGAGGATTGGACTTTAAAAATTCACAATTACACAAGTGTAACTTGAATATAGTTTGGTAAACAGCTAAAAATACAAAAATGCACAATACTCGATGTGCTTGTTTGTTGCTAGTTTAAACTTGTATGTATCTGAAGGATATAGGACCTGGAAAAGTCTTGGCAGCTTTTTGTTCTTTGTGGCTGTCTCTTTAATACACACATTTCAAATTAACTTGTCAATTACCTTGACCTTTAAGGCAACCCTTGTTGGAGTTTGGTGTGTCTCGGCACTTCCCTGAATAAGCACCTAAGTCACTGGTGCCACCTGTGGCATTCAGACGACCCCGGATGCCCTGTGTGGCACGTTGGCTATTCTCCGCCAGTGACATCACAGAGAAAGACTCAGTGTCAGACAGAAGACTGTTGCTCCAGTCCTCACTCCAGCTGTAGAGACAGGGAAGGTGGTATTTACATGGAGAGCGGTTTCAAACAAGCCTTTGTACCAAAATAAATAGGGTTCAAATCAGACCGTTTTTCCCTGGTTTTGATGCTGTCAAGAGTATTTTGAAAGCAGAAATGTCTACACAGAAGGTGACCTATTCAATCAGGCTTCTTTGACCTTGTCATATATTCAGAGCCGAATGGAGTGCAAAAGTATTCATCCCTCCTCCCCCACCCCATCTATTACGGTTTGGTGTGGTTAGACCCAAGTGCAGGGAGACATGGGGAGCACGACGTAAAACAGAGGTGGATTAATCAAATAAGCAAAAACAAAAGTGGCAGCAACAACTTACAAAATAACGCAGGGGAAAACAAAAGGAGGCACGAGGAGGACCAAGATGTCTGACAGGTTTGCAGAGCAACGAGCCGACGGTGAGGTGGTGACAAGGGATGGTTTAAATAGCAAGCTGGGTGAGAAGGTAAGTGGAAACACCTGGGTTGAGACTGATTGGGGACAGGTGAGGGTGAGAAGGTTTACAGTAAATGGAATATGGCAAAAGAAACTCTGGGAAACAAAATAGGACCTAACTACGACAACACAACTAAACCCAAAGGACAACAATAACAACAAACCTTGAAAAGAATGCTTAGATGACTGAAAAAATCACAAAAGGCACAAATATAACACCATCCTCCCAGAATTAAAAACTCTTAAGTAAGCTCTATCAATGAGCAACAGAAAAGCATGAAGACCAAGGAACTTTTCAAACAAATTAGACATAAAGATGTGGAAAAAAAACAGACACACGGGTAGGTTGTTTAAAAAACATATTCCAAACTCCGAGCATCCCATAAAAAATATGCCATCACAGCAAACCAGCCAAGGAAAGGTCCACCAAAACCCATACAGGACAAGAAGTCCATAAATCAGAGAATCAGCCAAGACCCCAAAATAACCCTGATGAAGCTGGAAGACATGAAAGTAGTTCCCCTTCTGTAAGCCTTACACTGCATTGAGCTGGGGTGGATGGAAGAGTGGTCAGGGAAAAACCATTACTTTTAGGAAAACAATGCTGATTAATGCTGTCACCCAGGAGCTAGAAGATCACAGTTTGAATCTAAGCTGTTGCAATTCTGCATGGAGTTTATGTTTTCCCTAACCATGTACTAATTTTTTCCATCCATCCATCCATCCATCCATCCATCCATCCATCCATTATCTTTACCTACTTCTTCCTTTTCGGGTCACTGGTGTCCATGTCCAGCTACCATTGTTCGAGAGGCGGGGTACACCCAGGATGGGTTGCAAGTCCATCACAGGGCCACAGACAAATGAGACAAACAACCATTCACTCTTTCACTCACACCTAGGGACAATTTAGAGTTACCAATCAGCCTAACATGCATGTTTTTGGTCTGTGGGAGGAAACTGGAGTACCCAGAGAAAACCCATGCATGCATGGAGAGAACATGCAAACTCCACCCAGATAGTGCACTCCACCTCATATATCTCCTCCTACATATCACTACACGAGCACAGCTACAGTGTGCGCTCTCAGGACATTATTACATGCAGTGTTCCCTCAGTGAGGACTGAACTAGGCAAAACGGCCTTCTCCTACTTTGCTCCTGTTTCCTGGAATATCTTGCAAAAAGAACTGAAGCTCTCAACCTTGATCTCTCTAAGTGGCTTCAAACATCTGCTAAATTCATGGAAAAAACCAACGCAGACATGCTCCTGTTTTTAGTACTTTATATCGCTTTGTAATGTAGTTGTTTTTGTTTCATTTTTTATATCATTTTCTTCCATGCATTTTTTTATTTATATGCCTTCTTTTATGATTGTCTACTGTTGTCATCACTTTATTAAAATTCAGGTCTCTCTTACAAATGAGTCCCCGAGGCTCAATGGGATTAACCTGTATAAATAAAAGTTGAATGAACAGGCCAGGCACATTCCATGTGCTCTCTCAAATCTTAAAAAAAGCACACTCACTTGTGATATTAAATTGACTGACTGCTGGAATAGGTGAGGGTTCCCACTGCCCTGGACAGGATTATGAAAGTACAGAAAATAGAAGCGTGAAAGGGTTTCTGTCTTCTCCATCTTAAAAACTCCCATTCATGTGACATCACCCTTTGAACATTTTGTATATGAAAGAAATATTTTATTTATTGATCTGCTTTCTGATACATTCAATATTATTTCCTGATAATAATAACCTTTATAATCCTTTTATTACTTTAAGATTATTGTGAATGCTTTGGTATCACTTGTGAATCAGGTGACAGTAGCAACTAGCCAGACGTGCCTACCGCCCCCCCCCCCCCCCCCCCCCCCCAAGAATCCTTGAGAAATGTTTACCCCTGGCAGCTCCCTCTGTGTGTCTGTGCTTGCTGTGGGTCGGTTCCAATAACACGAAGGTGAGGGAGGGGCCCCCATGTTATGTTTCTACAAAAGAAACCTTATCTAGGCTGGAAGGCTGAAACAGATCAGAACCAGGGCAGGGGAAGTTTTAAAAGTTCTGTACTTCTAATGTTTTTGCTTCCTGTATTCTGATTCTCTATGAAGCTTTATGTTATTAAACTTGAGGAAATCTACACCTGATCATTTGTGAATCAGGTTTTTCTAGAACTTGTACACTTTGTTCTGTTTTTCCTTTGGTCTTTTGTCAGAACATCTGATCACTTGCTTGTTATGGCCCCGAGTTAATCTCTTTTGCCACCAGTCCGACTGTATTTGTTTGATCCTTGTAGATTCTCTATAAATGGGTCTTTTAGTGTTTCTGCCTCTGAAGTATCTTCAGTTCATTCAGTGTATTTTTTTACCCGAGTTTAAAATTTTCGGCATCTGCCTTCTGTGTCCTGCATGTGGGTCCTCCTGCAACTTCACAGAGATCATCAGCATTACCCATCAACCAAATAATGACTCTAGGAGCACACCAGAAATGTACTTTTTTGAATACTGACTTTTTAAAATATATTCAGGAACAAATGACAAAGATATAAATGCAAAACAAAAATTTTTGATGCATATATTGTGATGAGATTTGTAAAGTTACACAGTCAAAAATTAACAGCAATATTTTAAACTTTAATAAGGAAAAAAAATTCCCAAGTCATATTTTCACCATGTTATTCATACATTTATATATGCCGTAATTCCCAACTAAATATTTAATTTATAAGCTTAATATTCAGTTTACAAACTAAATACTAAACTTGAAAGTTAAATATTTAGTTAGTAAACTAAATTTTAAGGTGATAATTAAATATTTAATTTCCAAGCTAAATATTTATTTTCAAAACTAAACATTTAATTTCCAAACTAACTATTTCTTGTCCAAGCTAAATATTTAATTTCCAAACTAAACATTTAATTTGCTAACTAAATATTTAACTCTGATCTAAATATTTAACTTGCAAGCTAAATATTTAGGTCCAAGCTCCTAAATATTTAGCTTGCAAGTTGAATATTTAGATCAGAGTTAAATATTTAGTTAGCAAATTAAATTTTATTTTGGAAATTAAATGTTTAGTTTAGAAATTTAAAATTTTGCTTGGATAATAAATATTTAGTTTGGACGTTAAATGTTAAGTTTTGAAAATAAATATTTTTGCTTGGAAATTAAATATTTAATTTACACCTAAATATTTAGTTTACTAACTAGGCAATAATAATAACGATGCATTTTATTTGTTAGTGCCTTTCAAGACACCTAAGGACACTTCACAACATTAAAAACACAAAATAAAACGCAAAATAAAACAATACAAAATGGCTTTAAAAACACGAAACTAAGAAGAAAATAACAAAAAAAATTAAAGTGAGATGGCTAACTTGAACAGATGGGTTTTGAGTTGTGATTTGAAGGTCTGAAGGGAGTCAATATTACAGATGTCTGGGGGAAGAGTGTTCCAGAGTTGGGGAGCAGAGTGAGAAAAGGCTCTGTGTCTTATGGTGCTAAGACGGACGAGAGGCACGTTGAGGTGGATGGAAGAGGAAATATTGCTGCTAATTTTTGACTGTTTGTTTACAAACAGTACCCCATAAATTCCTGCAACAAAACTTGAATTTTATTGTCACAGTTCAAAGTTTTGGTGCTGCGCATCACTTCATAGATATGTGATTATATCAACACAGTCAAACGAACAAGGAACTTGCAACTGCAAAAAAAAAATCTTAAAACAACAAACAAACTTGCCCTTAATAATATTTGAACGTACAGTATATTAATGTGGGAAAAACTAAAGCAAACAGAAGTTGCTAAAGTGACCACAGCTTGACATGTTTGTTCCTACCTTTGGCTGGAGATGTTGGTGAGTGTGGTGGGCTGATTTGCAGAGACATATTTACTGGTAGGGAAGGTAGTTTCTGTCTCCTCAGCTGTCTGCTGCATTGCTGACCCATTACATGGCTAAAAAATATGTAAATAAGTTGTTATGTCTCGACAGAATTCAAGTTTTGACTACTTTCATGTGATATTAGCAGCTTACATTGACAAACTTTAAATCTTGAAGAGGCACATTAGAATTCTGTTGTCCTGTAGCAGAACCTTCCAGATTGGAGCCAGTACCAGTACTATTACCAGAACTGGTATTGTTCTTTCGTTTGTTCTTACTGCTCTGCCTCAGGCGATCACGAAGTTTCTTCCTCTGCTTTCTGTTTGTAAAGAAACAAAAAGGAAACTGTGAAGCAGCAAAGATCACACAACATCATCAAATTAATTTGTAAAAATTCAGAACCAGTCAAAAGGTAAACCTAGTCATATGTTTTTCATGACTGTTGTTTTGGTCAATTTAAATATACTTTTTTATTCTATGTGTATGCTAATAAATTCAGTCCTATTTGGTGAAAATTTTAATATTGTACAGTAAACTATCTTCTACATTTTAAAACTGCTTTGATTTTTGGTGATTTAAATCTCTCAAAAATTGTTACTGTGTACTAATGTGAAATAATACAAATGAGACAGAAAAATAGAGAAAAACTATTAGTTTAAACAAAAATAACTAAATTTAAAAAAAAAAAAGGAAAAACAAAAGAAAAAAACAGTAATCAACACGTCTCATTACTGTATACAAGTTATTGGGTGAAGGTGACCTCTAAATGTTCAGGTCCTTGTTGGAGTGGAACTGAAAAATCTTCTGACAGAAGATCTGCTCCTCTTTTACTGATTGTGATCACTGTGATTTGTCTTTAGCCATGTTATTTTTATGTTTAACAACTTGTACATCATCATTTTCTTGTGGAATCAGCTCAAGAGTGTTCAGAAAAGTTCCACACACAGAGACAGCCCTCTTCATCGGTTTGGTTGGTTTCTTTAGGGCATTCTTTACACATGATGGTGATGACACTACAGTCGTTAAAATACATAAATCAACCACAGTGTGGATGACATGGCTCTTCTCTTCTGGCTTCTGTGAGGTTGAGGTGATTTATCATTGTGGTGGAGTCTCAAGTGCATCATCACAGAGTGTAGTAGCAACATGTCCGTGATGTGGGGTCCATATACACCTGGGTAGCTCAGTTGTCAAGAATTTGAAGCAGGACTGGCAACGCTGTTCAAATTTAAAAACACCAATCTGAGCTTAGAAATGGATGTCAGTGTTGTAAAGAGTGTACGTCTGTTGACAGGGTGTAAGAGAGGAAATACGATGGGGCATGGAGAGTGTGGGGACGTTTTGTGTTGCTTGAGCCATTGGAGACTAATTCCATCCTTTGTATTTTAAGCTTTTGACAAACATGCAGCTCACCAACTCTGTCCAGGTTTCCAGTCTGGTCTTGTTTTATCTCAAAGTTTGTGATAACACAGCCTGCATGTCCGTCTTGCTCTACTGATTTTTACAGTAAATTTCTCTCTGGTCTCTCTCATGCTTTTTTAAAAAAAATCTCTCTCTGCATAGTAACTCTATAGTAACCCACTTCCACTTGCCAGTTTTTTATTTCAGGTCACTGGTCATTTGGGACTTATTATTGAGAAAGTGCCTCACTTTTCTGGTAGGAATAGGCCTCTCCAGTCAGAGACTAATGTAGTCTGTCACAAAGTCAGTCATGGCATTGGGGTCATTTCCATGAAGAGTGTAGATAACAGCCCAGTCATTTGAATTCACTTCCTACGATCAACTCTTTATGATTTTCCCAAGAAAAGTCATGCAGGTCAGATGTATAAATGTCTGGCATTTGTATAAAGTAAATCTAGTGATTTATTCTATCTGGTAGTTCAACTGTTTTAAAGCAAAATATGTAGCAGAAAGAGACTTAGTTGAAGTATTCAGAGACGAGAGTGATGAGAGCTGATGGAATAACATGCACGCTCTTCAGCAGTGTTAGGTAAAATGTAAGGAGCTGCCAAAATATTACAAGTGAATTTTAATATATGTGAAACCAGTCTCTGGTTACTTTAATAGTAATATAATTTAGTTTAAAGGGTTATAGCTTACTAATAACAATAAATTATATTAAAAAAATTATCTAAAAGTGTGTAGTTTGTAAATTCATAAATACATTTGACAATTGACAAACGCCAATCAAAACTGAGAAAATCTTATGAGTAGGTTTACCTAAACTTTTGACTGGTCCTTCAGAGAGGAACATGTTTAAATTCATGCAATGTTAATATGATTTATTTATAGTGTTAGTAAATACTTTTACAATGGGACCAACTTAAAATATAGTTTTCAATTAGCTCCTCAAAATCCCCACACCTCACTCAGCTCATTTTATTCCTAAATAAATTTTGAGTTACCAACAAAATTTACATTAAAAACAAAAAACCTGGAAAGGCTTTGGTCTTGTTTACAAAGACAATCAATGCTTAAATGTCTCATTGCCCCCTGCTTATACAACAACCATAATTTATTGTTTTGCTTTTGTACAACCATTTGAAATGTTAAAGCTAACAGTCATACTTGATTAAGTTTAGTCTTCAAAAGAAATGTACATATTTTGGTTCAGTAAAAGAGATTAATGTGCTTTCCAGCATTTCTTCTATATTATAGGGATTACTGTGAAAATATGGGATGCTTTAAAATCAGTGTTATAGACTTTCATTCTGCCTTTATATAAAATCCCAGGGGATTCAGACTAAACACTGTCAGTCAGAATGTGCTGATTGGAAAAATGTGGGGATTTGGGTGCAGTAATTGGCATCTCAATGAATAAAACAAACATAAAATTTTGAGATTATTTACTTTGTTTTGCAGTAGGCAACCACGCACATGATCCCAACGACTAGGAGTGCTATGCAGATTCCTGATATTGTTAAAATACGTTTTTGATACAACTCCTCAGCTTCTGAAAAAGAGGACAATAATCTTTAAATCATCAGGTCTACAACACATACACATATAATGTAAACCCAAACAGTAAGAAAAAGGACTGTGAGGATGGATTAACAGCAACAAAAACCTAAAATGCTTACTACGGTAGTATTAAAAGTCAATTTCGATGAATAATATTACTAAAATCAAGTCAGTTGAGATAGACATTTTATTTCTCTTTTTTTGGTTGGGTTGCAAAAGCAATAGGTTCAAGAGGGAAACCCAAGACCATTTTCTTCCCAGCTACACTTCTCAGATTTTCCTGGGGGATTCCAAGGTGTCTCCCAAATCAAAGAGGAAACGTGATCCCTCCAGGAAGTTTTGGGTTTGCCTTAAAGTGACCTCCCTGTAGAACATGCTCCAAACCTCCAGAGAAAGGCATCTGGGAAGTATCCTAATTTGACTCCCAAACCACCTTAAGTCAGGTCTTTGGATGCAGCAAACACCATAGATGAGTGTTGGAACAATGTTGTACTAGTACCGTATTTTCCGCCCTACACATTGCTCCGCCCTATAAGTCGAATCAGTCCAAATATGTCTAAAAAAGTGGAAAAATCCATAAATATGTCTCTTTGCCATATACGTCGCATCTATTATGTGTCACAGCTGACGCGTCGCGTTTGTTACACGTCACCACTTACAACCCGGAAATGTGGGCTGCTGTTGTGCCAAAAATCGATGGGCTGCCAAATGGCGGCCACGGGAGCATGCACAGGAGGACTTTAACAAGAATTTAACAAGATTAACACTTAAACAATTTTTTTTTAACTTATTCACTGCTTCGGTGTTCAGGGAGCGCGTAGAGGGCGGAAAAAAATAAGGAGGAATGTTGTCCGTTTCTTCGAAATTGAACAAGAAAAGCACCTAAAACAATTGTTTGTTTTGCTCGAAATTATAGCAAAGGTGTGTCTCAGTTGAACTTTTATTTAATAAATGCACTTCAATGGTCAAATTAGCTGCATTTCACCAGGGCTGTGCAGCTGGTTTGACAGTTCCAAGCAGCGAGCAGAACGAAGATGGGGGGGACTTTGGAAAACCGATTGTATCATTAATAAATGGTGAAGATTTTCAGTCATCCAGGACATGGTAAATTCAAAAAAGTTCAAGTAAAAGTAAATTATAAAGTATAATAAATAAAGTTCAGTTGTTTTTGTATTGAAATTTTTGAATTTATCGTTATAGCCACGTTTACCTATTACATGATACAATGACATGCCATACTGCGTCTACTACTCTGCTGCCATCTAGTGGCTAAAAGTGGTACTGCTCTCTTTTTTCAGTCAGAATGAATGAAAACAGTCATATCTCAGCCAAAAATTGGTTTATAAATATGGGAAAAAAGCTATAAATATATCGCTTGGCCTATAAGTCACAGGGCATGTAAATTATGCAAAAAAAAAAAAAAACCTGCAACTTATAGGGCGAAAAATATGGTAAGTAAAAAGCTTTGCTTCTCGGCTCAGCTCTTTTACCATGACAGACAGAAGCAACATCATTATTACTGCAGACCAGGTTCCATCCATCGATCCATCTCTTGCTCTATCCTGCCACTGTCATTTTGTGAATAAGACACCCATATACTTAAATTTGCTACTTGGTTTGAGGCAAAAACTCTCTTCAACACAAAGGGGACATTTAACTTTTTTATGGCCAAGACCCATGAATTTAGATTTTGAGCAGTTGCCTCTCATCCCACTGGACTGTGAATTGTCCCATGCATTCTGAAGGTTATGATTTAAAGATATCAACAAAACCACACAATCAGAAAAAAGCAGATTTGACCCCAAGGTTACCAAACCTGACACCCTCGCTGTCCCTTGACACTCTGTTCATGAACTGTTAGAAAAATTGTCTCATTCTCTGATGTTGTTTGCTCAAAAGAACCACTCTCTTGGAAGGTGAAGATTTATATCTGGCATTTTACTTAAGGTCAGATTTCTGGACAGGTTACATGAGATTAATAAACATACATAGATGTGTATGCATGAAAACCAGTCACAGAAAACAGTCACGAGCCGCGTTATCTGCTTGCTTTCATATCCCTCTCAGCTCAGAGTTCAACATAGTTCAGGGGGTGTCCTTGAAGTCAGCTGCAATCTTCTTACACACAGAACAAACATATGGTTTATGGGCAGAGATAACATTGTGTTTTAGGAGATGGTTCGGGTGTTTTGAGAGACAACCAATCTCCTTTTTCTCAGGGTAGAGGAGAAAAATGTTCTCAGTCATTATAATAAAAACATTCATAACATTTGACCAAACATTCCCTGACATGAACGCCTCAAACATGATTAGGGACAAGAGGTAACCCTGGCAGAGTCAAACTCACACTGTGAACAAGCTCAACATAGTACAGGGAGTGCAGACAGAGTGTTTGCTTTGAGTATACAGGGACCAAATACCCTTTAAAATCAAACCCAGCACCCTCAAGTTTGCCTTGGGGAACACAGTCATAACCTTCTCCAGACTCACAAATAAATGTAGACTGGGGAGTCAAACTTACATGATACCCTCTGCAACACTGCAAAGGTGCATCTGCAATCACTGATCTGTTCCACAACTCAAACAAAAGCCACAATGCTCTCCTCGAATCTGAGGTTCAACCATTAGCTGGAGCCTCTGTATGGGTATCCCTTTCCAACATTATGAAGTAAACTTTACCTGGGAGGCAGATCAGTGGGATCCCCTTTGGAACATGGCTATACCTCGGTTTTTAAAAATCAAAAATTGTAAAAAAAATTAAATATAAAAAAAAGTTGTGTGGGGGGAACAACCTTTAGATCTTTGAATATCTTAGAGCAAATCTTATCTGCTGGTGCAGACAGTGTTTGATTCTTGAAGCTGTTTCACTTTTTGTTAAAGACATTTTCTCTACTTGATTCTGAAGAACCAAACTGAGAAAGGAACAATATCTGCTACGGAATAATAGGTTAAAGACCAAGATCAATGCAACTCAGAGAGAAGTTTTTCCGTTAACAGAGTGATATAAAAGGTACAATGTAGAAATAACATTTTATTTTGGAAATATGCCTAACAAACCATGAAGGGGAATTGGAGACTGACGAAAAAGAAGCAAATCTCTGACATCAATAGTAGTAAGAAACAGTAGGCATACAAAAGCTGGGGGAAAAAATCTGTTCTCAACTAAACCAATTAAAGTGTGCTGTCAATGGTAAACTAAAACTGAAATAGCTTATGGGAGAAAGTGGCATCACATAACATCAATGCCTCATAGCCAGAGAATCTAAGAGATGACCACAACAGATCCTGTAGACATTTCTGTGGCAGACATCCAAGTAGAAAGAGTTGGACTTTGCCAGGTCCAGACATAAATCACAAGGTAAGGAAACTAACTGTTCATGAACCCCCTGTAATATAAATTAATTATGTGCTAATGGATAGCACCACACAACATGTTTGACTCAAGACCAAACAATCCTAATCATAAAGGGCTCATTTCTTCCAAATGATGGGTAAAACCCTGCCTCTGCACATCAAGGTATCCTTAACATTAAGGTATCCTGCACATAAAAGAAAATTTGAAACTATATGGCTTTATTAGAACACTAAAAGCCTACATCAAAACTCAATTGGACTGTGGGAAAACATTTTGGAGGTCAATTCAAAACCAATTGCTCAAGTTGTCATAGTGGGATATATGACAAGGAGATGCTCTATTCTAGCTACTATTTTGCAAAGGCCTAAATTATTTCCAGTGAATAAAAAAACGGAAAGATTTGTCACCAAATGTGTTTAAGCCCTGGTTCAGAACCAGGAACTAACTTAGCATCTTTTCTTTTGATGATCAATATGACCATGCACAACTAACTGCTACTATCTAATGTCCTTGGTATAATTTGAATGTTTATTGTTGTTTGTGAGTTATGATGCAAATTTTGATACTTGCACGGACAACATACACAAACACAGCTTTCAAATTAACTTATGGGAACTTGGTTCATAAATATTGTTTCGTACCATATCTTGACAGCACTGATAAATCACATTTACACTACAGCACTTTTAAAACAACTAGTTTAAAAAATGTCATGGGGAATAATGCAAACGTTGCTTTATAAACCTTTACATTGTTGTCAATTTCATGATATACAGTGATTTAAAAACAAAATAGTGGTTGTAAAATATTTCTACCAAAATAACCATATAAAATGAAATCAACTGTAATAAAATTGGGTTTAGATAAACTACTGTGTCATCTTTGAGACTGGAGTTGTTTTATGATGGCAGCATTCCACTTTGGCCTTGACCCCACTTAAACTAGCCATTAGCTCATCAGTTTGTATATACTTAAACTCTTTCCCTGCAAACTGAGATTGTTCAAAGAACTCTCTTCAACAGGTAAGCTTGTTCATTTGAACCGATGCTCCCATCTCTATGGATGAGCCTCCCAATTTCACAGAGTTTATCTTTCACTTCTTGGTCATTGTTGGAGCTTCAAAGCAAAGGGGATCAATGCATATACAGACAAAACATTTTAATTAAAATGTTTTGTCTGTATATG
>NC_056515.1:20145163-20165336 GCF_014905685.2 Nematolebias whitei
AGAGAGAGAGAGAGAGTTATTTATAACAATTTTCTATGTTTAGCTTTATTAATCTGGAGGATTTTATGTGGGTCCATTGTTTTTAATCAAATTTAAACTAATTTCAATTGCAACTAGCAAGGTAACACAAAAGAAAGATCATCTATGAAGTGAATAGTTTTACAATCCTTCTGTAGCATTTGTAACTCCAGTATTAGGTCTTAAACATTTTGCAGCAGTATTTATTAGTAAAGCAAGTCTGAAGTATGTAAAATGGCACAAATAAAAGTGCAAGCATGCTAAAAGAGTTGATTGTACAAGTGACAATTAGGAAAAACAGTTGTTAATCAAGCATGCTTTAATCTAGAAAGTGGTTAGGAGGAAAAAAAGGGACGTACTGTAAAAGCTGGCCATTACATAGGTTTGGCAGCGTTCACCAGTAAATTCATTTGGACACCTGTGCAGTAAAGACAGAAGACAGACAAGAAAAGAGGGGGTTAGTTTAGACAAGAGCTGTGTAAAACCCACAGCAGTCATCACTGGTGTTAGGAGGATGGTCCAACTAGACCCGATATGTCTTAAGATGATTCCTGAATCTTTGAGTTTGAGTTCAATAAATTACTCTGACTTTTTTTTCCAATTTAGTTTTTCTAATATCATGTAGTGATCCAAAGACAACTGATCCCATTTTGCGCAGACTCTTAATTTGAACAAACTGAAATTTGCATGTACTTGTTTTAGAACTGACGATCAGACCACCAATCCTATGCATAAACATTTAGAAAGGCTGAGTGTTAGTGAATGAAAAAGACAGTAGGTAGTTGGTCTTACTCCAGGAAAGACACAACAGCAAATGGATGGTATGTGATGAGATGTAAGTACATGCAAAATTCAGTGCAGTGCTCTGAAGAGGATAATGTGTCTAACTCTTCATATCCAATCCATGTGGCTGCACAAGCTTTAAAGAAATAACTGCATTGCTTTATTCGATTTCATTACAATATGCCAAGGAAACATGGACTTCTCCATAATTTCTTGAAAAAAATAAAATGCAGGGGTGAAACACCAGCAATGACATGTGGGACTGAGTCCAGTTGTGTTCACATACGTTTTGGGTCTGAGACATTCTTAAGCACAGCTTGTTCACATCGGTGCCCAGTGAATCCCGCCAAGCACCTGGTTGATAGATAGAAGGGAGAGGAGAAACATAGTACCTACATGTTACATACAAGACAAGAACACTTATTGACAAACACAAAGCACAAATATCCAGGAGAAACCTTTTATTGCAATTTTTCAGGGCAATAAATTTATTTACTCCAGTAATTATGCAAAACACCAGGTGAAGGCTTAAAAACTAGGGCTTTACTGTGAAGATAACAGCAAATCTCACTGAAGGACTGTTTCACTGTGAAGTGGCCATATTACAAAAATCAAAGGAATTGAAGCATAGTTTAAAAAGGCAACATTTGGGAGTCAAACTGAATTCTATCTTGGACTGTGCTGAAACACTTTCATACAAATGTTCTATGCATTGTCACTTTATGAAATAAAAGTAAATTCAAAATAAATACTTCTAGTGGTGCACAAAAAGTTTCCATGATAGAGCTTTGAAAAACTAGAGGTCTGTATTTTATAATTTATCATTCATTTTATTCAGTTCGTTTATAAAGCACCAAATCACAAAATAAGTCATCTCAGGGCACCATACAAGAACATTCACATACATAAAAAGCCACTTAGTAAAGTTATCTATCTAAGGAAGCCAGCAGACAAGTTGAATCTTCACATCATCACAGTCTCCCATCCTTAGCAAGCACATAGGCAACAGTGGAAAGGAAAGACTCCCTTTTAAGTTACAGTAAGAAACCTCCAGCAGAATCAGGCTCAGGGGGAGAAGCCATTTGCTTTGGCCAGCTGTGGGGTTAAGAAGACAGAAAGGAGAAACAAACAAACACAGAATGACAGATCCAAGTGTACTTTCTATTGGAAGGAGTAAAAAAACATGTTAAAGATAGAAATAATTACAAATACAAACACGTAGAGTAGAGCAAGTAAAGACAGCAGTAGAGTGAGGAAATGTGGTCAGTTTGTCCTCCAGCAGTCTAAGCCTATAGCAGCATAACTAAGAGATAGCTCAGGAAACCCAAGCCAACCCCAACTATAGTATTTATCAGAAAGGAAAGACTTAAGCCCAGTATTAAAAGTAAATAATGTGTCAGCCTCACAGACAGAAACTGGAAGTTGGTTCCACAAGACAGGAGTCTGATAACTGAAAGATCTGCCTCCCATTCCACTTTTGGAAACTTTAGGAACCACAAGTAAAGCTGCAGTCTGAGAGTGAAGTGCTCTGTTAGGAAAGTATTGAACAATAAGATCTGTAATATAAGAGGGAGCTAGGTTGTTGAAAGCTTTGTATGTTAAAAGTAAGATTTTGAATTCTATTTTTAATTTGACATGGAAACAATAGAGAGAAGCTAAAACTGGAGAAATATGATATTTCTACGAACTCTCATTAACACAGGCAGCAGCATTTTGGATCAACTGAAGACTTTTTTATGTTTTTTTGAAACCCAGATAAACAACTGAAATAGTCCAGCTTAGACATGATAAATGCATGGACCAGTTTTTCTGCATAAGTTTTGGACAAGATGTTTCTAATTGCAGTGATATTACGCAGGTGGAAGAAAGCGGTCCTGTTACCTTTTTTATTGTGGGGGCTAAAAGACATCCATCCATTTTCTCCCACTTATCCGAGGTCATGTCGTGGGAGTAGCAGCATATTTAGGGAGGCCCAGACTTCCCTCTCCCCATCCACTTGGGCCAGCTCCTTCTGAGGAATCCCAAGGTGTTCCCAGGCCAGCCAAGAAACATAGTTCCTCCACCGTGTCCTGAGTCTTCCTCTGGGTCTCCTCCTGGTGGGACGTGTCTGGAACACCTCACCAGCGAAGTGTCCAGGAGGCATCCTAACCAAATGCCCGAGCCACCTCAGCTGGCTCCTCTCGATGTGGAGAAGCAGCGGCTCTACTCCAAGTTCCTCCTGGATGACTGAGATTCTCATGCTATCTCTAAGGGAGAGCCCAGACACCCTGTGGAGAAAACTCATTTCGGCCGCTTGTATCCGAGATCTTGTTCTTTCGGTCACAACCCAAAGCTCATGACCATAGATGAGGGTGGGAACGTAGATCGACCGGTAAATTGAGAACTTCACCTTTTGACTCAGCTCTCTCTTCACCACAACAGACCAGTACAGCACCCGCTTCACTCAGATGCTGCACTTATCTGCCTATCAATCTCTCACTCCATTTTTCCCTCATTTGTGAACAAGACCCTGACATACTTAGGCTCCTCCACTTGGGGCAGGACCTCTTCCCTGACCCAGAGAAGGCACTTTACCATGGCCTTGGATTTGAGTAACTGATCCTCATCCCGGCCGTGTCACACTCAGCTGAGAACTGCTCCAGTGAAAGTTGTATATCACAACCTGATGAAGCCAATAGGAACACATCATCTGCAAAAAGCAGAGACACATTCCTAAGGTCACCAAAACAGATCCACTAACACCTTGGATGTGCCTAGAAATTCTGTCCATAAAAGTTATGAACAGAATCGGTGACAAAGGACAACCTTGGCGGAGTCCAACTCTCACTGAGAACAAGCCCGACTTATTGCCGGCAATGCGAACCAAGCTCTGACACCGGTCATACAGGGACCTAACAGCCTGTATCAAAGGGCCTGGTATCCCATACTCCCAGAGTACTACCCACAGGGTTCCCCAAGGGACATGGTCAAATACCTTCTCCAAGTCCACAAAGCACACGTAGACTGGTTGGGCAAACTCCCACGCACCCTCCAGGACCCTGCTGAGGGTGTAGAGCTGGTCCAGTGTTCCACAACCAGGACCAAAACCACACTGTTTCTCCTGAATTTGAGGTTCGACTATCCGATGGACCCTCCTCTCCAGAACCCCTGAATAGATTAAAGGCTGAAAGACATATCTTGATCAAAAATAACATTAAGGATTTTAAATTTAGAACTGGAGGCCAAATTAATGCCATCCAGAGAAAGTGTAAAGTTTATTCTACTCATGTCCAAAAACTACAACATTTGTCTAGTCTGAGTTTAAAAGCAGAAAATTAAGGGTCATCCAGGTTTTATGTCTTTAAGACATGCTTGTTTCAATCTAAGTAACTGATTGAATTCATTGGGTTTCATGGACAAATTTAATTGTGTATCATTAGCATAACAATTAAAATGCATCCCTTGCTGTTTAATAACTTTACCTAATGGAAGCATAAATAAAGTAGAGTATTGGTCCAAGTACTGAACCCTGAAGAACCCCATGACTAATTTTGGTGTATGAAGAAGATTCATTATTTACATTTAAAAACTGAAATATATCAAATAAATATGAATTAAATAATTTAGAGCCGTTCCTGTAATTTTGATATCATATTCAAGCCTCAGAAGTAAAATACTGTGATCATCTGTATCAAATGATTCATTTTAATCAATGACAATAGTTTGAAGTATTTTAGATAACTAACTTTTTATATGAAAAGTGTAAAACACAATGTCATTAATACACATAAAAGAAGTTGAAAGAGAGGACAAAAGAATGAAGAGTTTATGTTTATGTGATACATCATTCAATGCTATTCTGGAATATTCCACAATGGCCAGAATAATTCGAGACAAGTAAGGTCATGGGTATAAATGAAACATCCTTCAAAATTTTATTGTGGCCAAGGAAAAACTGTCCAATAATCACCACTTTGATTAGTTCAAAACGGCATTTCTCAATGAATATTTTAAAAGACTAACAAGTCTTTTAACCTCTTAACAATTAAATACAATTCAAACCCAATTGTTGTCACCAGGCACATGCTGCCAAAACATCCAAAACTGTAACCTGAAACTGTTACTATGAAGAAAGGCCTTTATGGACTCAGGACAAAAACCTCTGGGTGGGATCTCACCTCAGATGAATAGAAAGGCAGTGGACAGGTGTTCTGTGCTCAAGTTCAGCATTTCAGTAAAATTAAATGTCAGGTTTTGAGTATGTACCAAAAATGAGAAAGATCCTGGTTAAAGGGTGCAAAAGCCAAAACCTGGGAATGGGAAATGTGTATGGGTGCATCACTGACCATGGGGTGGGTGACGTTCTTATTTATAAACATAATATTAATGCAGAAGTGATTATGGGGCGTTTCCCTCCAAACAGGTTCCATCAATAAACCAGAGCTAAACTGACATCAAATCTTTCTGTTTCCTTTAAAAACTGATTATACAGTATCTGAGCACCATTTGCTGGGCGTGTGTGTGAGTGTGTGTGTGTGTGTGTGTGTGTAAGTTTGTTTACATTATATATGGGGACTTAAACCAGCTGTGTGTGTGTAAGTTTATTTATGTTATATTTGGGGACTTAAACCAGCTTACACACCAGTCATTTGGGGACACCTTGGCAATTGGGGACCAAAACATGATCATAAATTGTGTGTGTGCGTGTGTGTGTTGGGGGGAGGGGGGTTAAACTGGAATTCACAGAGGTAATGTGGTCAGGTCACTGCAAAGAGATGCCTTCAGTCCCTGTTTTTAAATAAACACTAGTCAAGCACTAGTTGAAGCACCATCTGTAAACTAGGGCATTAACAGAGTACTCGAGTAATCTACACATTGATTGCTAGGACGGACATCTATCGAGGTTAAAAATGTAACGTTGGGTATCCGTAATGACGTCATATTATGTGACCACCGTATGACCATAGGGGGCGGTGTTGCACTGTTGCAGGTCACAGAGTATGGTGTAACACCGGGTCCAATCCACCGAACCAGAACCAGTTTCGGTTTAAGTTTCGTTTTTTGACATGCTGCACGTTTCTTCACGTTTGCAGTTTAATAATAATAAATAATAGTTTAGTTTTTCCTTTGACTTATTTGCAGTATGATAAATGGTAGGAGCATAATATACGCTCCCAATGTTTTGCTGGTCTTTTTTTTTGTAAACAATTACCTTTTTTTGCTGTTTTATTTTTTTTATTTTTTTTTGTATCTTGAGATCTATGACGTCATCAAATACTCAAGTTCTACTCGGGTTTTATTATGTTAATGTCGAGTTAAAAAATTATATACTCGTTCAACCCCTACTGTAAACATCTTTGGATCTTTTATTTTCACCACCTGGTGTTTAGGGATCATACTGAAACACTGTGTAATTTCTGTTTGCAGCAGCTTTTGCAAATTAGAGATCAGAAATGATGGTCAGCTGAGTGTTAACAAGCATCAACCTCTATTTTTAACCAGTGTTGATAAAATAAATATGTTTGCAGGAATAACAACACAAATCTTGTGATGTGTGAAGATCTGGATTTGTGTGTTCGAGATTTATTATATTCTGTTCCTTGTGGTTTGTGTATGTTTATCCCCAGGAATGATTTTGATCTTGATAACAATTTATTATCTGTCAAACATTTTAAAATAATTTTTGGTAATAATGATCATTATAAATGACTCAGTTAGACAAGTAATTGATTAAAAGCACAAGTTCATACCATACCTGCAAAGAAACTTTGTACTGCCAGGCATGATTTCAAGTGTGAAGCACTCTCCTCCATTAACACAGTAGTTCTTCTGGCTGTCACTGCATCGCATTACATGACTGGAGGTCTTTGATGTCGTGGAGGTGCTGGTGGTAGCTGCAAAATGACAACCATGGTTATTGCCTTCAAACAGTCACAAGCAAATAAGTTTGACACATTTTTTAAAGTAAACCCCAGTTTTAGAGCTAAAAAACTTGAGTGTCAAAAATCTTTTAGTGCTTCGATTTGTTTTGAAATTGGACCCAAGATTATGCAGGCAAAGCATTTGTATTTTCAACAAAATATTGAATAATGATAATAACAATAAGAAATATAATAATAATAGTAATAAACAAGATTATCTTATGCTGTTTATGTTGTTGGACCATATTTTTTCCATCACACTCTTTAAAATGAAGGGTTTTAAATGCCACAATGATCTAACCAACTGAGCTCAACTAAAGTGTGGCATAAAACTATAACATTATGTCATTTGTTCACATAAAACATCAAAGAATATGAAAAACTAAGTACACTATGTTTCAGTTGCTTATTAGCCACTTGGGCCAGTAATATATTAATACATTAACTTAAGATAATGTTGCATTGCACTGATTGTCCTTCGGTTGAATCAAACTCATGTTGATTTGCATTGTACTGTAACTGAGAGATAAATCATATCATGCTGAATTTTTACATATTTTATCAGCCACAGATACAAGATCCAAAACCCTTATGTTTATGCATGTTTTTATTTGGCTCATCTATCCAAAAACCTGCAAATATTCTCATTAGGAGAACTGTTATTATGTTAATCTGGCTCTGTTAAACACTCCACACACATCCTCTTGAGGAGGTATTTTAATTAAACAGATAATTCACACTGAGCCTCAAAGACTCATTTACAAGTGAGACCTGTTTGGACAGACAATAAAAACGTGGTGAAAATGGTACACAGGGTTTGGAGACAAAAAAAATCCCAACATGCTTTTAATCTTTGTTTGAAGGTCAACAGTGTGATAATGAAAAATAATCTCGCACACAAGCACATAATGACGCTGACAGTCCACAAGGGGGGTGTGGGGTGCAAGAACGGTGAGCATGTCCAGAGACAACACATAGAGGCACTGCAGAGTTCAGATAAGATCGCTCAGTTCAAATAGTTCCTTCTGGAGAGATCCGTACACACTCAGGGGGGGTGTTGAGGACAACCACGGATGAATCCAGAGAATCCTGAAATAATGACATAATATTTATTCAGCTGGGCCCCTCTGAAAAGTTCATGGAATTCCTCGGCAGGAGAGGAGGGGGGGGCAGAGTCATCAAGTTTACAAAACTTCCAGGCGAGTTGAGATAAGATGGCCTGTCAAGGCCAGTCAGGGAGACAAATTCAGATAAACTTGATTGTTTTGGGGACAGACATAATTTTAATGACATCTACTTTGAGTCTGTGTCGGTCCACTAGGTTCTGAAACATCCAAATTAAATGGCCACACCAATGGACCGTGACTGAGAATAATACCCAAGATCTGATCCATTCTGCCAAAAGCATTTGAGTCTGGGTGCTCAAGGCACAACCCAAGCCATCATAAGGCAAGCAGCCTGATTGGGTCCAAATTTGCTGCAGATGACTTCCTTGCTTGTTAATAGACCAGGAACCAGCCAAATCCTATAGTCAGAAACCAATTATCATAAATCCAATTATATATGCGTCCTTAGCAGCAGAGGTAGACACATCATCAAGTCTTCCAAGTCAATGAGATATCCAACAAGTGCCAACAGGGCAAATCGGCTCGCCCAAAGCCTGTCTTCTCTTTGAAAAAATATTATCAATTGTGTTGAGGGACCAACTGACCAAAACCATAAATTATGATTCAGAAGATTTGTAAGAGAGACTCTAAGCAGTTTCACAGACAGGACAGAGCAAAGTGAAGTGGAGAGGAGGAGAAGATGTCCACCCTTGACAAGAGAAGTGTTGAGTTTTAAACAGAAGTAAACACAAGAAGGGGGTTAAAGTGCCTGCTCTCTATGTGTTTCCTTGTCATGATCTGCCATGTAATGATGTTTTGGAACACACAAACACACACACAAGGCAACACAATGAAGTTTCTTTAACCCTCAACAAATGTTCTCACACCCAAATACACTCACACGTCTTCTGGTCTAACAGAGTCATTAAAGTGGAAAAATTGTTCATCAGTGTTCTTTAAAAAAGCCATTTCAAGCTACTGGTTTGATGCAATGTTGCACAAAAGTGAATGTTGCCAATTTCTGCCATTGGAAATATAAAAATCCTTCTAGTTTTAACTTTTTTTTGTTGTTAATTAAAAACAAGAGCTTAGTTATTGATATAAATTTAAATATTATTGATTACAGATTTTTTTATGAGATTCCATCCATTCAGGAGGAGCAGTGCAGTTTTCGTCCTGGTTGCGGAACACTGGACCAGATCTACACCCTCAGCAGGGTCCTGGAGGGTGCGTGGGAGTTTGCCCAACCAGTCTGCATGTGCTTTGTGGACTTAGAGAAGGCGTTCATCCCTCGGGGAGCCCTCTGGGAGCCCTCTGGGGGGTACTTCGGGAGTATGGGGTACCAGGCTCTTTGATACAGGCTGTTAGGTCAAAGTACGACCAGTGTCAGAGCTTGGTCCGCATTGCCGGCAGTAAGTCAGGCTCGTTCCCAGTGAGAGTTGGACTCCGTCAAGGTTGCCCTTTGTCACAGATTCTGTTCATAACTTTTATGGACAGAATTTCTAGGCGCAGCCAAGGTGTTGAGGGTATCCGTTTTGGTGGCCTTAGGATCGCTTCTCTGTTTTTTGCAGATGATGTGGTCCTATTGGCTTCATCAGGTCATGTTATAGGGACTCAGAGTAGAGCCACTGCTTCTCCTCATCGAGAGGATCCAGTTGAGATGGCTCGGGCATCTGATTAGGATGCCTCCTGGACACCTCCCTGGTGAGGTTGTCCAGGCACGTCCCACTGGGAGGAGACCCAGAGGAAGACCCAGGACACGCTGGAGGGACTATGTTTCTCGGCTGGCCTGGGAACACCTTGGGATTCCCTGGGCTGGGGAGAGGGAAGTCTGGGCCTCCCTACTTAGGCTGCTACCCCCGTGACCCGACCCCGGATAAGCGGAAGAGGATGGATGGATGGATGGATGGATGGATGATGGATGGATGGATGAGATTGACTTGTTCATTTTTCCATCATTACTTCTATAGAAGATACATTCATATTTGTTCTTAGTTTTTTTAATTTAAATTATTACAAATGATAATCTATCAATGAAACAGCATTTACATTTTAACACCCTTTGTTATTTGAACTCTTATGTCCAATGTATATGGTCAACTACAATATACCTTGTGAGTCACCATATTATTTGATTAAAATTTTCTGTTAACTAACACGTAATATAACAGCAAAATGCACAATTTATATTACTGGTATTGTTTCCAATATAAAATGTGGCACAAACCCTACTAGGTCCTTCATTAAATCTCAGCATCATTAAAAATAACCTTTTGTCTATTCAAACTAAGTTTATTAAAATTAGGTAATACCTTAAACCCTGCCCTTAATCTTGATTAAGAACTGAAAAATCAGGGCAGCACATTGGCACAGTTGGTAGAGCTGTTGCCTCTCAGTAAAAAGGTTGCCAGATCAAATACTGGCTGGGGAACTTTCTGGGTAGAGTTTACATGTTCTTTCTGTGCTTGCATAGGATTTCTCTGCACTCCGGTTTCCTCCCACGGACCAAAAACATATGTTAGGCTGACTGGTAACTCTAAAATGTCCCTAGGTGTGAATGGACATTTGTCTTGTGTGTCTGTATGTGTCTCTTTGATGGACTTGTGACTTGTCCAGGGTGCACAAGTTTCAAGGTTCAATTTTCAAGGTTCTTTATTTGTCATTTGCATCACATGTGGTACATGATGGGGGAACAAAATTGTGTACACGGTCCCAGTTACATTCAACCAAAGTATAAATTGTAAAAGAAAACAGTGATAAGGTCTAAAATATGAACTAAATGTGCTAACCTAAGAATATGCTAAGCATTTAATAGTGCAAAAACAATATGCCGAGCAACAGCAGCATGAACATGAGTCTGTGTGAGCAGATGAGTATGAATGAACACAGCAGCATGAAACAAATCAGCAGCATGAGAGCAGCAGAATGGACAAGCAGCAACACATATCAACAATCAAAGTGGCATTACAGTGATTTTTTTTTTTCCACAGTGATTATCCTGATCAGGAATTCATGAGTATAACAGCCTCAGGGTAGAAGCTGTACCTCAGTCTAGTGGTTCTGCACTTAATGCCCCTCAACCTGAGGGGAGCGGGGCAAAAATTGTGTGTGCTGGATGAGTGGGATACTTCATGATGCAGGTGGCCCTCTTCCTACATATGGAAGTGTAGATGTCTGTGATTGTGGGAAGGCTGATTCCAACAGTCTTATGTGCAGCCTTCACCACTCTCTGCAAAGCTTTTCTTTCTGCAGCTGTGCAGCCTCCATGTCACACAATGATGCTGGAGCACAGGCTGCTCTCTACTGCACACCTGTAGAAGTAGGTGAGGACTGAGCTTCCCAGTCCAGCTCACCTCAGCTGCCTAAGGAAGTAGAGTCTGTAGTCTGAGGAAGTAGTCTGCAGTGCAACGTAAAGTCTGCAGAGGCAGTACCCTGCCTCTTGCACAGTGGCTGCTGGATATGGGCACCAGTGAGCCCCCGACCCAAAAAGGCAGAAGCAGATAAAGATAATGAATGGATGGATTGATAGAATTTTAAAAAATCATCTATTGCCAGGCAGCACGGTGGCGGAAATGATAGAGCTGCTGTCTCTCAGCGAGCAGGTCCTTGGTTCAAACCCCGGTCCAGGTGCCTTCTGGGTGGAGTTTGCATGTTCTCTCCGTGCATGCATGGGTTTTCTCCGGGTACTCTGGTTTCCTCCCACAGACCAAAACATGCATGTTAGGCTGATTGGTAACTCTAAATTATCCCTAGGTGTGAGTGAGAGAGTGAATAGTTGTTTGTCTCGTTTGTCTCTATGTAGCCCTGTGATGGACTTGCGACCTGTCCAGGGTGTACCCCGCCCCTCGCACAGTGATTGCTGGACATGGGCACCAGCGACCCCCGTGACCCAAAATGGAATAAACGGGTAAAGATAATGGATGAATGGATGGATCTATTGCCAGTCTGTAATCTTTCTGTCAAGTTATCCCTACTGCTCCTAAAACAGTAGGGATGTCTTGATGACTAAATATTTAATTGATTAGGTTACTTTGTTTCGTAATAAAGTAATTGGGCACTCCCATGGAGTCAGGTCAGAAGTGTGAGCTTGTCAGCAAGTGCTTGGTGGCCAAATGTTGACTCCTGGGGCTTTAACCAGCCAAGCCCAAAAGTAAGTAAGTAAGTAAATTTTATTTATATAGCACCTTTTACAGGTCAGAAACCACAAAGTGTTTTACAGAATACAAAACATAAAAACACAAGATAAAAGATAAAAACACAAAAGATAAAACAGCATGCATGTGACATAAGAAAATATAAAACTAATTAAAAGCCAATCTGAACAAACGTGACAAAAAAATGACAGGAAGCCACCTCAATGTAGGCCCATCAACTTCAAGGAGGATTATCAAGGTCATGTGACCAGTTAGCTAAGGGTGTCCCTGGTCATGCCATCTCCTAGGGGCATAGTCTAGTTCTGGGATTTAGAATGTCACTTCACTGACAGGTAAAGTGTGGGGATTTGTGTGTGCGGTTGTGCTATAGCAATTAGACATAGTTGGGGTCACTTCTACATAAAGTTGGATGTTTAGTACCAAGCTGTTGGAGAGAAGGTGGACTCTTCTACTCTGGAGTTGCCCAGTCAAAGATGTGATGGGCTGATGTGGGGATACTTACAAGCCCCTAGCTGAGTGTTTCAGTGTAAGAGTTTTCCTGATGAGCAAGAAGGTTGTCTCTCTGTGGCATTGAGCTGCAAGAGGGAAGGTTCTAACATGTTTATGCATATGCACTAATCATCAGGTCTGATTACCAGGCCTTCTTGGAGTCTTTGGATGGTGTCCTAAAAGAGACAACATCTGGGGATTTGGTTGTTAGCCTGGGTGACTTCAGTTCCCATGTGGGCAATGTTGGCGTTATCTAGAAGGGGGTGATTGGGAGGAACAGTCTCTGATTTGAATCCAGGTGGTGCTCTGTTAGTGGACTTCTGTACTAGGTGTATGCTGTCCATAATGAACACTAAGTTCAAGCACAGCATGGTCCATGAGTGTACTTGATACCAGGCCACCTTAGGCCAAAGATCAGTGATCACTTTTATTATTATGTTGTCAGACCTGTGGCCCTATGTCCTAGAGACTCAGATAAAGACAGGAGCAGAGCTGTTAACTGATCACCAGTTGGTAGTGAGCTGGATCCAGTGGAATGAGAGGCAGCTGGATAGACCCAAATGCCTAGTGAGGATGAACTTGCAACAATGGGCAGAGCCCCCTGTTTATGAGACCTTGAACTCAGTTTTCATGTGTCCCTGGGAGGTGAAGAATGTAGAATGCAAATGGGCCATGTTCAGGGCCTATACTTCAGATGAAGCTGCCAGGAACTGTGGCCTGAATGAATGTCATTGAGGCCTGTCTTGGCAGATGCCAAAAGACCCACTGATGGACACTAAAGGTGATGGAGGCCATCAAACCGAAGAAGAAGGTATTTGGGCTTGGCATTCCCAGGGGACTTCTGAAATAACTGGCAGGTACTGGATGGTCACAAGGACTGTGGCCTCTATGGTTGCAGATGCAAAAACTCAGGAAAGAGAGGAATCTGGAGAGGCCATAAATGACTTTTTTGTTGGACTTGAAGAGGTTCTGGCAAATTGTTCAGCAGCTCAAAAAGGTAAATTGGGCTTGGTCATGTGTTCAGTTTCAGAGGAGAACTGCTGACCCATACTTGGGATATTGCCAAACACTGGAAGGATCGCTTTGAGGACCTCCTCAATCCAGTCACAATGTCCACCTTTGAAGAGACAGTCTGAAGACTCAAGGGAAGACAAGTCCATTACAATGGCAGAGGTTGTCAGTGTAGTTAAAAAGTTCCCTGGTGGCAGAAGGCCAAAGGTGGACAAGATTTTCTCTGAGATGGTGAAGGGCAAATCTGGATCTTGATACTGTGGATCTGTCATGGTTGACATGTCTCTTCAATGTCATATGGAGGACTGGGACAATGCTTGTGGTGTAACAGACTATTTTTTTAAGGAGACTGGGAGGTGGGTTCGCAGTTGATCAGTGCGGGCTCAAAATACAGAGTTTTAGAGGAAGCAATGATGCAGCAGCTTATTTCATGCATGCTCATTGTTACTTTGTACCCTAGAAACCCAAATAATAAAGACATTACAGGTTTTTTTTCTTCCATATTTATGCCTCTTTACCCTGATCAGTGACTTGTATTATAATACTGAACCAAATGTCCCTACCTTCTCTCGTTATTAATTACAACATCAAAACCGAGTTTATGGGAAATGCCATGTTGTATTTTTATGACCCAAGTCTGCACACAGGCAAGTGGGGCTTTTATGTTGTTACATGGCCTTTCAAGCATGAAAAAACTATATGAAGACTGGAGGTGCAAATAAAGGAAGAAGTCTTAGTTTTTTTTAATAATCGTTGAATTCAAATTAATGAATTAGGATGCTGCACAAAACCATCAGGCTAATGGGCCATTGGCAAAAGACATGAGTTTGAAGAGTTTTTTGTTTGTTTTAGATTTGTATCAACCAACAACTAGCTTGGGTGCAGTGATTTGACAACAAAACTATGAATTTATTAACAAAAATGGGCAACCATGTATAGAGTGTGCTCATGTGCATTATATACATTTTATCGAGACCTTCACCCAGTATGTTTTCAGTTTGATCCTTTGCTCCCTGGTTGTACAAAAAGAACATATTGGACTTTTAAAAAATAATAATGTCTCACATGAGTTACTCTTGGATCACTTTATTCTTGGAAAAACATGGTCTCTTTGTGTCAAACCATTACAATGTAGTCACTCTGATTCTGACTCATACAATAACCACTCCTGCTGCCATCAGTGTAGATTAGCTAAAGCACTCACAAGATAATAAATCACACAGGGATGTGACCATAACAGAAACGTCACAGTGGCGAGCCACTGGCAGACAGACAGTAATACTGGGTTGCTTTTTTTCTTCTTTCTGGCGGCACAGGGAAGGAGGGAGCATCAATTAGCTTCCAACATCTCTGACCTTGAAATGGAGCACAGGCAGAAAACAGGAAGTGTCTGTATATCAGCCCAGGGTTTCGGTTTGTGTCATGCATCATTTATTGATCCTCATTTATTTACAAGACAAAAAAATTCATCTACACATTTCAGTGATCTTGTATGTTACTTACAGTTTTGCAGTGACCTTTCAGTACTTAAAAATAGATTTATCTTTTTTGTGTGCACCCACACATACACACTTACACATGTACAAATACTATCATAAATATGGTTTAACTGGCATCTTTTAGAAAGCAGTACATTTTTAACCACAGTGAAGAGCAGGGTTTATGTATTTTAGCAAAGTAACAAAGTTTTAAAATGTTGCTTCAAAAAATCACAACTTGTTTGAAATATCGTGTTTGAAATTAACTAAGTATTTCATGTTGTGTGGTCAGCACTAGACTTCATGTTCTTAGTAAAACAACTGCACACAACAGGACAGCTTGGTAATAAATGAGAATACTGATAAAGAGGTAAATATTCCTGAGTTAGCCAAAAATGCATGTTTTATTGGGAGCCCCTTTGCTTGATGTACATAGGCAATTACTTAATGAAATTACCATTCGCATCAAAGCATCATAAAAAGAATTTAAAAACATTGCACTATGAACAGGCTTCATACAATAACTATACCCAATAAACCACAAAATATATAATTTAATTTGTTTTTTTAATATTCTAAATGTTGATCATGCTTATTCAGAAAGTCATTTTCTCTGTATTTGAATGAGTGTTCAGATGAAGACTGCCAGACAAACTGTGGTAAAGAATTACACTGATGTGAAGCTCTGAATGAAATAGAAACTGTCCAAATGTTTTTCTGAATGGGTTTTGTCATCCTCTCTGGCAGCTATTTACATAGCTGTTAGTTGTCATTTTAATAGGATATGTTCAAACATGATTTTTCTGTCTGATGTTAATTTATAATAATTGAATGTGCATTGTTATCACAGCAGAGTGCAGTTTCATTGTTTCTGTGTTCATTTCTAAAGAAATAAATAATGTTCATGTTTCATGCGTTTGAGGGGCAAAGCTAACACATCTTAATATAGGTAGAACTACAGTACAGTATAAGAAAAGTTATGAATATGGAATCAATGCTTGCAGATGGTGAAAACTCACTGACTGCAAAAGATCAAATTAGAAAGTTTGGAACAGCTTGGATACAAAATCTTTAAAGCACTGAACCACATGACCTTAGACATGGTGCTTTGCCTGAACAGCTTTGCATGTTTACCCACAAGGTTAAATGAAGATCTAATAAATATTTTTTTAAGAATACACACATATAGGTTTGTATTTTTATCCAGATTATAAAATTATGTTGACTTCTATCCATTTGTGTAGTCAACCCAAATCCTAAAGTCAATATCTCACTGGGTTACAACTATTGATGACTATTTGAAGAACAGGATTCACGAGGGGGTCTTCAAAATACCTCAGAACATTTGTTGGGTTTTTCAGTCACAGTACCTGCACGAGTCACAGAGGCTTGCAGCTTTGACACTTGAATTTGGAAAATGTTCAAAAATTTTGTGACTAATCTAAAAAAATCACAAGGTTGTCAAGTCAAGTCAACTTTATTTATAGAGCACATTTAAAACATATGTGTCATAGGTGTCTTAAAGCCATCCCAATTTAGCTTATGTTAATTATAGAGCTGACAATAGACACCTGTACAGAAGCTCCACTTTGATAAAAAAAAAAAAAAACATCCAAGACTGCAGCCCAGAATGTCCAGGTCTCAAAACCATAACAAATTATCATTACAAAACTGGTCCAGCAGCAAAACAATGCGTGTGACGTAAAATAAAATTTTGCTGGCTGTGTACATAAAAATAGGCCATGATTTACAATAAGAACCAGCTACTAAAAACACAGCCAAACTCTCATTAGGCTTGTTGTTGCAGAACAATCAGAATTAAGTCAGACTGCCATGGAAAATTTGCCTATTTTCTCATAATTTTAAGTTGTTAACTAGTCTCTAACACTCACAGCCCAGTTAGATACCATGCTAATCCTAAGGTACTCTTCACCGTGATTGACAATTATGTTCTCCAAAAACTATTAGAACATGACTGGACTGCAACAAGTGTGAAAAACCTTGAGTAAATTGAAGGCAACCATGATGCAGCAACACCCTTAATATTCACCAAACATATTTTCCGTGCTATTTTCTGTGCCACCAAGACATCCTCCTGTACCCCCACTACCTTCTACATGCCTGCCACCACATCAAGGTGCAGTTTCATGTCAGCTCAAGGCTGATTTCATGATCTTGCTACAATCATGAGGCCATTGTGGCCAGTATTTTCATAAATTCTTAAGGACTGTGCATGGGCCCTGTATCATGGCTACACTACCACCAGACACCCCCATGCTCCACCCATGACCCTGATAAACTGCCACCACAATGCCAAACCACCACAACTGTGACTTAGACATTTTGCACATGCTCATAACTGTCAAGTATAATTGGGAGCCCACCATCTGCTTAATACACACCTGAAGACATTAAGAAGGCCCTGCAAAAACCAAAAACCATCCATGCTTCTACTGGTGTTTTTCAATTGTAGTTTGGTCATCATATAGTGTAACTGGGGCCTCATAATACCCATTGTTGTGGTTTTTCACTCAGCTTGTAACTTTTGCAGGAGTCATGACAGCAAGCAAACTTGCACGAAAGCTTTGGCAGTTACTTTGCTCTGGATGCCCTTCTTGGTGCAACCCAGGCTCAAACTTGAAGCCTCAGGAGGATTTCAAGAATGTGGCACTGACCTCTGTGCTGCCACAGCCCAACCATTACTAGTTCATATCTAATCATAATTCATAATTCTAAATTAAATCTAATGAACATGGAGTCTTAAGTCTAACCATTAACTTAAAAATGGCATCTTACCACATTATGAGCAGGCTTCAGTTCTTAGGACTACCAGTCCTTATAAACTAGATTATTAGACCAGAAATTATCCTAAAATGTATCAAACAAATGTCTACATACGCACGTAAGCATACACATTTGTGCGTACACACACACACACAAAAAGAAGAAAATAAGAACTTAAAAAAAGGCATCTCTGGCGTGGAAAAAGTACGTTTGAAAATTTGTATTTGATACCAAAAGTGCATCACACACTTTCCCTAATGAGAGATCCTTGTGTTGTTTCGTAAAGTCACCACTAAGTACTTCATATAAATGTGTTTAAAAACATTTATTAGTTATTGGAAATTGCAAATAAAAGGAACAAAACAGAAAAGTGTTCTCACAGGCTTATGTTCCTGCCTCAAATTTATTAAACTGACTAAAAAAAGTTCAATGAAATATTTAAATCTATTTGTCTTAGACTGCCACATGGAAATGTGGCATGGCCTTGTTTCTTTTCTTTTTATGAATGATGATTTAGTCTTGTTTTTCTTTTCTGTTAAAGGTGAAAATTAAGAAAACTCTGAAGCTCCTTTCCTATGAATTTTCAGAGAATTCGACCAGCTCTCATCAAGGCTGTCACATTGAATACATCTGAGTCATTCCATTGTGACTTCCTCCCTACTGATGCAGAAAATCTATACTTTTATGGCATTTGTTTACTTAAACCTCTGAACAAACAACTGCAATTGAAGGGATGATTTGTACATAAACTGTAGGAGTAAACATTAGAAGTTGCACATTGGCTGTTTGCTCCACGCCTACCTATGAAGCAACAGTAAAAAGACTAAGTCTAGGGCCCGCACAATACACAGTGCAAGTCCTGACCTGTCTGTGTTCAAGATAATTTCCTTTTAACAGCTGAGAGAAAACAGCAACACATCAAAGAGCTGTCTCTGAACACTTCCTCAGCACTAAAGCCACCAACCGGCTTTAAAATCTCATCTTGGTTTACAAATGGCTAAATCTGTCCATCTGAAGGACAAAAATATATTCAAACTTCTTCAATCAGGAATAAACGTGATTTTTGAGATTAGCTTGTATCCTCATTGTTACATTTTTGTCATTCAATGCTAAAGACCATTTTGGTATTAAAAATATCTCTTGGAAGACTGTTAGATACTTACAGATGGTCTGGATGATCTTGTTTGTCTCCTGTGTTGTTTGTGGGTGGGGACTCTGCTTCGTAACTGTAGATCGTTCAGCATTGTATTTGAGCGTGACTGAAGGATATGTTGGAGTCTGAGGCACAAATGGCCTAGCTGTAGATTTCTCGTTCACGAACACCTCAGGATGTCCTGGGCTAATGGCGATGGTTGTGGTGAGGGAGACAGTGGCTGGAGCTGAGTGAGGAATTGAGACAGTGATTCCAAGTGTGGGGTTAACCGATATAATAATAGGATCCTGTCCGATAGGTTTGGGATCTAAGTGGGTGGGGGGTTCGTACTCAAAGATCTTATCCACAAAGACCCATTTGAGTCCAGCTGTGCAGAGGGCTAAACTGAGCAGACAGGCCAGGATGGGCAGAATGCAGATTTTTTCAGAGTGCAGGCAATGGTTAATCTGTTCCATCTCTATGCACACGCAGCAGGTCGCTGGCAAGGCCACGATTCCCAAAGCTCTTTCATGCTCCCCATCACCACCACCACCACTGGCTTCCTCTGTAATTCCCTTTACACTCTCATCCCTGCTCTCACCAGCTGCCTCTGTCTCCTCTGGTTTCTCCTCTGGGACTGGTCCAGAATCGAGAGGAGAGCCAGTGGGGGAGGCTTTTCCAGGAGAGGGAGCTGGCCCTGCAGAGAAGTCCTCCACTCCCTCAGTCATCCTTTTGAACTGCTGGAAAAGTGTTTCAGAAGGCTTCAACTAATAAAACAGAGCATCACACAGCTGCTGTCTGCTACCGGTGTCCATGTTCTCCACCACGAGGCTGCAGAGTACGAGCAACGGTTTCAGAAGACAGGAAAAGAAAAATTTGTCCTTCAGAGAGGGAGAGCTTGACAGCAGTTCAGGGGGTATGCAGAAAGCTTGTATCCAAGCAGTTCTTTACACATGCTTCCTGAAAAAGAACAATCAGAAGATTCTACAGTTTTCATAATATCTTTAGGCAGAAAATAATTCAGATCCAAGAAAATGTTCACTGTTTTCTGTGTTATAGTCGAGAGCAATGGAAAGTAGCACTGACTCACCTGAACACTTTGGCAGGAGGAAGAGAAGGGGTGGTGTTCAGCGTGATGGGCCAGCTGCAGCAACTGTCTAGTCAAGGGCAGGATGGACGAGCACTGCAGTGCCAGGAGGGACATGCTATCTTGACTTAAAGTGCTCCAAGCAGCTGAAAGGCTGAATCATCAGGGAGCGGCAGGTGTCCTTCCTTTCAGTGCAGTCACAGAAACAGATGAGTAAGGCAAAAAGAAAAG
>NC_056515.1:20170336-20186961 GCF_014905685.2 Nematolebias whitei
ATATATATATATATATATATATATATATGCATGCCCGTTGTCTGTGTGCAAATGTTCAACTGTAATGTTATCAAAATGTCTCATGAATGGATGAACTGGATGTATTTTAATAAAACTTTCATAAAGTAATGTTTACATGTGTAAGTTATTGAGTTTTGGTGTCAATCCGATTCAATCGATCTATCAAAGTCTGCTCTTCACGACATGTTTGTTGAAGTGTATCATGGCAGGAACAACGGAGATTTATGAGGAACTCAGAAAAAGAGTTGTTGATGCTCATCAGGCTGGAAAAGGTTACAAAACAATCTCTAAAGAGTTTGGACTCCACCAATCCACAGTCACACAGATTGTGTAAAAATGGAGGAAATTCAAAACCATTGTTACCCTCCCCAGGAGTGGTCGACCAACAAAGATCACTCCAAGAGCAATACGTCGTTGGCGACGTCACAAAGGACCCCAGGGTAACTTCTAAGCAGCTGAAGGCCTCTCTCACATTGTTCATGTTAAAGTTCATGAGTCCACCATCAGGAGAACACTGAACAACAATGTTCATGGCAGTGTTGAAGGAGAAAGCCACTGCTCTCCAAAAAGAACATGGCTGCTCGTCTGCAGTTTGCTAAAGATCACGTGGACAAACCAGAAGACTGTTGGAAGAATGTTTTGTGGACAGATGAGACCAACATAGAACTTTTTGGTTTAAATGAAAAGTGTGATGTTTGGAGAAATGAAAACTCTGCATTCCTGCATGAGAACCTTCTCCCATCTGTGAAACATGGTGGTGGTAGAATCATGGTTTGGAGTAGTTTTGCTGCATCTGGGTCGGCTTGTCATCATTGATGGAACAATGATTTCTGAATTATATCAGAGGATTCTAAAGGAGAATGTCAGGACACCTGTCCATGAACTGAATCTGAAGAGAAGGTGGGTCATGCAGCAAAACAATGACCCTAAGCACAAAAGTTGCTCTACCAAAGAATGGCTCAAGAAGAATAAAGTTCATGTTTTGGAATGGCTAAGTCAAAGTCCTGACCTTAATCAAATCTAAATGTTGTGGACGAACCTGAAGCAGCAGTTTTTGTGAGGAAACCACCAACATCCAGAGTTGAAGCTGATCTGTACGGAGGAACGGGCTTAAATTCCTCCAAGCCCGTGTGCAGGACTGATCAACAGTTACTGGAAATGTTTAGTTGCAGTTATTGCTGCACAGGAGGGTCACACCACATACTGAAAGCAAAGGTTCACATACTTTTGCCACTCACATATATGTAAAGCTGGATAATTTTCCTCAATAAATAAATGACAAAGTATATTTTTTTGGTCATACAGTATTTGTTTAACTGGGTTCTCTTTATCTACTTTGAGGACATGTGTGAATATCTGATGATGTTTTAAAGGTCATATTTATGCAAAAATATAGAAAATTCTTAAGCGTTCACAAACTTTCAAGCACCACTGTAAAACTTGCAATTTGAGACCTAATAGCCCATTTTATATCTTGCAATATCAAATTGGATTACAAATAATGTTATTTTCAGAGTTTTAACCAAACAGCTATAACGTCATCGTTTTTTATGAAAAGATGACCTTATTCTTAAATAGTGGCATGAAATTCAGCAGGTAATGTGCATTCCTTCAAGGAATGTCAGGCAATTAATATACAGTAATGTTTTTCTGTTTTGACTGTGGTTGTTTTTTATGGGTTCTGCATTATTTAAGGGACACACATAAAGGGGTGAGAGGAAAGGACCATAACGTGGAGCTCATTTGGGTTATGCTTATTATAATTTTCCCACAGGAACCAAAGAGAAGCACTGCAGGAAAAATCCTCACAACAGGGTAAAATACTGAAACTCTTACAAATGCATGCAACAGGAAATGCAGTATAATTAGATTGCAGCGCTTTTAAATTAAAATTTGAACTTCGAATATGCATCTTACAACAAAAATTGCCAGAATTTGTCACATCATTACAACATTTCAGAAAATTATTTTTTTTAAAGGTATAACATAAAGCTGTGGTTAGTTCTTCTGTCTAGAGAAATATTGTAGTGCATTGAGTGTGGGCAGAAAAATGCAAAGTTGAAAAACATCTGTCTATTATCTTCAACCTCTTATCCTTTCTGGGTCGCTGGTGCCCATATCCAGCCATCACTGTGCAAGAGGAGGGGGACACCCTGGACAGGTCTCAAGTCCATCACAGGGACACATGGAGATAAACAAGACAAACAACTATTCACTCTCTCACTCACACCTAGGGACAATTTAGAGTTACCAATCAGCCTAACATGCATGTTTTTGGTCTGTGGGAGGAAACCGGAGTACCTGGAAAAAAATCCACCAATGCAAGGAGAGAACATGCTCCACCCAGGAAGGCCCCCGGCCGGGATGTGATCCTGCAACCTTACCTCTGAGAACTCAAATAGTGACACCTAAGTTGAAAAACAGCAACAAAGTATATTTTAATGAACTTTTGTCATCTGTTTTATAGTCTGATCTTAAAGAAAACAATCTGTAGAGATATCTTCACAGCTGGGATTACTTTAAACTTTATTGCATTTCACACTAGAGTTTAAAACTAAGATTATCTTGCGTTAAGAAACAAATATGTTTTCGCCGTTTTGGTCAAACATTGAAAATAACGTTTTGCACAGTCCCACGCAACATTGTGAGAATCTACGCCCAGTTGATGTGTTGTGCATGGCTCTCAGGCCACCTCAAAATGTAGCTCAACATCTGTAAAACTGACTGAGTTATAGCCATTTTGTATTAAGTTACATTGATTAGGAATAATAATGTTAATATTATTGGCAGTAGCATTTGTATCCAATTTGTTTCAGGTAATATGGGATCAATAAAAGTGGTGATTTTGGCCACAAAACTCAAACTTTGTCTAACATCAAGCTTATAAAAGCTTAGAGCATCATTAGAACAGTTAACTTCCCAGCCTCCAGCCCAGCAGATAGGTTAGGAGAATAATCCAATGTGGTGTGTGGGGCTTGGGAGGGGGTTGGATTTAAACAAGATGAGGACTGTCCAAAAGGTCAGTTTATCGCCACACTGAGCATTGACACTCTTGTGACCCTATCCACTCCTCAGGCAGAATTAATACCAGTAATGGTATCTGTGGGGGAGCACTTCCTGTCAGGCCTCTGAATTAGTGCCCTGAATATTGATTAAAATCTCAGGATACAAAACCTGACACAGGAAATGCAGGACAAACACACGTACAGAAACTTGCCTAAAGCCGGCAGAGCCTATTTATTTAGTTAGCACAAATTAAATAAAGATCCTCACAAAATCTTTTTTTTTTACAAATATACTTGCCATTTGTTATAAGTACCTATGAAAAAAAGATCTAATTTTTAAAAAATACAAACAATTATTCATAGATATTCATAGATAGATTTGGAAGGTGTGGTAATATGCCACTAAAGATTTTTCAAATACAAATGGAAAAAATGAATGAAGACTGGCATTTTTTTTTCATGCCAAGCATTTTTGAATTAACATCTTGTACAATTTGTTGGGAATGACTCTCAAATACTACCACATCAAATTTTAGTTCAAAGGTCCTCAGAATGATTAAGTTGTATCCTTTTTGTGTTTGCTGAGCTCTACAAGCTGTGGCAGCCATCTTGAATTAGGTTGGCTCAAAAAGGTAATCAGCTGTAGCTGTACAAATAATGAAATTAAAAATAAGACTTGTTTTACTATAATATCAAAATCTGACAAATTAACATGGAAATCAGGCTACACAAACAAAAACTCACTTCACAACAAAATGAAGGGAAACAATAAAGTCTAAAAGTGATGTGTTTTTCTTCAGCCACTTCAAATTCCAGCAGCCCACCAACAAATGACTAATCAAGGCTTAGGTTCCATTAAAGCCTCCTGGTAATCCTCTGATCAATAAGATCCTACAAAAGCTAACCTTTTTCATAGAAGAGGGTCCAGACGGTCCAAGGCAGTAAAGCTTAATTCTGTCAATATATTTCAATAGATAATTTCTGCATCATTTTAAATTAGCCAACAGCTGTGCAGAAACGGCTTGTATAAATGGACTAACAAGGTTAAGATCTTAATGTTTACAATAAAGATGAGACAATTACTGTGAAACATCTGTGTAAATTCTTTATTCAGCATTCACACTGCTGTTTTCCTGTTTCTTTGTTTTTCTGCACTTTATTTCATTTATCAAACTACTTTTGAACACTTTTGCTTTTTAATCAGTTATACAGGTCGGTATATTACAATGTTAAGCTCATTTAAGAGATGAGTGTTTTTGGAGCAGCACGGTGGGGTAGTTGGTAGAGCCGCAGCCTTATGGGCGGCTGTGACTGAGTGGTTAGAGCAGTCGTCCTCCAGTGCAAGATTTGGGGATTCGAATACACCAGCAGTCACATACCGAAGTGTCCCTGGGCAAGACACTGAACCCCTCGTTGCTTCCGATGTGTGTCCCATTGTTGTATGAATGTGATAAAGCTCTGATTAGTCTCTTTAGAATGATTTGTTCAAATAGCTTTGTATAGATCTAGTAGAGTGTTGTATGAATGGGTAAATGAGGCACAGATTGTAGTGTAAAGAGCTTTGAGTATCTCAATAAGATAGAAAGGCACTATATAAGTACAGTCCATTTACATTTCAGCAAACAGGTCGCCCCGGTTCAAATCTCGGTCCGGGGGCCTTTCTGGGTGGAATTTATATGTTCTCTCCATGCATGCGTGGGTTTTCTCAGGGTTCTCTGGTTTCCTCCTACAGACCAAAAACATGCATGTTAGGCTGATTGGTAACTCTAAATTGTCCATAGGTGTGAGTGAGAGAGTGAATAGTTGTTTGTTTTCATGTGTCCCTATGATGGACTTGCGACCTGTCCAGGGTGCCCCCCCACACACACACACACACCCCTTGCACAGTGATTGCTGGATATGGGCACTGGTGACCCAAAAAGGAAGAAGCAGGTAAAGATAATGGAAGAATGTTTGTGTGTTTGTGTGAGTGTGGTAGCAGCAGAGCATTGTTACCAAAACATACTTCCAAGCATTATAATTATATTTTTTACTTTTATACTTTTTATTTCAAATAATTTACTTTATTTACAAATATTTCCCCTGAGAAATATAAGAGAGTCAGAGTTTCTTTATTGTCATTCGCACCTCATGTGGTACATGTGGTGGAGCGAAATTATGTACACAAGGTCCCAGTTACATCCAAATGTAAAATGTAAAACAAAAACAGTAATAACATCTAAGATATGAACTAAGAAAAACATCAACTAAATATACACTAAACACTAATAGCATAAAACATTACGTCGAACATCAGCACAAAAATGAACATGGGTCTGTGTGAGCAGATGAGCACGAATGAACACATCAACATTGAAACAGATCAGCAGCAACATGAAACAGATCAGCAGCAACATGAAACAGATTAGCAGCAACATGAAACAGATCAGCAGCAACATGAAACAGATCAGCAGCAACATGAAACAGATCAGCAGCAACATTGAAACAGATCAGCAGCAGCATGATGTGATTTTTCTCAGTGATTATCCTGGTTAGAGATTCATGAGTCTAACAGCCTCAGGGTAGAAGCTGTTCCTCAGTCTAGTGGTTCTACACTTAATGCTCCTCAACCTCCTTCCAGAGGGGAGTGGGACAAAAAGTGTTTGTGCTGGGTGAGTGGGGTCCTTCATGATGCAGGTGGCCCTTTCCTGCAACTGGAGATGTAGATGTCTGTGATGGTGGAGTGGCTGACTCCAACAGACTTCTGTGCAGCCTTCACCACTCTCTGCAAAGCTTTTCTTTCTGCAGCTGTGCAGCCTCCATGCCACACGTTGATGCTGGAGCACAGGATGCTCTCCACTGCACACCTGTAGAAGGAGGTGAGGACTGAGCTTCCCAGATCAGCTCGTCTCAGCCGCCTGAGGAAGTAGAGTCTCTGATGAGCTTTCTTGATTAGGCTGGTGGTGTTGTTGCTCCAGCTGAGGTTGTCATTCATGTGTACACTCAAGTACTTGTAGCTGGAGGCCACATCCTCTGCAGAAATATGTTGAAATCTCTTCAATTCTATTTATACCATTTAGCTAGCCTTTTGGTATTTTTAGCTTCTAGCTTGGCTTTTACTTCTTTTAGCCTCTAGTATTTTGATATCTTATGCTAGTCTTGATACATTGAGCTCTTAGCCTGTTGCTACTTTTAGTTTTTTTTGCTAAATGCTAGCGTTTTACAACATTTAGTTTTGGATTAGTCTTTTATTACTTTTAGCTAGCATTTTGCTACTTTCACTTTTAAACTCACTTCTTTGTCACGTTTCTGCCCCTTCCTGCCATAGTTTCTTGTTTTCATGTTGTGTTTGCCTGTCACCCATCCTTCTGCTCAAGCCTGCTCCCTCCAAGCCTTGCTGCACTTCCCATGTTTCTCCACAGCAATCAGCACTCATCAACTTCACCTGTTCACCTACCTTTATAAGCTCCACATTCATAATCCACCAGTGCCAGATTATTGAACCTTATCAAGTAGTAGATGTCCAACGTTCATGCCACAGCCTTGTTTGCCTACCCGGTTCTGACCTCTTGTCTACCTCTTGGTTTCCTTGCCTTGCTTATTCATTGCCTAATTTGGATCTCTCTGTCTGACCATGGTAACAACTCTGCTCTTCCTCATCTCAACTACGCCTCTTGTCTTGTGCTCTGGATTTGGATACAAATTTTTGACCACCTGTATATGACCTCGGATTGTTCCACTGGACCTTGATTCTGGACTTCCCCAAACACTTCACACTGCACAGCTCACCTGTTCTGCTGCAGCTCAATCACCGCTGGTGACATCATCTGATCTGTCAACATGGGTTCTGCTCCCTGCCTGACTGTGAAAGTTAGTGACTGCCTTCATTCTCCCAAGAACCTTCTGTCAAAGTCTAGTCTCTTAACACTCCTGTCTCTGCAGATCTGAGTGGCCCACGGACCCAGACCTCCACCAGAGATCCTGTTTTAATAAACCTTTTAAACCATTCCTGTATTGGCGCATTTACTGAATCCAAAACCTAATTCATTCATGTCATTCTTGGCAACTGCTACTTTTAGCTTCAGCTTTTATTTATAGCTTTTTAATTACTTTGATTTGTTTGTCCCTTGATACTCTAATTTAATTCAGTTTATTTATATAGCGCCGTGTCACAAGTCATCTCAGGGTACTGTACAGAAACATTCATATACACAAGTTATTTATCTGAGAAGCAGACTGCTTTGAGTTTAACTTCATCGCAGACTCATCTTAAGCATGTAAGCAACAGTGGAAACGAAAAACTTGATGAGAAAGAAACGGCTAGCAGAACCGGGCTCAGAACAAGAGGCCATCTGCTTCGACCGGTTGGTTTTGAGAGGACAGGAAGGAAGAACAGATACACAATGGCAAGTTGAGGATTGCATGTTAAGATAAATTAATGTAGTGAACTCGGCCTCCGACCAAAACCTGTCTCTGAAGACCTTCATGGGACAGGAACTGTTATTTCATTGATTTGAATCCAGAAAAACAAATTAGCTCATCCAGAGACTTTCTAATTGTATCCTGAAGTAATCAATTGAAAGAACACTCTTCTTTTTATATTATCATTACTATTTTACAATATCTTGATAATCAAAAAGTGTGCTTAGTTCATATCATTTCTAATGTTGAAGTGAACCACTCATTTTAAATCAACTGTGAAACAGTATTAATGATTTTTTTTAAAACCTCATTTAAATTAGAAATCAAGTTAAATGTTTATTTACAAAGTGACTATACATTTTGATTTTCTGTCTAAATGAGAAGTCAGTGATGTCGGTCAAAAGTCGGAGACAGTCAGAAAAGAAGTTATTAGAATGGGCTGTATTGTTTTTAAACCTAGCAGACGGTAAAAAGAGAAACACTGGCATCTGCGTTGTCTCACTTCGCCATAACATTTCTCTGTCTGCACTAAACGTTCCTAAACATTCCTGAACTCTCTGTTGACTTTTAATAACCCTCTGACATTACTAGAACCACCCCCTGTTGGTTGTTTCAACCAATCAGGAAGTATTAAGTGACCGGAAGTGATAACTCTTTAAAAGTCGACACTTCCTGGAACTATTTAGTCTTCTCTGTCTTCTCAGTCTACTCAGTCTACTGAATCTACTCTTGGAGTTCTCTTGATGGAGTCTTCTCAAGCCTTCTGGAGTCTTCCACTCCTGAGTGGGATCTCTGACGGACTCACAGATGCTTGCTGTGAATCCACCCGGGCGTAACGGCCTACAACCTCGAAGGGAGCTGGTCCTGTTTGTTGAATGGAGTAAATCGACACGACTTCTGACGATGACCAGCCGCTCTAACCGGAGACGCTGGAAGGTAGCATTGAAATGGACCCGATACCGGAGCTGATTCATCTCCTGCGAAGGTAACGAGTCGCCACACGCTAAGTGTACCGGAGGTTTGAGCTGGTGATTGAAAGAAGCGTGCCAATTCTGGAACCACCAAACATACACCTCCCTTCATCCATCTCTTCTTTAAACTCCTTCATTCCTTCCTTTAAACTCTTCTATTTTGCCAGTAATCTAGATGCCTTTAGAAATGTCTTGTTGTCTTATCAGTAAAGCGTGCCAAGTTTTATTAATCAGAATCAGATCAGCTAACCAAGTGTACAATGTTTTGATGTTAAATTTTGATTCTGTTAAATAAATGACCACATTTATTCTGATGGGTCAAAGGAAAATTAACGTCTCTTGTCACTGATTAAACAATCCTCACAGTTACCTCGTCACATGGCATTAATTTTACTCGAAAAAGAAAGAACCCGTTATATTTAAATAATTGGTAGTGAAAGTACAGCGAAGCTGAACCCCACATTTGGTGGGACCGTATGTCCACAGCAAAGCTGTCCTTGACACACTACATTAATTTTGTGGAAATTTTGTCAATTTGTCTTCCAGTAGTCTAAGCCTATGGGAGCATAACTGACAAGAATAGGGTTTTAGGATTCATGCACACCAGAAAGGCATGGTTAAAGTTTATTGAAAATCAGGTGGGAGTCAGGATCCAACTGTAGGAACACATCTTCACAGGCAGGTGGGGTGAGAACCACCTGTCAGAGCTTGAAGTGATTACGTGAAGCGCAGCTGCAGAGCTGTGACAAACGTGAACAGAAGGGTAATCCAAAGACAAGGTACAGGTGTATAGGTCGGGGTCGTACACAGGGAGTAAGAGGTTCAAGAACAAATCCAAAGGTCAAACCATAATCCTGAATCCGTAGTCAGAAGTAGTAAAACCAGGGGCCAAATATACGAGGAGCAGGCAGCACAATAAATCCACAAGATGAGGCGTGAGGTCAAAATCCAAAAAACAAGGCATGAACAAGAAACAAGATAACAGGCACCATGAAAGGTCTGATAATCTGGCAGGTTGAGTGGTGAGAGGAGTCCTTAAATATGGGTCGGAACAGGTGCAGTGAATCAGGGTTGATGAGCTGAAAGTGCAGAAGGGGTGTGGAAGAGTGACAGAGTCAGCAAAAACATAACATGGAGGCAGATGACAGAGAACATGGGATCATGACAACAACAGGCCAACCCTAATTATAGGATTTTTATGATTTATCAAAAAGGAAAGTCTTAAGTCCAGTCTTAAAACTGGACAATGCGTCAGTCTTATGGACAAAAACTGGAAGTTGGTTCCACAAGAGAGGAGCCTGATAACTGAAAGGTCTTCCTCCTATTCTACTTTTGGAAACTCTAGGAACTACAAAGTGCAAGTAATCCTACAGTTTGAGAGCGAAGTGCTCTGTTAGGAAAATATGGAACAATAAAATCTGTAATATAAGATGGAGCTAGGTTGTTGAGAGCTTTGTAGGTTAGAAGTAAGATTTTGAATTCTATTCTGGACTTGACAGGGAGCCAATGGAGAGAAGCGAAAACAAGAGCTATCATCTCTCCTACTAACTCCAGTTAAGACTCTGGCAGCAGCATTTTGGATCAACTGAAGACGTTTTAAAGAAGTATTTGGACACCCAGATAATAAACTATTGCAATAGTCCAGTCTAGACGTGACAAATGCATGAACCAGTTTTTCTGCATCATTTTTAAATAAGATGTTTCTAATTTTAGCGATATTACACAGGTGGAAGAAGGCAGTTCTATTAGTGTTTTTAATGTGGGGGATAAAAGACATGTCCTGATCAAAAATAACACAAAGATTTTTAACATTAGAGCTTGGGGCCAGATTAATGCCATAAGGAGGGCGAAAGACTGCTAAATTTATTTCATGCTCGGGTCTAAAAACCAAAACCTCAGTCTTGTCTGAATTTAAAAGCAGAAAATTAAGGGTCATCCAGGCTTTTATGTCTTTAAGACATGCTTTTTGTCATAAGATCTGAATACCCAGAGTGAAAAAGGAGGGGACTGAGGATGAACACTCAACACAAGAAGATCATCCATCCATCCATCCATCCATTTTCTTTACGCGCTTATTCCATTTTGGGTCACGGGGGACGCTGGTGCCCATGTCCAGCAATCACTGTGCGAGGGGCGGGGTACACCCTGGACGGGTCGCAAGTCCATCATAGGGCCACATAGAGACAAACGAGACAAACAAACATTCACTCTCTCACTCACACCTAGGGACAATTTAGAGTTACCAATCAGCCTAACATGCATGTTTTTGGTCTGTGGGAGGAAACCGGAGTACCCGGAGAAAACCCACGCATGCACGTAGAGAACATGCAAACTCCACCCAGAAAGGCCCCTGGACTGGGGTTTGAACCAAGGACCTGCTCGCTGAGAGGCAGCAGCTCTACCAGTTGCGCCACCGTGCTGCCTACAAAAACATCAGTTCAGTGCTTTTATTTAGATTGCAGCAATAACAGGAACCATACAGAATCCTGGTGATGGTATTAGGTCTGTCTTTGTTTCCAATCAGTAACAATCCAAGTGAGAGAGAGTGTGTCCAGAGATCTCTAGAAGCATGTAGTACGAGACACAGGAGAACAGCTGGAGGGCATAGGCAAGGCCCAAGTGTTTGGTTTCTTTACTTTTTCAAACACGGTTTCTTTTTCATCATATCGCCAGCAAACTGGTTTTTCCACTGTGGGAGTGTGGTATTTGTAGGACTACAGTTTGTTTGTGCCTCCTTGGACCGAAGAAATCCTTCGGATAAAGGACGAAACATCTCAGTAAAGAAAAAAGAAAAGAAAAAAAAAACATCCAGATGACTTCTTGAACATTGTTGGATTTGTATCTGGATTACTGGGCATGAACTTTGGTGTTTTTAACCGTTTTGGCATGACTGCCCTAGATGAGTTGACAGGGGAGAGGGTGGACCCCAGAAACCATTGTATCACCAGCAAACTGGTTTTGTTACACTATGGGAGTGTGGTATTTGTGGGACTATAGGTTGTTTGTGCCTCCTCGGACTGAAGAAGTCTTTCGGATGAAGGACGAAAAATCTCAACAAATAAAAAATAAAGAAAGAAACCATCCAGATGACCTGACTGACTCGCTTGAAGACCCACTTCTATTCGCTTGCCTTTAACACGGTGTGATTTGTTTTGGTCCGGTCTGTTCTCTACTCTGTTGGCCATTTTAGTTAGCTTCTGCTGCTATTTGTATCTGTATTTCTATTTTATGTTTTCCTGTCCGCTGTGCATGTTTGTGTTCTTTTGTACAGCACTTTGGTTGGCCTTGTTGCTGTTTTAAGTGCTATATAAATAAATTGGTATGGTATGGTATGGTATTTTGGCATGACTGCTCCAGAGGAGTTTATGGGGGAGAGGGTGGGCCCACGAAACCACCTTATCACCAGCAAACTGGATTTTTCCACTATGGGAGTGTGGTATTTATGGGACTATAGTTTGTTTGTGCTTCCTTGAACTGAAGAAGTCCTTCTGATGAAGGACGAAAAGTCTCAGCAAAAAAAAAAAAAGAAACCATCCAGATGACCTGACTGAACATTGTTGGATTACTGTGTGTCCTTGTTCTGATATCTGCAGGACTGGTAGGGCAGAGCAAGGAATGCACCAAAGCTGCCTCAGTGGAAGTGCTGCTCTCTTGTGGTATAACTAGGTACAGCAACTCAATTCAATTGCCTTTCCACAATGTTCACAATTATTATATCACTAATAAAACAAAACAATGTGATCATGCCTTTGTGTGTCACATGAACGTAATTTTACATATATGAATGTTTCTGCTCAGTGCCCTGAGATGACTTCTGTTGTGACTTGGTGCTTTATAAATAAACTGAATTGAATTTAGTGAAGAAGTCCATTAAACAGTTTACTTCGATCAGTTTTTTTTATCTAAATTTATATTATAGGATTAAATGGATTGTAGATAACTATTTACACAAGAGCAGGTGAAATAGTCAGACAAGGGTGGAAGTAAAGAGAATGACGGCTGCCTATTGCCTCATCCAGTACTTTTAGATTCTAACTGTCCACAAATTAGATGCTGTGAAGTGAACCAGGGCTGCACCACTGATGTTGAAGCATCTCCATCTTTACTCACGTGTTTAATAACATAATTACTGCAAACACAGAGGCACTCTGGAGCTTAGTAGAACTTAGAGACTTATTCCTTAAATAATTGATGTGAAGAAACGAGTTGCTGCAAATCAAGAGAGTATGGGCCGTGGTGTTGGACACTTTGGTTGCTCTGTGCACCTTACAGAACACTGAAAGACTCACGACCAGATCAGAGTAAAAAGCTAAACAGTTTATTGTAGGAGAAGACAGGCAGAGCTGGAACCAGCAGGGTAAGATCCGTTTGGTTGTTCAGGTTCTGGGGAGGAACTGTTCGGCTGTGGTTGTGTGCTCGGGTGAGACGACGAGGAGAGGAGTAGATGTTGTGCATGAGAACGGGCAGGTAGAGCGGAGAAGGTTGGGTCCAAGAGTCTTCCAACAGATTTTCAAGACTTGGAGCAGACCAGAGGTTCCAGGGAGGACAGATACAGGAACATGAGGAGATCACTACAGAGAAACAGGTGTTTCTTGTATTATTCAAGGAACACAAGTGGAGGTTTTGTCACTATTGACAACAAACAATCCACTAGAGAACTGAGAGTCATTCTTATGAAGAACAAGTTGATTACTGATAAGCAGATGGAGGTTGCTCTGCTTAGCACAGCACCTGAAATGACATCATGAAGCCAGGGGAGGGAGCCAGGTAACACAGACCTAACACAATGATGTCCTCCAGCAGCAACAAAGCAGCATGTGTGATCACCTTCACCTGTAGGCATCATACATGAGTTATGATAAATTAATTAGTTGATCAAACACCATCTTCTTCCCAGTGACAATTCAAGTGACCCTTAGAAGATTCACATGCATTTCATGGACCTCATCTATCATTGCGCCTTGCAGGTATACACTCACTGATGTTTACATGTACATGTGACTAAAGTACAGAAAACACTACAGTTTACATTAGACAGAGGTTGTTTTGATCATGTTGCAGTGTATTATACGTATGTTAGGTTCAATGTGCGTCAGTTTATTGTTCTGCTTTAAACCATAAATGTTTAAACTCATGAGAAAACATGTTAAGTTCCGAAAACTGAATTAACTCGAATTTTGGTAAGTTTAGGCGAGTTTCAGTACAGTACTGTGTATTTTGATTCTGTCGACTGAAACGGTTCATGTGGATGGAAGCACGTTCCCACAGCTGATCAAAAGTTTGCATATATTTACACACAGCTTTCATTTTTGTCCACCCCGACATGTGTGCAACATGGCAACCTTTTGTGTGTACGCGCAGTGGATGCATGAGGCCCCTGATCTTTGACCGGTTCTAAAATGATTCTGATTTAACATCAAGTGGACAAAAAATACAACAGGTTCCACCTCGTTGTTGTTTATTAAACAAATTAGAAAAGATGGGTGAAAATCGAGTCTACCTCTGCTGCTTTTACAGGATTTTAGTGAAAATGTATTACCTGATCATTATCAGTCAGACCACAATTTATTAAAGCTGAAGCTTTTTTCAGTTTGCTGCTATGGGGCATATAGGTCTGTATCAACCCAATGTCAAGAAGGAAAGACATCAGCAATGACTTTAGAAGCAGCTGTTGCTGTCCATCAATCTGGGAAGAGTCAGCTAACAATCTGGAGTCGGTGGTTTTGCAGTGAGAAAATATTTAAGACAGCTGCCAATCTTCCAAGGAGTGGATGTCTAATCAAATTCACCCCAAGGTCAGACTTTGTACTACTCAGAGAAATTGTTAACAATCCAAGAGCTCCTTTTCCTAAATAAAATGCAGATGAATGTGATTCTACACGCTGTTAAATCGTAACTTTTCTGTGGAAAATACACATTGTATGTTTACCGTTTAAAGCAATGAAAGTTGGAGACAAAAAGAAACAAAAAGTCACACAATTAAATAAAATAATACCAAACCATAAAGTTGTAGTTGTTTTCATTTATTTGCAGTCTTTTTTGCACCATAACTTTTTTTAAACACTTTTATGCCACAACATTGGGTTTTATTTTTCTCTCCTTTGTTTACTCCTGGGAACTTTTAAATACAACAAATCAAATCCTCTTTATTTTTATAAGGACATGATCATTAGAGTGTAGTCCTCCATAGTTTCTCTTTTCCAAACTCCATCACGTATAACATTTTTTTTTATAAATTCACTAAACAGCTTGAAAAGCAGCATGAACATGGATTGTGGGTTGTACGTACTTGATTTTTTACTTCTTTATCATTTTCAAAAGTGAACACTGATAAGATGACTGCTTGATTCATGAATATACATTTAGCAAGAATGAGTTTAAGATTTTTACTCAAATGAGAGATTTGTTGCTGGAAAGATTTGCATTCAAGATCATTTGTGCTTACAGTTTTATTTATTGACAACAATTCTAATAAACTACAATATTTCAAACAAAAGCTCCTGTTAAACTTTAAAGTAACTTTACTTATACTGAAAGATGTAGGTGCATACTAAATGTGAATTGAGTTGCAGGGGTGCAATAAAACACCACGTCTAGTTATTTGTAAGAAAACCTGCAGGAAACTTTGAAAGAAGCAAAACATTATTTATTCTTCATTTTTCTTTAAGATTTTTCTTCACATCCTTTCAACTCTGGAGGCATCTCTATAGATTGTTGAGCTCCAGCAGAGTCTGGTCCAGAACCTGGTGCATGTCCAAGTTTTCTTCTTTGGCTTGGGCCAGCTTCTCTAAAGTTGGAGAGAAAGCAACAAGTGAACTTCCAGCCGCGTTTCTTGTCAGAAAATATAATTGTTTCTACACAAACACAGAGCAGAAAGACACGTCAACAGCCATGTGGACTTTGGCTATGCAGTTTAATAATATCTCATAGAGAATATACGCAGTATAGAAATGATACATTGTCCATTACAACTCCGGTGCATCCCTTGAGTTTTATGTTTCTATGCTTGAAAAAAGTATCATCCAGTGTTTAAAATGAAAAGGAGTCACGTACAAAAGCTTAGAATATTAAAAAAATTGACTTCAAATCCAGTTTGGATCAGTCTGTTCATACAAAGATGTTGTCTGAAGACTTTTAGTTTTAGTAGGTTGAAAACCAGTGAGTCACCAACGGTCTCATGTTCTCTAACAACGGACTTGCATCTGCTTTCGTTACAATCCATCAAAACATTTTCCTACAAAGGTCTTAACCTGATATTTAAATTAAGGAAACTGCTATTGGTTTAAGACTTAAACCAACTTAAACTTTGTCTTATCATGGTCATCTGATATATTTTAGTTCGGCCATAAAACCGCAAATTTTCTTCATGCTCCAGAGTTAGTCGTGGAGTTCCTCAGGACTCAGTACTTGGACCACATATGCTTTAATTTGGTAATATAGCATAATTTTAGTTGGACTGCAGTTTTCTCTTAAAGAAATGAAAACAACTCAATATTCTGGTTCTAATATTTGTTAATTTGGTTCTTGGAAACTTTAGAACTCACACAGGTACTTTAGTTGGCATAACCCCAACCTTGATAGCTAATGAAATATTGTGTAAACAAAACTTCTTTCTGATTCCAGAGAAATGAAATAGGAGATGAAATACAAAAGGGTAAATTAGGGCTTCAATTCCCACACAACAAATGATACAAAAGGAACTGAAATGATGCAGACGCAACAATTTTAAATCTGGAGATTTATTGAAAATGTATTTAATACAACATGTAGGAAGCAGTGTCTGCATCTTTCCCATTCAAAGCTACGCTGTTCATGCAGTGTCTGGTTCAGGCATCAGTCAAAGTTCTGAGTGTAGTCTTCCAGTCTCACATTTTTCACTAACACAAACACCTGTCCTCTCGCTCAGAATGTCCTGGACGTCCCCTTCATTTCCACTTACACTAACAGTCTCTTTCAAGTCAAATTTTATTTCTTTAGCTCTGATTTCAGGGCTTGAATGAGGTCACTCATCACCTTTGTTTACATGCTTTGTTTGTCCTCAGAAGTGCAGAGCAGCTTGAAAGTCTCCACAAAGTAGATCATGTACATTAAACCCTAAGCCAGGGGTCTGCAAACTTTTTGATCAAAAGAGCCATTTCTGCCCCTTCGCTGGAGCCATACAACCTGCTACAACTGTGATTACCAACAGGTGGCCCATGGGCCACTTCAATTCTCTCTCTTTCCCTCT
>NC_056515.1:20191961-20216347 GCF_014905685.2 Nematolebias whitei
ATCGGGGCCAATAAATCGGCTGGCCAATTTATCGGTGCACCCCATTTTATGTATATACAGCACCTTTTATATTGGTGAGTTATTTTGATGGAATGGCCAATGTCCCATATTTAACTTTATCGCTAATATCGGTCTATACCGATACCATACCGATAATATCGTCCATCCCTCTTTAGTAGATAAACCATGAGTGAGATAGATAATTGTCATGAAGACGTGTGGAGTTCACTGTGTGTGTCACGAGGATCCACCCCCTAGAAAAGTATATTGGGCAGCGTCCAGGTGTGATGAAGCTAAATACTTTTGGCGGCAGGAAGCTCGTTAGCCCGTCCAAACACCTCCCACAAAATAACCATAAATTAGCTGCAGCATTATATAAGCTGCGGGGCTCAAAGTCTGTGAAAAAGGTAGCGGCTTATAGACCGGAAAGTACGGTAACTACAAGTGAAGATATTCTGGACACGTTAAAGAATCCCTGTCTGTCCATGTTGTGTCCAGTTTAAGGTGCAAATCTAATCTAGTTTCATACGATTCAATTTAATCCTGTTAATTCCAGTTAGATCCTATAAAGTATTGCAAACAACTGCACGATGTTTTGAGTGCATAAATTATACAAAATCAAGTATTGTAAACTAACGTGGCCTTCCAAAAACCATTAAATGTGTCATTCTCACCTCCTTCAGTTTTTCAGTAAGAACTTTGATTTCTTCTTCGTATTTGTCCTCCTTTTGCGAGTACTGAAATAGAAAAATATGTTTCAATGAAACTGCAGGGAAGTCCCTTTTAACTTCAACAGGGAGACAAACATTACAAAGGATGCAGAGGGTAAAGCCACTCGTTGTGTTTCTTTGGGAAAAGGATGAAAGGTAAATAGTAATGTCTAAGTTGAGTGAATAAATAAAGAGTTAGGCAATGAGATTTTAAGATAGCTATCATTTCAACCTTCATATTTTATTATCAAAACAGTTTTTGTCCTATCCTTTTTACAAGAGGACAGTTATCAGTGTCTTCTTCCAGACAAACATTACATGAAACAAAAATAGATTCAGATGGAAACAGTCTGTCAGTAAGGTCTCAAGTGTTCTGTGTGTTTAATAATTGTAGTTTCATGGACTACAGTCTGTTAGTAATTCACAGTCGGACCGGCCCCGAGCTGAGTCCCTCTCAGCCCTCACTGTACCTTCTCAGCCTGGGCTTCCAGAGACTTCAAGTTGTTGGTGACATTTTTCAGCTCTTCCTCAAGGTCAGCTGATTTACTGAGCAACGTAGGAAAGAAGAGAAGCAAAAGAAGAGAAAGCAGTAATTTGAAAGGTAGAAGAGATTAAAACTGTTTTGTGCCGTGTCCAAAGACAGAATGAGCTCACCTGGCTCTGAGGATCTGAGAATTTTAGTTTTAACGCTTTTAAAAGCGTTAAAACTAACGTAGGGCTTTTTAAAATTTACTTTTGTTAAATGTGAAATATTCATGTATTTCATATTGAGATGTGGTCTTTTCATGAAAACGCACATAAAAGAACATTAAAACTGTCCTCCTTTGCACATACAATGTAAGGGAGGAGAAATGTGTGCAGGTTAAACAGGAACCGCAGGCAGAAGCTGAGAGGCTGCAGGCCAGAGGAGAACGAAGCAGGGCGTTATAAAAACTGTACCTCTTCCTCGCCGCACACCATCGACTTTAAATTCTGGTCCATTAGCCTGAGCTCCTCCTCGAGCTCCCTCACTCGCCTGAAGCAGTTAGTCCGGGATGATGGTGCAGGGTTGGGGTGACGGGGGTGGGGAGAGAGGGGGGTAAGTTGGCCCAAATGGGCAACGGTGGTGCACACATGCGTTAATGATGCATTTCAGAAACCCCACAGCAAAACACATTCAAGTCTACGTGCCTGGTGTGTCTGGTGTGCATCGCACATCGTATCACTACATGAGGCTTAAAGGGGTGGTTCAGCCATTTTTAAATGTTTTTCTGTGTAAAAGTTATGAGTTAATGTCTGACAGGACAGATGAGCTAACGTCAAGTCTGAACAGAGGTGTGTCTGCCTCGACAGGCCATTATTAGCTCAGCAGTGTGGTCTGAGCTTCCACGTTCAAAGCAGATCAATGCCATCTTAAAACTACTTGAACCTCAGATAATCCACAATCCACATTCGTTTTTTGGCAAATATATAAAATGCAAAAGTCGCAGCTGAGCTGCTGAGCCCCTCTCATCTGGCTGCTGCTGCCGCTATCTGCACTTTCAAATAACCACTGAATTCTGCGAAGGAAAAGAAAAATGTACTAAGAGATAAGAAATATAAAAGTTCTGTTAAATAGTTTTTGTGTGAACCGAAATACATTTTCAAGACTGAAGCCATTTTAGGACAGCAATTTGCTTTTTGTCTTAGTCGTTAACTCATCGGTCCAAAATCTTTTTCTCCACACTGAGCCTGTTCAATCTACAATGCTGATATTCTAATTGTTTCAAACCTTTACACACAAAAAAAAAAAAAAACATTTGTGTGGCTGAAATATTCCCTTTAAGTACAAAGCTGAAACAGGTTACTTACTGAAAAGTAAAACAATTTCCAACATTGTAATTTAAAACGCAAAAATGCTGAATGCAGATATCTATTCATTTAAACCAAAATTAAATGAATACAATAAATTAAACTGCAACTAACGAGTATTACTTACATGCATTACTGTATGTTAATTATTCTTGTTAAAAATGGCATTTCAAGTAGCACTGTGTAGGATGTGGGCACATCCAGTGGCAGATGGCAACTTACAAAATACATAATATTGCATTAATAATATAAATGTGTTATAAAAACAGGCTGACATCTGTAACAAAGCAAACAGCTCTGGCAGCGGCGTTAATGCTGCCAACACCAGTCAAGGTGCATCACATGCAGCACGGCCAAAAGGCACCACAAACACTACACACCACTGCAGAACCTCCACTTCTGTTGCTGAGGGAACATATTCACCATCAGCTAAGCTAAAGTTCACATGCTGTCGTAGTAGTGATTGTATTTTCTTTTCTAGGACAACATAAATACTAATAAATAAATATTTTGTTTGGTGTGAACGTCTTAATACAGGGGTTGACTTACGCCTCAGCCACCTCAGCTCGTTCCTCTGAGCGCTCCAGATCTCCCTCCAGGATCACCAGTTTACGTGCAACCTGCAGACATTCACACACTGATTAACTTTTGGAGCCATTTTGGTTCAAAATGGCTGCCACAGCTACCTCAGAAAACTCTAAATTGACTATAAATCAGTAATTTTTTTTTTGAGATATTGAGCTGAAATTTGGTGTGGTCGTAGCTTAAAGCAAGTTGTGGTACACTCCTAATGCAAATTCAAAATCCAAGATGGCCTCCTTAGCTAAAAGGGAAGATATTGAGCAGAAATTTGGTGTGATGGTAGCCAAGAGCCAACCCCAGCACACAGTACTGTCAAATCAAAATTTTATAATGGCTGCAACGTGGCAGTCCCTGTTTCTGCAGGAACTTTCTAGTCCGACTCTGTACTACATTATGTGGAAAATGTTGCATTGTTATTTGTTACAATAAAATAATAATCAGAGTGCAAGCACTAAATATTGGTACATTACATTAATGAAAAAAAGGCTCTAAGCAGATGTCTGTGCCACTTGTGATGCTATTGGCTGTTAGCTGAACATGTTTTCTTTCAGCCGCTCCCTTATGCAAGGGTTGCCACACTCGCATGAAAGATTCAACAGTTGTCTTACGCTGGATACCCTAATACTGGTACAACCTGGGCTCAAACCTTCTGCCTCAAAATTACAAGACGGCAGCACTGACCACCGAGCTACCACGGCCCCGTCGGACTGAACACATAAATGAGGGAAATTTGAAACTCCCAACCAGACAGTTTTTGTGTACGAACAGAGGAAGCCCTTCAGAAGAGCAGGAATTCAATTCAATTCAATTCAAATTCAAAAATAATTTATTAATCCCAGAGGGAAATTAAATGTTGTTGTAACTCGGAAAACTAACTAACTAACTAACTAACTAACTAACTAACTAGGAAACATCTTAAATAAAAATAAATGAATTAAATTAAAACACCAGCTTCCCTCTATTCACACATTAAGAACATGCATTAAATGCCCTGTTCAGAAGTAAATCTAATAATAAAAATAAGATAAAAAAAACATGAATTTCTTTGTTTTCAAAATAATATCCACCCAAAACTGTTATGGACTAAAACATATTTGATATAACTAAAAAAAAATGCTGGTGCTCATCATCTGAACTGAGAAATCCCAGCCCTGATGAGTCACAGTGAACACTGAACTCTGCAGAGGCTGGGTGTGCAGCACAAGTGCTCAGTCTGGATCTAAACACAGTGACCCCCCACCTCTTCATATTTACGATCAGCCTCCTCAGCGATGTGCTTGGCCTCCTTCAGCTGCATCTCCTGGATCTCCATCTTCTCCTCATCCTTTGTTGCCCTGTTCTCTATGACCTTCATTCCTCTGAAAGACAGAGCAGAATATAAACCCAGTCAGTACTTCATTCACTGCCTGCACATGTGATTAACTGGAACTGTTCCACGTCCTTTCAGGAAAGTCTGAGCACAATGCCTTTTACCTCTCGCTCTCATCAGCAGCTTTCTCAGCTTCCTCTAGCTTCTGCAGAGCCGTAGCTAGCCTCTCTTGAGCTCGATCCAATTCCTCCTCCACCAGCTGGATGCGCCTGTTTAGAGATGCTACCTCTGCCTCGGCCTGCAGAGACACACACAGGGTTTATTAACGGGTCAAGACTGGTACTCTACATGCTGAAAGGCTTAAAACTCTTGTTCCATATTTCCATATTCATGTCTGTGTCCTCGTCTAAGATTATATACTCATCCTTGAGTGTGCGTGTGTGTGCAAGAATATTAAAAACCATCCATCCATTATCTTTTATCCGCTTCTTCCATTTTGGGTCACAGGGGTCGCCGGTGCCCATGTCCAGCAGTCACTGTGCGAGGGGTGGGGTACACCCTGGACAGGTCGCAAGTCCACCACAGGGACACAGCTCACAATCATCTCCCACAAATAGACAGTATGGGTATATTATACATTTCTTGAATCCTTAGAGTCCTGTGAATATTGCACTTGCTGACTCTTGTGTCCCTGCTGCCACAGGGCTAAAAGAAAGTTAATTTAGGTGTATATTGTATTATTTGTTGTTTAAAGAGCTCTAATGACCTCTGTGTTGGTCAGGGAAACACTAAACTGGGCTTAAATGAAAGCCAAGAGGGTTCCTTTTAAGAAGATGAAACATTTGACCAGCAATGTCTATACCATGAGTCTAAACCAGTGTTAAAAAAATAATAATGTTATATTCATGAGCTGATTACTGCGACTAAGCTACCACTTTGGAAGGGCTATCATACCAAAATGTCATCTACAGACATGCAGCTTTTCAAAATTATGATTAAGTTTTGCCACTCTGAGAAGGACTATGAAACATCTGTATTGTGTTGGCTCGCCTGCTTCTTTTCTTGTCAGTGGGTCCGCTCCTTTTTCTATCACCACCTCAAGAAGTAGAGCAGCAAAGAACGTCAGGTTTCAACGCCAGCGTCAGAAGTTACCACAAAACAGAGCCGACATGTCAGATGTGTTTATGTTTATTGTATAATAATGACATTGTTAAACTTTATGAGGACATATATTCACAACAACCTTCGTATGTATGTATCTGTCTATCTGTCTAAGTTAGTGAACATTTTTCGCTGGCTCGGAAATGGCACTACGTTAAATTGCGCCGGCGTTTAAATGGAGCGTACCGGTTAATACGTTTTAGACCAGGAAACGTCAGTGTGAAAGTTGCGTTAAACGCGTGCGCTAAATATATTGTTTTAACAATTATATGTCCAACATCGTTAAACAAAACAACTAAGCAGCGATTTTTTTTAACTGTTATTTTTATAGTCAGAGTCTAACTGTTCGGGATGAACAGCGCCTCTCAGAGTCCCAGTTGGTCCCAGCAGGTCCCACTTCCGGGCGGTAAAGTTTGTTACCCTCTGCCTGTCCTGCCTCTCCATGTCGGCCTCCGCCTGCAGGAACCCCAGCCGGTCCTCCGCTTCGTAGGCCACCTGCTGCAGGCTCTGAATTTTCTTCCGCACCGCGTCCACAGATGCGTACATCGCCATTTTTGTGAAGGTGTTTTAGCACCGAGCTACGCGCAGGCGTCGCGGCGTTTCCGTGGCAACTGATTCAATGGACTTCCGGATAATATTTCAAAATAAAGTTCAGGCAAAAAAAAAAATAATAATAATAATCAAGAAGTCTTGCTTAAAATATATAATATTTGACAATTTTACCACATAAATAACTAATCAGAAACATTATAAACATATACAAAATTAATAAACGTTACTAAATTATTAAAACTTTTTATGCTACGTTAGTTTTCAACTTTTATAGAATAACTCGATAATGGATTGTGTTTCATAACTACTTTAATCAGGTCAGAAAATTGACACTTTAAGGGAGAACTTCAAATTTAAATTTTATATTTCTTATATATTTTTCATTGTTTTAAAGGTTAACATTGCAGTATACAGTAGATACATCTGTAAATCCCCTCCAGTATTTCTTTGAGTGGTAAGCAATCCAGTTGTTTTTTATAGTAAAAAAAAAAAATCCCTTCCACTCAAAGACTCCAGATTTCATGTATTCTATTTTTTCCTAATGATTACAATCATCTTGTGACATCACAATGCGCTTTATAGTTTGTGTTAAATAAAACTCAGCCAATTAAACAATGGATTTATACAATTTTCAATGATGTATCAGCGTAAGAGAAAACAAGAATCACTGCATTAATCTCAGTTAAACAGGTGTTCTCAAATGTTTTCAGTTGTTATTGAAGAATAGGATAAAAATGCATTTAGCATAAGCAAAAAACCAATAAATAAATAAAGTATAACGGTGCATGGCTCTCTTTTAGGTGAAGTGACGGAGGTCTTTGTCCAGTGGTTCAGACTCATTGTTTTGAAGGAAAGTTTCTTGTAAGAAATGTTCCTCACAAGCACATTTTAGGATTACAGCCATAATCCTTAAACTGGATTGATGAAGTTTCATGGTTCTTGTTTGGAAACAGCTTTCAGGAACACATCTGTGTGCAAGTCTTGAACAGTAACAGTAACATGTTCCAAAGATCACGATTGGTTGTGAGACACAAGAAACTTCCACTTGTGGTATGAAACACTGGTTATTGCTCAGTTTCTATGCTTCCAACCAATGTCTTAATACACATTTTTACTTACATCCGTTGCTTTTTTCTCTGCTTGCTCCAGCTTCTCCTGGGCATCCTTCAGGGACTCTGAGTATTTGTCCAGCTCATCTTCCACTCCTTTGAGTTTCTTCTGCAGGCCCAGCAGCTCCTCCTCCAGCTGCAGGCCACAGACACAAGCAATGAGACAAAGCATGTCAGAGAGATATAAAAGGTGACATGTTTAACTTTCTACCAAAAAGGGTGAGTTTAATATTCTTACAAAAACACAACTAACTAATTCTAACAACGTCAGACAGGGTTGGTGGTTTTTTCATCACTTAGATCACTTTTAAACACCTGCCTGCTCATTATAGGTGAAATGATCAATTTCTATGATTTATAGAAGCCATTTATACATGAAAGTTTTATTATTTAATTTATATCGCTTTCATTCCAGTTTGGTCTTTATCTATTTATTGGCAATTCACCTAAGAGAAAAAACAAACAGTTCTAATTTAGGTCCAGTTCAGTGTATTTTATAGAGGAACCTGCATGGAAGAGACATCCAGCAAAACCACAACCAGCACAGAGACACAGACAACACAAGTTAGTGGCTACAAACAGCAGTCAGTTGAATCTGTCATTATTAAGAGTAAAAACGATGTCTATATAGCGTTTTACACAGTGTCCGGTGACATGATGTCTGCCTTAATAAGACCATTTTTTACTCGCCATTCATTCCACAGACAAAAACCTGGAAGAAACGGATGTGCAAATTGTGGTTTAGGGTTTGGTTTGGACTTTACTAGAAAAGGACAAACTTTCAGGCTGAGATCTGTCAGAGTGGATCAACAGAGAGCAAGAAGAAGAAGCAGGTGGTTGAGATCATGGCTAGATGCTGACAGATGTCTGACATTTGTCCATTGCTGCGGGCTAATAGAAGAATTGTTACAAGAAGATGGTGGTCAGCAGCACAGATGTGCTGCAGCAGCATCGCAGGTAGTGATAAAATGCCAGCTGAGCGAAGCTGATTAACATTTAATCTACTGTGGAGAGAGCATCTGATGGATCATTCTTTAAGTTTTACCTTCCTAACTCAGAATATTAATGTGATACTTTGCTTTAGTCTTGTCTCTGTGTTAATAATGTATCACCAAAGATTGTTGCCGCTGTAAGGACTATAAAAAGGTTGTTGTAAACCGCAGCTAGGAGACCTGGTGACAATATCCCCAGAACAAATGTCCTCTCTGCATCACCTGTGACAGCCTGTCTCAGCCTGCAGCCATGTAGGGCCTCTGGCTCACAAATAGATCTGAACTTTTCTAATCCTTCATCCAGAGGGATAGCTCCAGAAACAACTGCACTGAGGAGCAGCGACAATTTCAAGGAGGTGAAGCTCTTCAAGGCTAACACTAAAATAGACACGCTAATAAATGTTTCTGAGTAGAGAGACGTAATGGTATTGTAATAGTTTCAAGCTGCAGTCCTCTGGGGACAATGAAATGTCTGCAGTTGTTCAGTTCAGTGACTGCTGTCTATAAAAAGACTTCCACCTGATCCTGTCAAATACACTGCAAAGATGCAAAAACCGTACGGTGTTCTTCAACAGTTACAGTGAACTCTCTTATTACCAGGTTTATGGCTGAAAACTGGAACTTATTGTGAATGCAGGTTTCCACCTTACAAGCCTTTTGACAAACATAAACAGAACATAAATAATATCAAGTACGATCCCATGAAGACTTTCAGGCCAAACAGGATGGCTGCCAACTAGAGGACATTTGTGGTCATGTGATCAGTCCATTTGTCTTGTACTTTTGATGGACGGTACAGTCGTGCTTTTCTTCACAAGAGGAAAGTTTTGTGAGACTTTTGTTGTGCATTCAAATCAAAAATGCATCCAAGAAAAAAAAATACTGTATGTCTGTGCAGTTTCTGTCCTGTAGTCCCAGTAAATGGCCACTCATCCTGACTCGATTCTGCTGGAGGGTTCTGTTCAAAGGAAGTTATTTTTTTTTGGGGGGGGGGTCTTCCACTGTCTCACTGAATCAAAGGAGAACTGGAATCAATTTGTTGATTTTCTTAGTCACGATTCAGGGTTTTCTGTGGTATTTTGATAGTGTCGTTCATTTCTCATGTTTGCATTTGTTAGTTTCTTGTGCTTTGTGCCACAAGTGGCAGCTGAATGTTTGGGACTTGGTGCTCTGACCCTGGCTTACAAAGCTGGCTCTTGGGATATGGAAGATCACCTCTCTGGAGGGAGCCTGAACTTGTGTGTGAAGTTAAGAGGTATTGACCAGATCTCATTGGGCTCACCTCAACACACAGTGTGACTTTCTGGAACCAATCTCCTTGAGAAGGACTAGACTTTATTCCACTCTGGGGTTGCCAGTGGTGAGGTGCCATGATGGAAGCCTGTGCTTTGGAGGTTCCCCCAGTAGACTGTAGATGATAGGGCAGCTTCCCTGTGCCTTCAGGTGGGGGCTGGACTCTGACTCTTGTTTGTGTCTACGTGCTGAACAACAGTTCAGAGTATCTGTCCTTCTTGGAGTCCTTAGAGGGGGTGATGGAAGGTGCTCCAGCTCGGGACTCAGTGACTTCAATGTCCATGTAGGAAGCAACAGAGTAACAACCTGGAGGGTGTGACTGGGGGGAATGGACCCTCGTGACGTTCTGTTGGACTTCTGTTCTTGTCACGGTTTGTCCGTGACCAACACCATGTTTGAACATGATTGCACACACAATTTTCACACTCTTTGCTATTTTTCCATCTTAATACTGTGTGCTCATACAATGCATTTCTGCCAAGGAGGACGCCAAACTGTGTTTTACAGTTTGTAACTATGCTTTTTGCACTGAGAAAAAAAGATTTGTTCTATTTTATTTATAAGTGCACATGGCACCAGGACAACGTAGGTCACATAGATGGACTTTGTAGTCAAGACAGTCGATCTGTGTCAACTGGTCAACACCTGGTGGTGTGTCGGATCAGGTGATGAGGGAAGATGCTGAACAAACCCAGTGAGACAAACGTAGTAAATGTTTGCTGGGAATGCCTGGTGGAAGAACCTTTCAGAAGGATCAACTCCCACCTCCTACTGAATGTCAACCAGATCCCAGCAGAAGTGGGGTGAATTGAGTCTGAGTGGGCCATGTTCTGCATCTTCACTGTTGAGGGGACTGCCTTGAGCTGTGGCTGCAAAGTTGTTGGGGCCTCTCTTGGTAGCCATCCTCTAACCCGACCCGGGTGAGAGAGGCTGAAGCTGAAGGAGTCCTATCAGACCTTGTTAGTGGTTTGTTCTTCTTCATTCTCCTCATTGTAGTTTTCACTCCTCCATGTTCTGCTCTGGTGTTTTGTATCTTGTGTTGCCCTGTTTTAGTTTGTGCTCCCACAGATCCTGCCCAACTCCAGCTAGAACTTTAAGGTTTTCAGGTGGATGATAAAAACTGTATCTCTGAACAAAAGCAGCTTGTGAACCGTGCATCTTTTGATTGACACCCACTAATCAGAGTATGGGCCTGTGGTTCATGGGGTTCACTGACACATTGCAGGCTCTAATCAAATGCCAGTCATGTTGGATACTTTTGAGGAGTGACTGGGGAAGGAGCTATCAAGAGGCTAAAGCTAGCGAGAAAACGAGCGCCAAGAAGATGAAAACAATAGTTTAAATACAAAAAAAGGGGAACAACATTCAACAAACATCCTTATGTGGACCATAAGGTGTGCAACTTCCATCATTTTTACTTCTTGCATGTATTCAGTTGAAACATAAGAGAATGAAAAATAGAGATTGAGATTATATTTGCCCTGTTTAAATATTTCAGATTAGTATTAATGGGCTCTGCTTTGATTCTTAAGAGCATTTCAAGTTCTCACTTGTTTAAAGGGACTTCAGATGCATTTAACAAGCAGTAAACATACAGATGGTGTGAAGCTGTCTGCTCATCTACTGAGAAGTAAGAAGTGATGCTCTACTTTCCAAAGAACTGAACAGTAGCTGCAGCCAGTCCATCTCTTAAAGAGAAATATGTTGAAAAACTGCCAGGAACTACAACAGAAGCTGAACTCTCAAAGAGAAACATCACCTTCTTCCAACATCCAGACAGGATAAGTCGCAGCAGTGTTTAGTCACACGCTCAAAATAAAATAAAAATAACGATCTACCTCCTTAAAGCTCAAGAGAGGGTAAAAACTTGTATTTGTCTCTGACTGAAAGGTTAACGAGGTTAAATAAGGTTCTGAGATGTGCTTAGGTAAAATAAATCTCTAAGAGTTTTACGTGGCTTCTGATGAGATTGTACAAAATGTGCAGAGTTTACGTCTGGAAGTTGTTTTTAATGATGATGATGATGATGATGATGATGCACTCAGTCAGGTTGTTAAAGATTTAAATTAAATGTACAACACTCAGTGACAGCAAAAGGGAAATTAGTTTTTATAAATGCATCATTTCTGAGAAGTGGACAGGGATTTTGTAGCTAAATTAACACTGAACCTCGTGACATAAAACTACCATAATTAATAATAATCAAACGTACTTTTTATTTATCTGGAATAATAGAAACAGAATAAATGACTGGCAAAGTGGAAAATAATATTTTTGTTTCCTTTAAAGCCCACTTAGTTTATAAGTTTATGTAGAAAGTTTGACTTCAGAAACCACCTCTTACTTATATACATGGATCACTAGTGATAATCGAGTGTGACTCATCTGGTGAGTTAGGTGCTGAACTGTCTGAACCATGGTGGGATACGACGATTCTCAGCACACGATCAAGTACACCATGTGCTAGATTACAGTTTATACAGATTAAAGTAATAAACAGAGTCCACTTCTCAAAATCCTGTTGATTTAAAAACGTTCCTTCAATTTTAGACCAGTGTGACAGATGTCAGACGTCACCTTGCAACTTCAGTCATATTTTTTTCTTCTGTCCAAGTTTGCATAAATTCTGGAGTGTCTTTTTTTCTTGTACTTTCAGATGCTTTTGCTTTTTTAGTGTGTGACTAATTACCGTTTTTGGAGTTGCAATGACCACGCTTAACCTACCTCCCCTGCAAAATGAGATCTTAGCTTTGGAAATCTCCCACACCTCCATCTACGCATGGCTTAACACTGTCAGGACGTTTTCGAGGTGGAGAAGATTTTACTAACAGTGAATTTACTTGCGAGTGGACACCCTTACCTCAAATCTGTACCTTCTTAATGTGTACAATTGTGTAATTAACCCATCATGTTATGAAGTTATAACAATTGTAAACTATTTATTTTAGATCCTCCCTCCTCCACACACGGCTTTTTAATTTTTTTTTATTTACTTTACTTTTTTCCTCTGTTCTTGTATTTGTAGTGTTTTGATGAATAAATACAATTAAAGAAAATAAAGTTTGACCTGTTCAAGCAGCAACACATAAGAATGGTTGAACATATAGACCTCGCTGTCAGGAGATGGTTTGGTCTGTAAAGGTTTTAAGAAAAAAAGTCCCCCACTTTGTTTGATCTAAACTGCAATAATGTGTGGTTTTTTATCATTTATGTCCTTTATTGTAGCTTCAAATGATTGTTAATCCAGCATGATGTTCGTGTAGTTAAATTTAATCCCCATGTTGAACATGGATGAGAAAGCAGATAAACATGAGAGGGGTTCTGAAAGGTTTGTCCTGGCAGGACGTCCCGTGGGAGAGATGACTTCTCCCCCAACCAGAACCGTGTCTGAACGCAGCTTTGTCCAAAAAATATTTTTTTATTCACCGTTTATTTTAACACATTGTGAGAAAACATTCCCAAATAAATCCAGCTGTGGAATAACGATGCTCCAAAGGTTTCTGCAGATCCACAAGTATTCTGTCTCCTGACGAGACTTTGACTTTTCAAAGCCTCTTGGTGTCAGACACGAGAGACCTCAGAGTTTAGCTTCACAGTTGATGTCATTTTCAAGGTTATAGTGGAATCGTTACTAGTTGTTGATCCTTCCTTACAGCTCCTAAAGGCCTCGTTATGATGTCCAAGCCCAGGCAATTAAACCGGTCAGGCCTAAAGACTTTTGGGTTCATTTTTGTCTAAAACATTTTGATTAAAAACTGATCCTTTTGGTAATAATTTATTTTTTATTTCAGCACATTTAATGAGAGGGATCTCGTCTTTATCATGTCAAACTGAGCTCCCATCAACCCACCTGTTTGCATTTGTCCTCCGCTCCTTTCTTGTCCACCTCGGCCTGCTCTGCACGGTCTATGGCATTCTCCTTATCCAGCTTCAGCATCTGCATTTTCTTCTTGATGGCCTCCATGTTTGCGTGTGTTGGCTCTCAGCAGAGAAGAGAAGGGACGAGCACTTTGTTATCCTGACGGAGCCTCGGGCAGGTGGACAGGAGCGAGCTGTGGGGCTTGACTGAAAGGAGAAAAGAGATCTCACAGATAGGAACAGCCCAGCAGCTGCTGGAGCTCCAGCCTAAAACTTGTTGCCCATATTTAGGCAGCGAGAGCCGTTCAGTGTGTGTGTGTGTGTGTGTGTGAGGATAAATCAGAACTGAGCACACTCCCTTATGCGTGTCATCATTCTGCACGAGACAGAAAACAGCAGCTCAAATCCAAATATTTATAAGGAAAAATCATCAGGATTAATGAAGTTATTTCCACCTTCCTCACAAACAGCAAGTGGGGTTATAATCAGGAAAAAAATTTCTGCTGCCCTTCTACAAATCTGTAAAAAAAATATAATAATAATAATAATAAAAACCTCTGACCATGCTGAAATAAAATGTGTTGAGTTCCAACTTTCCAGCAAAGTTGCAAACTCTTTAACAACCTTAAAACGAAAACAAACAATTATGGAAAGAATAAAAACGCATGTGTGGCAGGTTTGAAAATACATTTTTGTAAGAAAAATAATCAGAGAAACATTCTGATTTTTCTGTTTATGTGTTGGATCTTCAGTAAAATTCACAGCTGTGTACTTTAAATCAGACTTTGAGAAAACCCACAAGGAGATGATGAGTGGAAACAGTGCTGTAAAAATCCTTCACAAAGCCAGAACTATTCATCGTTATTTGAAGTAACCAAGAACGACCGCAGGTTTCTTTTTAGAACCCTGGCCAGGCCGACACAGAACAGTGACTTCATCACAAAGTTGATTTAATCAGTAAACAAAATGGCAGAATTTACACATTGAATAAAATCTCAGCTTCAACAAACAATTCAGTCCAGTTGACCTGTGAGTTATCAGAAACAGTTGTTTAATTCAATGTGTCTTCTAGTTTTTCCATCACAACCAAACTGCTCAGAGGTTTTCCCTTCAATTGGTACCTCCATTTTAGATCTGATCCAGCTCTCTTTAGCCACAACGAGCTTGTAAACTTTATTTTTAAAAATTAAATTTAAATGGGTTTGAATTTGGGTCCATAATTTTACATTTCATTTAATTTTTAAAAAGTCTAGAAAAAGTGTAGCAAGTTATGATAGCAAAATAATCTGAGGAGTTTCAGTCAGAGTATAGAAAAGGTACTGATGAAAATGACTAAGGATCTTCTTGGGAGCTCAGACAGTGGACTGTAGTTGTTCTGTTAGAGCTCAGCGCTGATACAAATGATCACATCATTTTACGGAGGGTTCAACTTGTTATAAGGGTCAAGGGAAAGCATCAAGGTGGATTAAGTCAATTTTGTTTGATAAAATTCCCATTTGCTCATGTAAAAAATGAATCTTCCACACCAGAGTCAGTCATGGAGTTCTGCAGGGTTCAGTGTTACAAACTCTTAATTTAGCACCAAACACTGCTCTGTAATTTACTGGTAATCAGTGAAGACTCCAGAAACATGAAGGAGTTGTGGTCAGATGCCAGAGAAAGGGTAAGTTTCTGGCCATCAAGGACAACACCATATCTGAGAACACCATCCCCACAGTGAAGCATGTTAGTAGCAGCATCATAATGTGAGGATGTTATTCATCAACAGGGTTTGGGAAACTTGTCAGTTAAGAAGAAAAATGCACAGAGCAAAATAAAGTGACGTTATTGAGGAAAACCTGAATCTTCCAGAGATTTGAAAGGCGGTTGGAGGTTTCCTGCAGGACAACCACGGACGCAACGCTCCCTGGACCGTCTTCGCTCAGTTTCCCATTTTTTTACATTCATAAATGACGTCATCTCATCTGTAATTTTCCTCATCAGTTTCTTTAGTATAGACAGAATATGGACACTACACATGTTGGGGAATATTGGTCATAGTTGGATTAACATCAAAATTCATGCTCAATAATCCAGGTACAAATCCAACAATGTTCAGTCAGGTCATTTGGGTGTTTTTTTTTTTTTTTTTTTGTTGAGACGTTTCATCCTTCATCCAAAGGACTTCTTCAGTCCGAGGAGCCACAAACAGACTGGAGTCCCACAAATATCACACTCCCATAATGGGAAAAAAAAAAAGTTTGCTGGTGATAAACTGGTTTCTGGGGCCCACCCTCTCCCCAGTCAACTCCTCGGGGGCAATCATGCCAAAATGAGCCACTATGCTAAGTTTTTTTTCCACTATGGGCATATTTGTGGGACTCGTTTGTTTGTGGCTCCTTAGACTTCACACACACACACACACACAAAATTAACTCAATTTTGAAAGGAAAAAAGTCTTTATACCGTTTCTAAAAAAACAAATGTCTTGGACCAAAATAATTTGAAACGTTTCCTTGCCAAGTAAGGTTTGTGCTAAATAACTTAAAAGAAGAGAGCTGTTTTTTTTTAAACCCAAGTAACTTTTTTTTATCTTAAAGAGCAGCTTACAGATATGTGCAGTATAGATCAGTAGTTTCTGAAAGCCAACAGCTCGGGGGCGGACACCCAGCCATTAAAATCATTATGTAAATAAACCAAGTATTACAATGATATGTTACCTTTTAAATTTGTTTATTTTATTGCATTGAATCATAAATGCAATAAACAGAACCCAAACCCAGAACAAAAAAAACAAACAAACAAACAAAACAAAACAAAAAAAAAAAAAAATATATAAATATGTGGCGATCTGGAAATGTCCCGCGGGCAGTCAGTTGAGTATCCCTGTAATAGATGCTTGTCATCTTTGGGGAAAGCGTGAGGGGGAACAAATACTGAAAATGTATACCAGCATGTGTTGGGGATCACTTCAGATACACCAGACCAAATTTGAACTTAATAACCATAAAAATGACTGATTTATAACTATTTTTGTCTTTGATAATGTTGATTAGCTGTGGCAGCCATCTTGAATCGTGTTTAATCCAAATATTTATCAATTCTAGATGTTCATCGAATAATTACTTTGTTACAATAAACTCTGCTGCTTCATGAAGTAGGTGGCTCACACACACACGCACGCACGCACGCACACACACACTCAAGTACACAAACTCTATATTCTTGACAACCACCAAAAAAGACAAAACAAAAACAAACAAACAAAAAACTCCAACATTTTCAGTGAAAATTTGCTTTATTGTATATAAATCTCTAGGACAGTGCCCGGCAGGTGATACTACTGTGCACCAACATTATAATTCTACCACAATAAAAGTCAAAATGTGATCAAAATGAAAAAACTTTCAATTATTACAGTCTTAATCTGCGTACTGCTCTGTCAGATCTAAAAAGTATGTGACTGAAAATAAAGCTATTTGTGCTGATGCGTAGCAGGGTGATGAAGTTATTGCACTTCTAGGGCAAATGGAATCAATAATACTTGAAAAAAATAAAAAAACGCATGATCTAAGCACAAATACAAAGTTTTGTCAATAAGGCACTAACAGTAGGCCCATTAAAAAAATAACTTTGTAAAATCTGCTACAAATGGCACCAGATATGTTTGGATGTGTATATTTACTGGAGTGTTGTCGTACAGTCATGCTGATATAAAATGTTGCAGCATTAAATATATGGCTTTATGAACACAATCAGACCTAAATACTAAAAATAAGAGAAAGACATTTGTTTCATATAGTTCAGAGCTCATTCTTTCACAAAATACTTATATGTTCAAAATCTTTTAACTGTTTTTTCGGATGTAAAAATGTTTTTTTCTGCTTTTACTTTTTCATTAAAATAAACTAAATGGCATTAAAGATATGAGACATCTGCTAACACTTCAAAGCTCTTTGGAAATGTATTCAGACAAAAAAAACAACAACATTTGCATAGATTATGAATATTTTGGCATTAAAACATAAATTGTACTATTAGATTTCATCTTTATAACTATAGGATGTAACAGATTAACTTACTGGTATGACTTTGTCACTTTACAACGCCACACAGCTTGACAGCACAAAAAGACATTTATGAACACATTTTAACAAAAGCGCAGATAACTTAATTAGCAGTTGAATGCAGAAGATTCAGTATTAGCAAAATGTAGATCATCTGGCATTATTCAACAAAAATGTAAAACCATACAAGATTCAAAAGACGCCTCCTGATATGTTCATGTTAAGGTGGAATGAGTCTGCCCAAAAGTTGCATCTGTGCTCACGTATTAGCAGATGGGAGGTCCTGAGCAATCCACTGATTAGGTTACTGATGATGCTGATTGTCAGCGCAACACTCCTCCCCACACACACACACACACACTCACACACACACTTTCACTGCTCCTGGCCGTCCTCTCGCAGCTCCGAGGGGAGGAACTTGTACTGCTGCTGTCTGATCATGGCCAGCTTCTTCCTGGCCTCTTCCAGCTCCTTTTCTTTCCGCAGCATCTCCTCCTGCGCCGCAATGATCTGGAACATCACCGCAGTCTGTTAGTGGACCAGCTTACAGCCCGCACATGTTAAACACACGCACAGAATCTCTGCCGACTTGAATTTTTGTCGGCAGATGATTTAATAGTGATAAGATTTCTTGAAAATACGCGCAGGCGTTTTCTGAATATTTGCCAACGGGATCACGGTTTGATCACGGTGGAGTAGACGTTTCACTTCTTTCTTCGTATATTTGCCCGTGTGTTTGCGTATGTGATTGTTCTGTGCTTAGGACACGTGACTCACCTGAGCAATGCCTCCCACCATCTTACTCTTCACCACCACAGCCTGGTCGTCCTGAGCGTCGAACGCCGCTTTCTGTGCTGCTTTCACCAGATTATCAGAGGCTCGCTTCACCGCATTTCCAGCAGCCTACAGAAACACACAGTAGGTAAGGACAATCACTTTGGAGAAACAAAGAATGGACATGAAACTGGAACTCAAAGCCAACTTAAAGGAGCTTTTTAGAAGCTGCAGAAGAACAAATCCAAGAGAAGGTCATTTTGTACCATAACTTGCACTTTGAGAAAACACACACTGACGTGTGGCAGTTCTACTCCTGGAAAGGGAATGTTAAGTTCCATTTATGCTCGGAGAGACACCATCAGATTTTTTTTGTTGCCACTCCGTGCTTGAGAAGAGCTGTAAAAGGCAAAGCTGAGAGCTAAACACTTCTCTCATTGGCAGCTCAACTCTAACACGAAAAGTTTTCCTTTTGTGGCTGTGTGGGCTGAAATCTTCCTCTCTTGGTTTATCTTTAGCTGGAATGTCGCAGTCAGTTTGGCCCCGTCATCCAACATAAACTGGGCCACTGCTTTCGTAGCTGTGTAATCTGGTCATACAACAAACCGACAGTGCAACACACCTCATTTGATTAAACTCTGCTGAGTGATTCATGAGCTAACAGACAGAGTGAACTGAGTTTACACCAAAGTTATAAACAAAGATCACTTGTAGTCTTGTCAAACTCAGAGTATGATTTGAGGGTGACCCTCGCCAAATGTTAGGTAAATTTGTAAATACATTAGTGGCGGAGAATAAACACTGTTGTTGTGGAAAAATGCATGGGATGTTAAACGAGTATTGCATACAGCACATTATACTGCATGCCCTTTGACAAACTATTATACAGCAATCTATAGAAATACTTCTTTAAAAAGTCTTCATTTGAATCAGAATCAGAATAATCTTTATTGGCATTGCACCGAGGTACAACGCGAATATGTACGTACAGTAGTCCGAAAGATGGGCGGAGTGCACGAAGCTGCAACTACAGGAGAGCGCGGCCATTTTATCCTTATCAGATAATAATCTTAGATAGGAAAAGGTGGAGAAACATGAGGGTAGATAGTGGTATTACAAAAAAGATCTTTCACATCTTGTCTATCAGGACACGATTTGAGACATCAAAAAACTCTACCAGCAAGCACAATTAAAACATGAATACATTTGCATTTGACATCGAGGTGTTGAGATTTGATCCAAAATGCTGCTGCCAGAGTCTTAACTGGAGTTAGTGGGAGAGATCATCTCTCTCCAGTTTTAGCTTCTATTCACTGGCTCCCTGTCAAATTCAGAATTGAATTCAAAATTACTTCTAACCTACAAAGCTCTCAACAACCTAGCTCCATCTTATATTACAGATTTTATTGTTCCATATTTTCCTAACAGAGCACTTCACTCTCAAACTACATGTTTACTCACGGTCCCTACAAAAACAGAATGGGAGGAAGATCTTTCAGTTCTCAGGCTCCTCTCTTGTGGAACCAACTTCCAGTTTCTGTCCGTGAGGCTGACACATTGTCCAGTTTTAAGACTGGGCTTAATACTTTCCTTTTTGATAAATACTATAATTAGGGTTGGCTTGTTATGTTACCTTAAGATTAGACTACTAGAGGAAAAAGTATGTAATTTCCTTAAATGAATTGTTAAAATTGAATAGTTGTCATTTGATTCTATTTCTATCTAAACATGTGATTCTTGACCTGCCATTGTATATCTGCTCCTACCAAACCCAGGCAGTCGAAGTAGATGGTCGCTTGTCCTGAGTCTGGTTCTGCCAAAGGTTTCTTCCTCATGAGGGAGTTTTTCCTTTTCACGTCGCCTTCATGCTCGCTCAAGGTGAGAGTTCTGTGATGGAGTTAAATTCAAAGCAGTCTGCTCCTCAGGTAAATAGTACTAAATTATTATTTTTAAATATGTATGTTTGTGATAACTTATTTTATATATGAATGTTTCTGTTCAGTGCCCTGAGACGACTTCTGTTGTGACTTGGTGAAATATAAATAAACTGAATTGAATTGAATGGCCCGGAAGAGCAAAGTCCTTGTATAACCTCGATTTGTGACCTTGACCTTAGAGCTGGGGTGATGAAATGAGTATGTGACACTCCATTAGCAATGGTGTATAAGTATATTAAGTTTAGTTAAATTACCTTGAGCAGGTCAGAAGTTAAGGGTGGGACAAAAGAAAGTTTATGGACCTCTGTATGGACGGATAGATGAATGAAAGAACGGAGACTGTACCATCATACGTTCCCTTTACGACAGGTATGTAATAAGAACTTCTGAGAGTCAAGAAACGTTTGGTCACATTTTAGCTGCAGACAAACTGCTAGATATGGTAGATGGGGACTGAAAATATACCGGATGATCTAACCTCCCACCACATATCCTTGATATTTTGCCCAGCTCACATCTTGCTTGTCATCAGTCTGGCTCATCGCAGACAAGAACAGAGCATTGGTCTTGAGTCTTTTTAAGGTCTTAAGCAGCCACTTGTAAGCTTTCTTTATGAAAGTTAGAGGGGAGTGGTGGCACAGAGGCTAGAGAAGGTGGGCATGTGATCGGAAGATCGCCGGTTCACGCCCCGGTACCAACATCATCAAAAAATGTGGGTGGGGTAGGTGAAGCACCCACACTTGCCCCCACCCTCATTTGCCCCACTCTGGGCCCATGAGCAAGGTCCTTAACCCCCATCTGCTCCCTAAACAGGTCTCTCTTGAAAATGAGTTCTTGTGGCTCAATGAGACTACCTGTATAAATGAAGGGTAAATGAAAAAAAAAGTTGAGATGAGTAATAACCATTCCCAGGAACATAAAGTCCACTTGCCCTCCTTCAGCTCCTCTAATAAGGCAGATCATCTCCATAAATACCAGCAATCTGATGCAGGCTTTTCTTAAAAGTTAATTCAAGTCAAATAAAGTGCTATGTGCTGTCATCATTGTATGTTCCCATACAATAACGAAATTAGTTCTCTGCATTTAACCCATCACACCTGGGATACACCCAGGTGGAGCATTAAGGAAGTTATTTTTGTAGTTCAGTGTACATACTGAACAGAGAGACTGAACACACAAACATAGGTGAATGGTTGTCAGCACACTGCTTATTTTTCAAGTTCTCCAGCTCACAAGGTTTACATACACACATACATACACTGATGACAACAGCCATCTTGGATTGACGTGGCTGAATGCTGAGCTCAACACCCATCATTTAATTATTTGATTTATTAACAACACAAGTGAGTGCTGGTATCTGATGGACTGTAACCAGGTGGAAACATCCCCCTGTGATACAGATAGAACAGACAGAATAGTGATCCGTTCATTAGACCTCTGAAGTTCTACTCTAATATCTCACTCCAAACAGGCAGAGCCTTTAGATCCTGATGTTGTGAGGTGGGTCCTTCATAGATCATATTCATCTACATTATTAATGGCACAGAGTAAAACAGATGACTGCTCTTTCTGAATATGGCTCTGTTGGAAGTCTCATCATGTTGAAAGAAAGTTTTTCCACTATTCAGCTCCTGGCCACTGCAGGCAAAGGGAAAGGAAAATACATTCAAAAGAAGACTTTATGTATCTATTGGCCTCCTCTGGCAATGTCGAACATGTAAGAAGAATTCAGATTCAGAAGAAGCAGTGCAGCTTTTGTTCTGGTCGTGGAACAGTGGATCTGATCTTTACCCCTGCAGATTTTTTCTAGGTTACATGGGTTTTGTGGATTTGGAAAAGGCTTATGACCATGTTCCTTGAATCATTTTGTGGGGGGTACAGTAGGAGTTGGGTATTGAGATTGCATGTAAGGGCTATCCAGTATCTGTATAACCAAAGCAAGAGCAGTGTCCGCATCCTTGGCACAAAGTTAAGCTTCTTCCTAGTGTGGATTATACTCTGCCAATATTTTTTGTGGTGTTCATTGAAAGGATTTCCAGGTGAAGTTATGAAGAGGAAGGTATCAGGTTTGAGAACGTCAGGGTCTCATTTTTGCTTGTGATGATGTGGTCTTGTTGGTGCCTTCAGGCAACGGCTTAGTGTGCTGGGATAGTTTATAGCAGAGTGTGAAGCTGCTGGGATGAGAGTCCACTGTTCCAAGTCTGTGGCCATGGGTCTCAACTGGGAACAGGTGGAATACACCTTCTAAGCAAGAGTTGAGTCCATACGTCAAGCTGAGCATTTCATGTATCTGGGAGTCTTGTTCAAGAGTGATGGTAGGATGGAGGGGGAGAAAAATAAATAGATCAGGTCTTCATTTGCAGTAGAATGTTTGTTCTGTTCTGGTGGTAAAGCTCTTTAGAGAGCAGTGCCAAAAGACAAAGCTCTCAATTTACTAGTCTGTCTACATCCCAAACCTCACTTTTGATCATGAGGTACAGATCAAAACTTAAAGAACAAGATCCTAGATATAAGCAGATAAAATGAACTTCCTTCATAGGGAGGCCGGGCGTAGTCTTAGAAATTGAGTGGGGAGCTCCCCCATCCAGGAAGAAGCTCAAGTACCACTTGTCCCCCCGCATTAAAATTTTTTAGCAGAGGTGGCTGAGGCATCTGATTAGGATGCCTCATGGGCATTCCCTCAGGAGGTTTTCCATCCCACTGGGAGGAGACACCAGGGCAGACCAGAATTTACCAGAAGGATTACGTATTCTCTCTGGCTTGGGAATACTTTGGGATCCCCCAGGAGGAGTTGGGGAAGAGGAATGCCTGGGTTTTCCTCCTAGTCCTGTTACCCCTGCGACCAGATCACAATTAAGCAGCAGGTGGCTTAGCTTGCATGCTAAACAGGGTGATTCAAAACCAAACAACTTCTGTGCCAGTTTTTTTTAACCGTACATCATAATTACACGTTACAAAAGTGCTAACATTTGGATAATTGTTTGAATTTATGGGAACACTGCAGATCTGAAGTTGGATAATCCTGAAGTGAGTGCAGATTAACCCAGCTTTGTCCCAGAACCATTGGCAGCTACTTATATAATAAACATTTGAGTAAAACAGCCTGAATGGAGAGAGAGAAAAAGCTCTCGGTGTAAACATAGAGCCATACTAATGTGTCCAGTTTCTGGTGCCATGGCTGGACCGAGTGGATTGTTTCCAATGTTCTGTCGACGTAAATGTATGGGAATTACTGTGGCGGCAGCTGCAGGCCCAGAAGAGGAGGAGATAAGCCACCGCTGATTGGATCAGAGAATATGAGCTGGCCTGGGCAGGTCGATACGTTCACAGCTAGCATACACGCAACCTCAAACATAGTATATTTGGGTGGATGAGTGAGCAGGAAATTCTCAAACTTTCTGCTATGGCTTACAACTGGCTGCATCAGTTACACACAAAGGTCACAACAACTCTACTTAGCCACATTATTTCCACCACAGTCACTGCTTTAAAAGCAGTTTGTTGAGAAAAACTTAAAATAAGCTTCTTTTTTTGTTTTTAAAGGCCACCTCCATAACCTTTCTCAGCCAGTTACAGGTCTCCAGGGGGGATTATGCTAAGCATGAAAAAAAATCCTGATGATGTCAGTGATGTAATCAAAGTAAATTTTAAAGCATAGTGTGCTGACAAGGGGACATGTCAGACCCAGCGTTATTGGATCAAGAATTTCTCTGCTGTGGTTCTCTCTGATGCACCTTTTAAAAACAAAGAAAGGCTGGTAAACAGGCACTATTACTGTACAGCTAAATATAGAGGATGCTAATCCTTATGATTCAGCAGGCGGCTCATCTGTATCGCTACATTTTTAAAACCGGCTAGTTGCGATACTTTGGTAGTGTTTGGTTACCGATAACCTCAGCTGTTGCGGAATGATTAATGTTAATGTAACGTTAGCTGGTACTGTAGATCTGCACCTTTTTCAGAAGAGGATATTGCTATACAAGCACCATCATCAGACGGCAGCACGACAAAACAAGGTGAGATGGTTGAGAAGGTAACTTTGGATCTAACCCTTACAACCTGAGCTAAAAAAAACAAAAAAAACATCAGATACATAAAGTTCAACACAGTGTTAAAACAGCTGGCAAGAACTGCTTAGCTTTGGAGTTATTTTTTACAATATTCTAAATAAAATCAATCAATCTATCTATCAATCTATTTCAATATCTATCTACCTACCTACCTACCTAA